>NC_080670.1:22134496-22463662 GCF_030247195.1 Topomyia yanbarensis | reverse complement strand
ATCAATTGGATATCGTTAGAATGAAGATAAAAGAATAATTTGAACTACAATGAGTCAACAAAAAAGGATGAGCATAACGGAAAACAAGTATTTAAATTTGTTTGATCACTGTCCCAAAACCGTTCAATCACTACACGGTTTTTATTTAAATAAAGCATTTCTGAGTCATGCCGAGGTACAATGGCGGTAAACAACAGCAGTACAACGAAGGTAAACAGTTCATTTTTTTAACAAAAATAATCTTCATTATCGATGCAGTGGTAATTGGTGGTGTTGTTATTCGCGTTTACTTATTAGTTCGCACACTCTACTAGTAACATAAGGATGCAATCCCATATGAAACATCATATGGAATTTGCACAAGGCAAAGCAAACAAGTAGACGTTTGACTTGTTTGGCGTTATTTTTATTTATTAATTTGCAAACTTTTGCGTCACATAAATTATGGATTTGCCAAAGTTTCTCAACATCGTAGCCATTGGAAAGAAACACAAGAGCAGTGTTTGTTATACGGCTGATTGGAAAAAAGTGTCTAAGAGAGATGGGATCAGAAAAAAATCGCTGATTCACGAAATGGCAATTTAATTTTTTTTTTTTATTAAATCACAATCAGTTCAGAAGTTTTCAATATCAATCTCTAAAGTGACAGATGATTCAAACAAAAAAATAATTACCTACTTTGAAATTTGAGCGACAGAATTGCACACCCGAGCATTCTTTAGACGTAAAGTATGCTATACTCCCACCAGACAGGGATGCCAGTATGTCAAATTTATCTGGCACCGACAGAGTTTTTTTTTGTAGAGTCAAGGTAAAAAGACGAACGTCTTATTCTTCCAGATTGTTAAATCATAGAAGTTGTTACACACAAATTATAATGTAATTAAAATAATAGTATACATTTTGGAAATTAGGGTCATTTACCTTTTCCCAAATTTAAGAAAAATAGATTGATGCACGTTCTGTGAAGATTAAAATATATGTCAAGTGACAGATTTCGCCAGACAGTTTTAGTTGCCAAATTTTCTTTGAAAAATAGTGGCACCCCTGCCAACAGGACTTTCGGCTGCCTTGGCCACCGGCGAGGTTACCATATTCACAGATTTTCTGTAATGTCACAGATTTTTTTTTCGAAATTTTTGATCAAAGATTCTTTTCCACAGATGACAGATTTTTGGCATTTTGATTGAAATTTCACAGATTTCCACAGATTTTTGAAAATTTTGTGATTTTTCACAGATTTTTTTCGGTTTTAGTCATCACAGAGGATAAAAAGATATTTTTGATTTCAATGTGGCATCCCTGGCCACCGGTAATTCTAATTCTCTCGGACAGTTTTCTGTGCGTGTATGAGGACATCAATAAACGTCCATCAAAAATCTTACACCACGGGCTTTTGGTGGCAACATAATGCTTAAACAAAACGTAGCATTTTTCAATCTCTCGAGAAGTTATATTTACATTATATTTCTTCTCCACGTTTTGATATTATATTTAAGACCTTCTCAAAAGACTTTCAGGTTTTGTCCATGCAAAAATTTTGTGCAGCATCTACGTCAAAACAGTTTTCCGATGACTGCCACGATTTTGAATTTTTTACTTCTACTATTTTCACACAATTATCAAAAATCAGAAATTTTACCAAGCAGAACACAAAACTTTTCCAGCTTTGGTACATGAGCAAGTTTAATTATGTGAAAAAATTTCCCTTGAGATGCAGGATTCGAACCTGCAACCCTCGAAATTCCAGCACAATGCACAAACCATTACACACTTAGTTGAGCTCGGCAATTTCCCGCACAGCCGAGTAATCAGTAAATGTTTATACTGATATCTCAGAAAAGTGTGATTTGTTTGCTGATTTTCGACGAAATATTTTCCGAGTTTCAGCAAACGATTGAAGCTTTTACTGATATCTTAGTGAAAAATAAATTTTTCGAGTGCTGTTCAAATCTCGGCAAAAGTTGCAAAAAATGCAAGATTTAACAGAAAAAAATTAAGTGTGAATGCTATACCTATGCTATGGTAACGTACCAGTACTACTGCGTCTAGAGCGAGATCACACTCAACCGCAGCTGGCATATATTCAATCTATTTAATTTGCCCACTAGATGCCAAAAAATATTGGCAAATCAGTTAACACAGGTCGATCGTTCGATCAGTTCTAAAAAACCCTTACTAGATCCGAATTGACCTAGTTCCCTCTACCTATTTAAGGTGGCCCATTTGGGAAATTTTGACTCATTTACTTGTTTGTATTGAGACGTGCATTTTCAATGAACTTGATCCAAGTACGCAGCACCAGATCGTGTAGTAGCATCTCTATTTTGTCATATTCTATATAAACACAGCCGAGTGCATCCCAATTCACTTTCAACCACGTGTTTCCACGTAATCCGGTAAACGAACCTTTCTGTTTGGAATAACACGTTGAAAGATTTCAGTACTGAATGGCATAGGTGATGAAACTGGATGAAGACAACTTTCGTAAGCCTAAACTCAGATTTTAATCAAACGTTCTGTACACGAGAACTTTGTCACAAAAAGCCCCTTTGCATGCTTTGTTTTTTCCAAAAATGATCTACACTGTCTTCTGAAAAGGGCCAACCCTTTTTTACCAATTTTTCAAATGGCTATAGTCTAAAAATGACAAATCCCACAAAAAATGTTGTAAGAGTGATTTTCACAAAATCAGTTAAATTTTTGAATGAAATATTGAAAAAATCTTCATCGACTCCTACACTAAAAAAAATCGATTTTAAAAAAGTTAAATTTAAAAGTAATTTTTTCCTTAAAGTAAAATAATTCGGGTTTGGGGAGTTAGCCCTCAACCTCCCTGGCTACGTCCAATTCAAAAAATATTTTTTTCCAAAAAAGTGCTAGTTGAGATTTAAGAGATTTAAGACACTTTGATAGCTATCTTTAAATTTTTTGGTTCACCTTTTATTCGTATTGATCGAAATTAAAAAAAGGCAAACTAAAAGGTTGGAAATCACACCATCTAATAAACTTCCCACCTATATTGTATTATATTTGTAGGAACGTATGATAGTCCATCTCAAGCTAATCTTGCATTTCAGTTAAACATTGTGTTAAGTACCTTTCAAAAATAACTCAACGACTTCTCAGCACTTTAATAAAAACGTTAACCGGATAAGCTAAGCTTGTATTACACAAATCACAAACAAACATGGTTTATTTAAAACTTGTTCACAATTTTCTTCCAACAAAGCGAAGTTAGTAAAATTAGCAAACCCTTAAATTTAGATAGTATTGGAGAGGATATTGTCAAAATTGTTTACTAACTGTTAAGAAAGCTAAAATGTAAAAAAACATTTATTACCTTTTCTTTTATAAACTTTTCGCTTATTGTTGTTGTTTCGATAACCTATTCAACAATTTCAACCTCAAACTCATCAATCAATATTTCCCAAACACTTTGATCTCAACAAATTGCACTTTTTTCGCCAACAAACGTCACTAGCACGAGCCTCCGGAGAACTGATCACGACTTGCTTCGCTACCGGCCGATCGGTGACTGAGCCAGATCAGCCATTTTCTCGAGCTATGGGATCAATCGTAATACCCACCCGCCCCTGCTGACGGAACAACATCATCATCAACAAACATCAACGACTTAATCCACTACCCACAGAAAACCGCAGAGAATATGTAAATAGGGTATGAATGTGAAGCGGAATTCTGTTTTCCCCCACCGCAAACGGCACGATCGCGACGGCTACCGAACACAGTATCGCTTTGTTTCTTTGGCGCTTTTGAAACCAGTTGACACTGTCCGGAATCTCCGCGAAGTTTGATTGCAAAGCAATTCCGATTTACCCTAGGTGTCCTGTAGAAGAGCAAGTGTCAGTCCATATTCCTGCTCACGCGATATTTCCGAAGAGGGCCGGTAACATCTGGTAACTCTTGTCAAAATGGGGATTCCTTCAACATGAGCTCGGCTTTGTGAAATTGTTGTTTTTTTTTGTTGCTTCGTCTCGGTTTTGTCAAATCACGTGCGCCTTGCGTAGAAATCCCCAGCGAGCACGTTCCAGTCGGGTGATCGCTGAACAAGCCGTTTAAATGCCTCTCGATGACTAGTTGGTTCTATTAAATCGATTGACCAGCAATAAATGGAGGGTGTGTTTGACACCAATACAGACAGAGAACAATGTTAGACTGAGCGTAGGAAACAAATTCTAATCACAAGCTGCTGACAGGTCACCAAGCTGCTCCGTTGGAAATGCGACTTTCTGTTTTTCCGTTTAATGGTTTTTCTTTATTGTGGATCTCGCAGCTTGGATATCCAGGATACGGGTTCCTTATTTCGAATAGTTAGGCGTTTGTGTGTTCGCGATAAATAATGTGTTCCGATCGCAATTGTGGAACTAGTTATTTCAATCGTTCGTCCTTGAAATTCCATGAACATTTCTACAAGCGCGAAACGTTCCTTTAATGTTTTACGTAGTTTTTTTTTAATTTTATCAAAAAATACAGCTTCTTTTAATTTTCTTTTAAAATGCCAGTATGGTGTCGAAGAAAGCAAACCCTCGCCATTCATCGCGTGAACAATAATCCATATTTTGGCAACACGGTTAAAATCTGTCAAAAAGTGCGTTGTTTTGTAAGCATGATCTAGTTCGTAGAAAACGTTGTAGAAAATAACCCATTGGGTATTCTCTCTTGAAAATTTGGATAGAAGTAGTTTAGAGTGTATTGTTTACATTGTATTTCTATCGCTGTCAGTGTTTCGTGAATTGGAAAAAATCGCGTCACCCGAAAAGCAACGTCGCGAATTGATTTTGGGCAAGCACCTGGAAAATCCTCAACTCTCTCATAGGGACATCGGAAAACAACTCGGAATGGTGCAGTCAACGGTGAGTCATGTGGTTAAACGTTACTACCAAACTCTGAGCATCGAACGGAAGGACAAATGCGGTCAGAATGGATGTTTTATTAGTGATCAGGATCACAAGCGTGTATTGGAAGCGGAATGCCAATGCTTCTGCCAGGGATGTGGCCAAAAAACTTTTCCACGAAGCCTACGGGATTACTTTCGTGTCAAGAACGTGAGCGCCCCCCCCCCGCGCCCTGGCGCACTGGAACTAAAGCCCATCGAAAAATTCTAGGCAATTATAAAGGTCAAATCTGAGGAAGACATGAAGAAAAAGTTGGTTTCCGTACAAAAGAAGCTGCAGCCAGTTGTTGTACACAACCTAATGAGTGCAGCTAAGCATACGGTGCCAGTGTACGGTTATGGTATTGAAGTTGAATGAAATAAATATGCCATATTTTATTGCCTGAAAAAAAAGATTCAGCAAGATAGCAATTTTTAATCAAATGAGTAAAAAAAACCCTTAATTAAAAAGTTATCTCGAAAACTAAACGTAGTGGTAAGGTGTTTGACACATCGAATATGCATGCAAAGTTTGAAATAAATCAATTAAGTAGTTCTGATTGGAATGTTACTGTTTTAATTGCCGCAAGGTTCTACTGTATCGATTTTGTTGGCTAATTTCGGCAAATTTGAGACTAAGAGAAACGAAAGCAATGAAATTGAAAGACGGATAGGTATTCTAGAGCGAATCAGTTATGAACTTAGAACGGAAAACTAGAACTAGGCAGGCTCATATGGGCATGATCGAAAGGAAATGTGAAGAATTCTTTGCCTTCTGCAGAGTAGGAGTTGAGCGTTCGATCATGCTCATATGAGCCTGCCTAGTTCTAGTTTTCCGTTCTAAGTTCATAACTGATTCGCTCAAGAATACCTATCCGTCTTTCAATTTCATTGCTTTCGTTTCTCTTAGTCTCAAATTTGCCGAAAATAGCCAACAAAATCGATACAGTTCTGATTGGAAGTTGACACCGCAAATCGTGTTTTTCGCATGAAATGATACATTATAATCTACAAAAAGTTTGATCAATTCGCTTCACCCGGATATAAAAAAAAAATCGCAAAAAAAGTGTTTTTTTTCACGCTGAAACCAACTACCACCCACTACTAAAACAGAAGTACAACGAACAGGCAGCTGGCGTCCCCATCTCTACACACAGAGTTTGACAATAGGCAACATCGTTTTTCCACCGATCAATGGGGGTCAATTTGACAACGTCAAAATCGCTTGAAATGTCATCAACAAACAGCAGTAGCAGTAAACAATAGCAAACAATGCACACTTTCTCTATTTTGATGCAAACTAAAGTGCTCCTTGTTTGTATTTAGACAAATTTTCTTAATTTTGTTACAAACAAAATGTTTTATGTTGACTACGCCAATATGACGTCATGTCATCCTCTTGACAACGAACGAAACAAAAATTCGAATCGGGCCCCACGCTTTTTATCAATTGAGTCAATGCGATGTACAGAAAGGACCGATGACGTCCTAACTATTGTATTCAAATAGATAGGATGTAGAAAGAAGCTAAGAATAAAAAGGAACACGTAACTCTATTTCGTGTTATCTCACATGAAATATCGACTCAAAGAAATACGCGGAAACTATAACAGAAGTAATCGCGTTTACCCAGTTCCTACCACCAGTTGAAGAATAAAACTTCATTGTCAACTTGATTTACGACTGTGCAATTAAAGCTGGATTGTGGTACAAAATGTACATTGAATAAAGGGTGTTATGATCAAAAATTGGTCAAACAAGAATGTGTGTTAATCAGTCAAAACTGTTTTTAAAAAACCACATTATATTGTTTTTGCAAGTTCAATTCGTACAGTTTTTTTTAGTGAATATTTAGTTTTTTAGTGAATTCGAATAGGAATTTTAATTTGGAAAAATGGTGCCTGTTTTTCATATGTATTGATTTTAGATTAAAAAAAAACTAAAATCAGGCAACAAACTAACAGTTGTCCTACTAAATGATGTATCTGTAAATATCTCGTTCGCCTTATTGTAAACCGGGACAGCACCACACACAGCATGATCTAGTACTTTCGCAATCCGCTAGCAATCCCAAGTTTCATCTGCAAACTATGGGAGATCTGATGAGGCAACCTATATAGCCGATCAAGTCGCATGGGTTTGGATGTGTTATTTCCTAAAAGGAAACAAACTAAAAAATGTTTTTTCAATAGTTTCGGGCTTAGAAATAGCAAAACGATTGAGGTATTAACTCACAGTACTAACCACACACCTAGAAAAACTCGTGTAAATTTACGTCTTCTGACCATGACATATACGAGCATCAAAAATGACATAGTTTTACATTTGATTTTAATTTTACATGTCGTGGAATTTTGCGAGACACGTAATTTTACTCCACATATGGCGTTTGTTTAAAATGTTGAATGATGTAATTTTTTGGCACTGCGCATGGAAACTTCATCTTTCATGTAAAATTAAACAGAACACTGTTATATTCCGTCACATCGTCAATTGCGGCTTGTTAGATTATGGCAAGTTTAGAATTACGTCAACGATAAAATGCCGTAGTACGCACATCCCTAAAGATCACTATTTCCGGGTAATTTGTTTGACTCCTTACATCAAATTTTGGTCACTTTCCTCAGCGTAGACCTCCAGTTTGTTTCTTGAACAACATCTCGCTAAAAACTGTCTTCCGCGTCTTCTTGTGGTTCTGCTTGACGATTACCCAATATTTTCCATTAGACGGAGTTCTAGCATGTTGGGAGGGTCCATGTTCTTGGGGACCACCAGTACGTGTTTCGTGGCATACCATTCCATGACCGAAACAATTGTGTTACTTGACGTTTTTCAGGCACTCCTGCAAATAAATTTTCAAATTCATGGTCGCGGTTGCGATGTAAATGTTGCTCTTCAAGCCACAGGAACAGATGGCCTGTCACATGAGATATTTCTTTGCGAACTGCGACAGCTTAATATGTTTGAAAATCTCTGCCTTCTTTTCCAGCCGACGTATATTATTCCTGACCTGTTACAAGTCTGCCTTGACGTAGGTTTCATCATCCTCTACCACTTTTTTTGCTTATTGTTACAATTTGGAGTAACCATCTTCTTGTCAGACGATGCACTGTTATAAAAGACACTCTCAGCTTGCTTGCGACATCTCGGTCGGAGAGATTGAGGTTCCGGCTAGCCAGCGTCGTTTTTGTGGCCTCCGGATTACGATTCCTCCCCGATCCAGTCTTCTTGGCTGTCGACGAACGCCATTTTTACAACCAAAGAGCAAATGTCAAAATCAAACACTAGACATGATCTTATCACATACATCTTTAAAATTATAGCGGAGAGGGGGGTGGTAATAATTTTTAATGCACCTTGAAAATAAATGCATAAATTCTTTTCATAGACTGGATTAGTTCGACTAGCCTATATGTGAGAGTGGACATTTAGAGAAAAAAAAATACATTTAACATAAACAACATTGCGACGTATACGTCTATCTGGTAATAGAATTTTACATAGTTTGACATGTAAAATAAAATATTATGTCACTCATGATGTAAAACTCCTCTGAAGGAACTGGAAAATTGTGAGCGACACATATTTTTACAGGTTCTTGGATGTAATTCACGTGAATCGTCACCCTCCTTTTATGTGCACCTTGCGAGACGTAAATATTTTTAGTATGTACCATCTTTTTCACTTCAAATACATGTATTTTGACTGCTCGCAGCAGGGATGGCAGGTTCACAGATTAATCTGATGATCACAGATTTTCAATATGCTGAACAGATTTCAAAAACACAGATTTCCACAGTTGTCATGTACAATGCACAGATTAGCACAGATTTCTTAATTTTTTACCTTACGCTTAATTTTTGTCTCGCGCAAAAACCAAAAAATAAGGCCGCCACATCTTGCTTTCAGACAAATTTATACGTTTTCTATAACCCCTTAATGTCCATGTTCTTTGTGAACAACAACGTTTTCAAACTTCTATAACTTTTGATTGAGGCAAGATTTGTTTGCACAAAAAGAAAGGCTAATAAATGTGACTATTGAGTTTTAACAGTTACAAGGATCAGCTCTAGAACTGAAGTTATTGCAATTAGTCTGATTGGATACCGATGAAGCAGTGCTGCCAGGGACAGTTTACTTTAACGACGGTAAATGAAATTTTCATATATCTTCGTTATGTTGCAGTATTATTGAAAACTGATAAAACTTATCAATTTAGACTGTCTTTGGCTACGTTTTCCACGCAATTGGACTGTTATAAATATTTTAGGAGAATTGTATTGAGCATTGGAAGGTAAAAATTGAGCAGCTTCTAGCACTGCGGGAGAAGCACCTATCTTCATGAAAAAAGGCTTTTCGACTCTCTTGACCCCACCTTTTTCAAGGAAAAATAGGCATTTCTGGCTCGCAGTTTTCAGTAGCTGGCATTGCTCGCACTTAGTTTGACGTTTTCGGTTGTGTCATTGAATATGAATACGGGTGAATATGATGGATTTTCATTCAATGAATTCGAATATTTGTAGGTGACTCAAGAGCATGCTATTTTCAATCGTTGACGCATGAGCCGAAAATTTTGTCCGTACCAGCCAAAACGCAATAACCGACAAATACCAAACACAACAGTTACCTCTACCTCAGCATGATAATCACATGCTAATTTGAACGCATTTGGTAGCCAATAAAGTGATTTTTATTAGCACAAATTTGTTCGCTTTCAAACGAGGCATCTACCTGTAAAGCGACAAATAATTGTTCTGAATTGAAAATTGCTATCACAAATATTACACCTCTTTTTTTGGTATGCCGAATTCAATTGTATGTTTGAAATTAGCACACTTAATTTGGTAGGGTAGTTATTAACACTTTACGACGATCATCCCATGATAAGCTTTTCATGTGATTATTTGTGGCAGACATAATATTTCGGTATTCACTTATGTACAGTACAGTCATGGTACCTGGAATGGTATCCTAGTCCACACGAAAATAGGCCGATGGGTGCCCTAATTTCTGCTTTTAAGAAAGCCAAAATTCAAAGAGGATTTAAAGGATATAATACGAACGATTGAAACACTGGACAAACCTTACACCATTTTTTTTATTTTGATTATAGAGGTTTTAACCTTAGGGTCATTTGCCTCTTTGCGGGTTAGAGAAATCTTTTTTAGAAAAATCTCTAACCCTATGTGCGAGGTTGGGAATCGAATCCAGGTGAGCTGCATACAAGGCAATCGATTTACCAACTACGCAATGCCCGTCCCTACCATACACAATTGATCGCAGTCGGTTGATTAGTGTTTAATTTAATCGTTTCGAAAATAGGATTCTAAAAAGCATTAGAAAATTCAACATCAAAAGATACCACGTATGACCGGTCGAATAAACGCTTTCCTTGACTATTTAATAAGACTTTTGTGAACATCGATACCAAGAGCTACCCTAACATTCAGGTTGAAATAAGCGGAGTGATGATTAGGCGAAAATTAGATCAATTTCATACATAATGTCATACCTATGTTATGCAGCGAAACAACAAAAACAATAAAATGTACACAATGGAGACATTGTGTCAAAAAATTTATGCATCAAGAAAATGAGTCACTGCATTGACGAAATTGCTCTTTGGACAGACTGGAATAGCTGCAGCACGGTGTGTAACCCAAGCACAAAACAGTCCATATCTATTAGCGAACTAATCTCACCAAACGTGACGGTATGTAAGGAAATCATTCTGAAGCTCAGATTGCAGCTGGCAGAATGGTTAGTTCTGACCTCCACTTGTTGGCCACTGATATCATTTTTACAAACGTGCGATGCAAAGCCACAACAACGTCGTCGATATGTGCATACATACATAGGCGGATCCAGCCCGATGGTAAATGGGGTGTTTCCTGACATGCGTGGAGAGTAGCGAAGAATTTAGCAAATCACACACAGAAATTACTTAAGAGGGCGACATGTATTTGTTTAATTCATCAATGATATAGATTTAATAAGCTACAATTAGTAATTAAATACCCTAACACTTCGTAAAAAGTATAATCACGAAAGGGTTGTACATACACTAATTAAGAAAAATAAAGATAGTTCTGTAGTTGACTTTTCATTTTAAAATGTATGCAAACTCTATCATTTTAAAACGGAATTCAACAAACTCATTTGAAAATTTGACTGACATATACAATCTTCTAAAACACCGACTAGTTTTAATCAGTTTTTAGAAAATATAAAATTTTCTGTTGTATTAAGATTTCTGACAGCTCATTTACAATCACAGATGCAAAGTCAAAAAATACCTAACCTCAACCCGTCGCGAAATACCTAATCTCAACCCCCTAATTCGGTACCATTTCTTTTACAACGGGAACAGAAAGGTCAATGTTCATGATTTCGAAACCGAGGAACAAGTAGGGTAGGGTACTTGCATCTGTCAAAGCAGTCCAACAAAAACACCTTCGTTCCCATAATCCAACAGCGGACTCACTTGGGAAGAAAAACTAAACATTCTTTCAGACTAAAATATTTTTGCTGAAATTCATACATACTTTGAAATAAGAGTTAAAATTGTTGTAGTGCTTATGTCAGAGAGTATATACAGACTTTTCCATTGCAAAACAACAAACTCATTTTATAATTTAATAGAAACATCTACTCTTCTAACACAAGCGTCAATCGGTTTCTAGAAAATATTTCCCCGTTGTATGCTAATAAGTTGCAACCCAATCTGCCCGCACAGGGCGGGATCGTTCGTCTTAGATTAGGATCGGTTTGCGGAAATTTGATTCGCACGAGCACTCCGATTAAGTTGATGAAAAAAGTGTATTTCGTGATGTGACGATTGTTTGATAATAATCACTTTGCATGTCTAGATAAAAACGAAACAAAAACACAACCGGGAATTCTTCCAAAGATTAATTGAGCAGCTGCAGCATAGTGTTTAAGATCGAATATGCGATGATCTGATAGATTCAATTCCTTTGTTTCCCAGAGTTCGCAGCGGCGAAGGGGTCGCGGGAACAACCGGGTTTGAATTTTTTATGCTAATGTTTGCTTGTTATCTGTTTGATGCTTCACGTTCAGCTTGATTGAATTTAATATAATTCTAAATATTTTCACATCGATACGTAAGCAAGAAAGTTAGTACACCCAAAACGTTACATTGCATTAGGTTTTACACCAACCTATATAACCCCGCAAAATGAGCCGGATGAACTTCGTTTGACAATTCTCGGTGGTTTGTTTACATGGAAGTTACGTGGGTTAGAATGCAACAGATACGCACCCGTTGCACTCGTACTCACGCAACTGACAAAGTAAACAAACCACCGAGAATTGTCAAACATGAACTTCATTCATCATGAGTTCATTCGTGTCGTCATCTTGTAGAACTCAATTACAACAGTTCGATCGTATATTGTGTGACAATCATGCATTTTATGCAATAAAAGCGAGGTTTAGTTACTGCTTCACACCAACACAAATAAATGTATGACGGAACAAATTCATTTTGAATATACGATATCATGTAATCAGCGTACTTGTATAAATATTAATTGATTTTGCTTTCTGAACTTTTGCACATTTTTTTTCTTTTGATTGCGTCATGGTCTGCTAAGATTTGACAGCTCATTTACAACCACAGATGCAAAATAAAACCAAAGGAGTTTGATTTATTTTCCTCATCAAATAACCAACCTCAACCGGTTTTTTGCAATGCAAAATGTTTTGTTTTCCTCAGGTAATGGGAAAGCTTTCGTTTCCAAAAACGCCTAAAACCACATCAAATATAGATTCGAATCTTCTATAAAACCTAATCCAATTTGAGAATTCAAGCCAATTCTTGTGAAATTGGTTCATAAACAATCGATTTTTAATCTAGTCAAATAAAGAACAACCAAAAAATTGGCAACAATGTTATATCACTTTCAATCCAGTTTTTTACGTGCCATATTCGCGGTCTAAATTGTTTAAATCGTAATACGTTTTATTGCCCTTTTTGACAATAGTCGTTAACGCCAGCCTGACAGCAAGGATTTCGGGCGTTCATTGCCTAAACATCCAGCGCATTGGACTAACGAATGATGACTTCCTCTGACTGGGCAGATGACGTAAACAACTATTGTCAATAAATGGACTGTTAAAATATTGCGAACTGAACGATACTGGCCGCCATTATGGCACGTAAAAAACTGAATAAAGAAAGAAAGGCTTATACTACGTTCACACTATGAGTTATAACGTGTTTTAACGCTATCTTGATGATGTTTTTCTTGTTGCTAATTATTATAACATGTTTTAACTCTGTACTTTGAACATAGTATTATACTCACGGTGTCTCTGGTAGAAAATATTTAAACAAAAAAATCAGTATCGCCAAAATACTCACTAATCGAAAGCTTAGATGCTCCTCTTTCATCTCAGCATTGAAATGTTCTATCGGGGGGTCTAGAGCATTTATATTTTTTTCAACATTTTGATGAATTTTTAGGTAATTTTCCAATGAATAGCTCAAAACATCCATCTCCCTTTTAGGAGGTTAAATCAGTAAGCACACACTGTCAGAGGAACGGACAATGAAATGCTTCGAAGACACCATTTAGCCAGCTTCACATTGGAATTAAGGGGTCTTGAATTTTGCAAAACAAATCGTTTCCTTCAATTTATTTTTCTTCGGAATATATTTTTGCTCGGGGTTTCTTTGTAACTAATGTTACATTCAAAATTCTATCATTGTTCTATGGATTCTTCGAACAATTTTAGCTATCGAGCGATCGACAGACTCTCCCTTTAAAAACACATAGGAGCAGTGGTCCACATTTTAGCAGAAAATTATATTTTCCGCAAAATCATTTCATACTATCCGATTTGGAGGAGGCGAAACAATGTTTGAAAGCGGTAGGGTGTTTTAAGGATTGTTTACTGGTTCAAAGTAGCAATTCTATTATAGCTAATATGGGGAAATTGAAATTTTAAAGTGCACTTTATCAAGTATTTTGATTTGAGTAGTCAACGAAACAAAGGATCTAAATACATGAAATAAAGGTAAAATGTTCTGAGGAATCCAAAAATGATATAATTTTGAGCAAGACAAGGGTCGGAAAAGAGTCCCGAACAAAAAAAATCTATTATCATAAAATATAAACAAAAGGGTATTGTTTTGCGGATGTGAAGAAATTCTAAAAAGTTATTATTACAGGTTTAAACCCTATGTTGGCCCAAAAACTCAATTATCTAAAATAAATAAATAAAAAAAAATATTTGAATATTTTCACAACTTGGTAGATAATTAAAAAATTGTAACGTTTTCTATATCGTAGCATTTTTAAGGCAAAATATAGTAATATTTAGTGCATTGATCGCAAAACCGAAAAGAAAGTATTCAAAATTCCAGCCAATTTCAGAAGATAAATCTACAAAGACAGTTTCATCTCACTTACCATGGAAGTAGGAAGCAGATATTAAACCAATGTACTTATAATATATGTACCAACAAACACTAATCATTGAAATTGGTAGGGGAATTGTGGGAAAAACCGACACTGTGGGTAAAACCGACACCCCACAACTTTTCCTCGAAATCAAATTTTTATTCTTTTCATAATGATACAATATTATTAGTACGTTTATTTAGAGCATTTGAAGAAAAATTGGATTTACGTTAGTGCGCCGAATGTCATAAAAATTAACAAAACATTCGACAGCAGCGTTCATACTCGTCTGGATGTAAAATTTCGTTGGTAGATTTTAAGGTTTTAACCGAACGAAAGCTTTTCAAATCACCCCATTTTTCAGTACCTATTATTATCGGCCTGTCCTATGATCAACTAGGTGCATTGAAGACGAGTTTGAGAAATTCAATATTTTTAATTGCTTTCATAAAAAAATGTGCGCTGTTGGGGTAAAACCGACACCCTATGGTTAGGGTAAAACCGACACCCTGTTAAGATGGTTGTGTATAGTTGCGATTCATTTCAAAATACTGGGGATCTTTGTGACACTTCAATTAGCCTATTAGAACACTATAGTATTAGCAGAAATACACAGAAATACTTTTATTGTGTTTATTTCTTGTAAGACTCTTTAAAAATCAAAAATTGGAATTTTTGCTTATCTGATTCTAACGAAGCTTTTGCTATTTCTGCAAAAAGGTCATCAAACCGAATTTCTAGTGTTCTCTTGGTTTGTCATAGACGAATTTTATCACAATGAGACAATGATATTATGTATACTCCAATAGATCGTTGATGATCAGAGTCCGAAAAATCAAATCTGAAAAAGATAGTTTTACTAAGAAGTGTGTGTGTGTGTCACTTATAAGTGAATGAATTCAATTAGCAGAACGTAGAACGCTTGAAAATCTTCTCTTATGAAATAAAATGACACTGGAGGTTGCAATGATGTGCGCAAGGATTATTTGGAAATACTCATATCAATAAATAATCCTATAGCATAAAATACTCTTATTTATAGTACTACGCTTTCGAACTTTCTTCCCCTCACTACATGATGAAGCAATAAAAAGCACATATTTGCATCATACATACTCACACTTTATTAATCACGCATATATCTCATTTTTAATAAAGATAAAGATTTTAATAAAGTGGAGAGAAAATAAATTAAAGGGGGTGTCGATCTTACCCCTATGGGGTGTCGGTTTTACCCGCAGTGCTTACAAAAAGACACTTTGTTTTCCAAGTTTTACAACCAATATTTTTTAATGAAATTAATTTTTTGAAGCGCTGAAAAAATTAAGTCTTGTTAAGAATTTTCTGAAGAAGAATTCTGCATAAAAATTATAATTTTATTGGTTTTGTGGCAACTTAGAAAAAGTGTTAAGCTTAAGGTGTCGGTTTTAACCATAATTCCCCTACACATCAAAATGACTTCTCGCTCAAAGGGATGCACGTTTGTGAAAAAAGCTCTAAATTAAAGTATTAAACAATACATACACATATCTAATTGAATTCAAAACACACAAATAAATCATTAACTAAGATTTTTTTTACTGATACTAATTATTCATCAATTTTCAACAAAAAAGTTAGTTTCATATATCGACATATAAACGAGTAATGAAGTGTTATGTCGTCGCTGTTGTGCTATGTTATGACAAGCGCCATTTTGCACATTTCGAGAAAAACGATTTTTAAAGTTTGGGGTTGAATATCATGAAACTTATAAATGGTACAAACAATTCAGAGAAGACAATTGTTGTTTCTACCAATTCTGTATTAAACAAAAGTCGCACTCACACGTGTCATAGGTGTGTATTGCAGAAAAAAAATGGAATAACGTGTCATAATCGTGCATGGAAAATTTTCCATAGAAAAAAATCACCACTTATGAACTTTTATTCATATCTTTGGTTTAATTTGGTCTATAAACAATTGGTTAGATGCATTTTGAAGGAAATGAGTCAGGGAATCTAGAAAAATAGTTATTTTTGGTTACAGTGTCGCCAAATAGGCAATATTTCTAGTTTAAAGCTAAAACTGCGTTTTTCTCCCAATACATGTATTTTTCTTTTGAAAATTATTGTGCCATTGTGTTCCTGCGACTTTTTTATAAATAAAATCAACTAAAACTTCATTATAACTTGAGCCAATCCCAAGATATAATGATTTGAAGCAAGCAAAAAACTCACAATTTCTAATGACTTTTCTCTCTATATATTAGTAACCAAGCAAAATTTTAAAATTCTGGAAACGCCAGCTTGTAGTGATTCGTTAGACGAGTAATGTGGCATATCTAACTCAGTTTACCCCAAAATGGCGTTTGTCATAAGATAGCACAACAGCGACGATGTATAAACATAGATATTTATTTTTCATATTAAAAAAACTTAGGAAAACAATTCAAAACTTGTCTTGTTTAAAATAGAAGCAAGTTTCCGGATAGTGAGTACTTAAATGATATTGATTTGTTTGTGGTAATATTGTTCTGCCAGAGACAAAAAAATGCCCCGAGTAAAAATATTATTCAAATTTTAAATTTAAATCATCCCGAAATTGACTAAATATCGGACATTGGTGTCTTCGGAGATATTTATTAACGTAACAAGCCCTTCCTTCTGATACTGTATGTCCAAAGATCCATCCCCCTAAAAGTGATATATCTTCTGAGAGCTTTTCATTGAAACACAATTTTCAAAAATAATCACCAAATGTAAAAAAAATATTGTTCTAGACCCCCGGATAGAACATTTCAAATTTAGTCTCAGATGAAAGAAGAGTATCTAAGCATTCAATTAGTGAATATTTCAGCGAAACTGATTTTTTTGTCTAAATATTGTTCTACCAGAGACACCGTACCTAGCTTTAAAAAGATTTTCGAATCAATCTACCTCGATAGAAAAAAATGATTAAAAATTAGTTCTTCCAGAAAAAAAAACTCTACCTATGAGTTCGTATTGCAAAACAAACAAATAGACGCGCAGAATGCTTTAAATATGTTAGCCATCAGAAAAAGAACTCATGACATCTTCAAAACAATAGATATAGGATAATAATATTTTATGTAAGAGCATCAACATTGGCTGCCGAAAAATTCTATATCGTTTACAGGATTTTTCCTAGACTAGCACTCTTCAACATCTATAAAATTGTAACAATGGGAAATTACTTGGCAATTGCATCACCGGCTCCGCTCAATCTAAGCCCAAACCCGTTTGATTATGACTAACCCAGCTATCACCGATTGACCTCACCGGACTAGGAAAACTATCTCTTTCCTAGCTACGCAATCCTGTTCCTGCTGTTGGCGGGAAAACAGTCATTGCATTGAGGTTTACTGCGGGCGTGTCACGTTTAATTCAATTGAAGTGTTTCTTTGGGACACTGTTCCAGCCGTAATTGCCCAGCCCGGTTGCTGGGTGAGTTTAACAACGTGTATCTATTTATCTTGATTTATTCAAACCTTCGGTGATGCATAGGTCTGCTATCAGCTTTCCCAGCTCTACTATTTATTTATCGGCTAATTTATATTGCTGCTGTTCAGTCACGTCACGGGTGCTTGCTTATCGTGTAAATGATTATCATTTTTATTATTATTCTAGGCAAATACAGATTAATTGATCCACTGCGTCTTGGGTCGAGCGGGTTGCGCTCGGCTGTGGAAAATATTTGTAATTTATAACGAAGGGTAAATAAGCTAGAATTGGAAATGCACACAGCCGACGGATTTAGTGATTGATTTGTTATCCAGGAAATACTTAATAATGGATTGGTGAATTCTCATTCGAAATCATCGCCTATAGTTGCATCATTCCAATTCGACAAATTAGTTGTTTAATTAGCCCGGTCATTGAATTACTTGTTCTATCATATTTCTTTATTGGGGTTACTGCCAAAGTGGATGTTTTACCCGACAACCCACTTCTATTTCCTTTTCCATTCTACCACAAACTCGTTTTTATGGGTACCAATGACACGTGCAAAGTTTTCCTCGTCCATGTGCGAACCATCAGCTAAATCTATCATATCTGATAACTGGTACACGTGCGATAGGTCTAAGGTTTGATTTATCCGGATTTAACACCGGCAAATATTTCGCATCAGCCGGTTGCAAGTCACGATCATGTCCGGTTTGACAACCTGAGTCCGTTTAGCATAAAATCTGTATCAGTTAATATGGCGCTGCGGCTGATGTAGTGAATATTGCAATATGAAACGACACCCGTAACTGAATGTTAATTGATTGCAGCGGGTGTGAGAGCGGTTAGTTTAGTTGACACGTTTAGTAGTATCAATTATAGGAAATTAGCCATTGGTAGCCGGGTTGACTTTAGCTGGAGATCAAAGGCAGAGTCGTGGTAAAGCGTTAAGGTAAACGCCAATCTGCGGTTGTCGAGTGTAGAAATGAGACTCCCTATTGGCTTGATCCATACTATAATTGGTCTCGATGGGTGTTTCCGATCGTCTACTCAAACTAATGATAAAGAGCTGAAGAACAAGTTTCACGAGAAATGCAAATTATTGCCAAAAAGTGACGCTTTAGCCATTTTCGCTAATCTTCCATTGTATCCTTAAAGTATACTGCGTTAGAGAATCGGTTTAATCACTACCATTTATGCAAATGTTTTGTTTGTTGGTTTATTGGGTTAGTTGACACTTTTGAATTATAATAAAACGAATCGCTGTAATTACACTTTTATCTTGCATATGCATGAGTTCGTTAATCGACGGTAATAGGATATAAAACAGAAGTTCGGAAGTTATGTTTTATGACAGTAAACTATAATCAAAATGATGTATGATGTATTATTCAAAACATTACGAATTTTTTAACACAGCCCCGAGTCTGGGAATGTACCTACAAATTTTCGTGTTTTGGTAAAAACATACTCGAAATTTTGAATGGATTCAGTATGGATTCCAACTCAAATGCAAAAACCGATTGAGTCGAGTTCGATTGTTGCATTTGCGTTGGAATCTATTCAGGATTCCGAACCAGTTAATTAATAGGTTCAACTGGGTATGTTTACACATATTTTCTTCAAACACAGTCAACCGTAACAACAATTTTAATAAACCGTTATTTTCCAATAGAAAAAATTTTATCTACCTTTATCTATCTAATGGTTGTTTTGATTCCTAGAAGCCAAGAAGAAAACTGGTTCACACCAGAATACTTGAAAACGTCAACAAAAAACATTCGCATACATACTGTTTAGTTTCAGGCTGACGCCCTGACAATGGCGTTGACAGGCAGGGAAACGCTAATTTCACATGTTTATCGCGTATTTTGCTCACTGTACCTAGCTCTCCATGTTTGTTGTCGTCTGAGCCAACTGATGGTACTCTACTGGTTCGTAGTAAGGGAACGAGAGGCAAGACCGCCTAGACCGGGCTAGTTGATCACCCGCATTTCCTGATAATCATAAATAATTTTCAATGTTTTTTTTGTACACGCAAACGATCTGATGACTAATTCAAAATAAAACAATCATAAAAGCAATTATATCTAATACACATTTATAAAGAGAGCACACGTACGATTATTGGAGAAAAGCATCTTTCATGCCAAATATTTTCCAGACAGATTGATAATAAATTAATGAAATAAAATGGTAAATGCAGTTTATAATAAAATTGATCTAGTTAAAAATTGTTTTTGGAGTAAAATTCACTCGAATTGATCTAGTTAGGCTGAACTGAGATGACTAAAGTTTTCATCACGTTGAAAGTTAAAAATTAAAATTACTGGGTATCGATAAAAAGAAAGGAATTGCTTACGCAGGAATGACCAAAATTCTACGCAAACTGAACATGTTACGTTACTACACTGATGTGCATAAAACAGACTGCCTATTAGTATTGTGGCGAGATTGTTGCAGGTGCCACTGTGATGCTGGAAGAATTCAATATTTTGTTATTTATTAAGGCTTTAACCTCGACGGTCATTCGTCTTTTTTAAAATAATATACATTTCAAAATAAACAAAAAATATCGAGCATCCTGAGCGTTCCGCTTCTTGTGTTAATTTTCTGTCTTGGTGGTGAACAATGATCAGGTTTACCCTCTGCCATTAGTTGATCATTCCGTCTGCCTTCTTCCTCGCTTATGTGCATGTGTGTCCATGTCATCGTCGCTAGGGCTTTGATTTTCGCTGTTACATGTTTGGTGCTTTCTGCGTTTTCGAGTGACTGTCTATAGTCTTCTACTTTCTTGTTCATATCTTCCCTAGGTAAGTAACTATTGGCTTAGGGATACC
Organism: Topomyia yanbarensis; assembly: GCF_030247195.1. Lineage (NCBI taxonomy): Eukaryota > Metazoa > Arthropoda > Insecta > Diptera > Culicidae > Topomyia > Topomyia yanbarensis. Next base: position 22,443,051 of record NC_080670.1, on the reverse strand, counting down.
GTGAAATATTGTTTGTCCGGCATTTATTTTTTGGTCGGCTGTCCGTGGTGTATCAGGAGATGTCGAAAACTGTTTGATGGTGTTGGTCGTAGTAGATGATTTTTTCAGTTGTTTTAGCGTATGGTTTACCGTAATGCTCAAGTAACCACGACGCTTTAAATAATGTAAAGTTAACAGTCTTAAATGAGCCGTTCGTAGAATGCGATAAAATGCTTCATTGCTGTAAATGCAACACCAATGCTTTTTGCTACATATGTCACTGAACTATTGGGATTCCTCTTGAAAGCTTCGAAAGTCAAGTAAGATGGAATAGCATAGTGCAGCTGCATTCTAACCACACGAACCCCGTTGAGGATGCCAGGGAAAAAATGTCATTCGGATTCCTCTTCTCAGTATTTCGACTTTTTTTAATGTACTCGGAGCTAGCGCGTGGGACCAAATCATCCAGGCGAGCGCTATATCCGTGTCCATTAGAGTGACAGAAAAAAATGACCCCCATCGGCCCACACCTGAGTCGATTCATGGTCCCACCAGGAGTGTCTGCTCCAAATTTGAGCCAAATCGAACAAGTCTAGCTACCGGACCAACGTGCTTGAAGTTTGTATGGGATTTTTCGACAATTTACATGGAGAAAACCCACTTTCGCACATTTTCCCCGCTAGGTGGCACTGTATACATCAGATTATCACCAAAAGTGAAACTTAAGAAGATAATTCTATTATCCACAACTTTGTTGAAGACTGCAAAGCGATCCGAAAGTTATTAAACTTTTAACGAAGTGATGTCTGAGTCAGTTTTGCATGGGGCCTAGCAGTGCATGGTAGTGTATCAGTACTAGGTTCTAACAAACTAAACATTTTGTGGAATAATGGTTAGATCTAGCTCAATAGTATGTTCGGAAGAATTGTAGTACATAATACAAGTTCTGTTTTGGTTAGAAAATTTTAGTTCCACCTGTGACCGCATAGATGGCGCCAACACTAACTTTTCAACGGAGAGAGATAGAAATTAGGTGTCTTCTACAAAGTTGTAGAACAAGCCTTTTTCAGTAATTCTTCCAAACATCTCGATATTTTATCTCTCTCCGTTGAAAAGCTAGTGTTGGCGCCATCTATGCGGTTACAGGTGGAACTAAAATTTTCTAACCAAAACATAATTCGTATTCAAAACATAATTCGTATTCGTAAAATGTTTAGTTTGTTAGAACTTAGTACTGATACACTACCATGTACTGCTAGGCCCCATGCAAAACTGACTCAGACATCACTTCGCTAAAAGTTTAATAAATTCTTTCAGCAAAGCCGGATTGACTAGCAGTCTTCGACAAAGTTGTAGACAATTAAATTATCTTTCTTATTTTACTTACAGTGATAATACGATGCATACAGTGCTACCTAGCGGTGAAAATGCGAGCTAGTGGGTTTTTTGAATTATAATAAAACGAATCGCTGTAATTACACTTTTATCTTGCATATGCATGAGTTCGTTAATCGACGGCAATAGGATATAAAACAGAAGTTCGGAAGTTATGTTTTATGACAGTAAACTATAATCAAAATGATGTATGATGTATTATTCAAAACATTACGAATTTTTAACACAGCCCCGAGTCTGGGAATGTACCTACAAATTTTCGTGTTTTAGTGGGTTTTCTCCATGTAAATTGTCGAAAAATCCCATACAAACTTCAGGCACGTTGGTCCGGTAGCTAGACTTGTCCGATTTGCTTCAAATTTGGAGCAAGTACTCTTGGTGGGACTAGGAACTGACTCAATGGTGGGCCGAGCGAGTTTTCAAAAATTCTTTATTTTTCTGGGCCCTCTAGTGTCCATATAGACGGGAATCTAGTTGTAATCGACATCACGTTGCTAGTTATTCATCACAATACAGTATTCTGCATCGGATAGCATATTGAACGTTATCAGTACCACATTTTTAGTATGATGTGCATAGTTGGAGGTGGATCACTGCTTCGGAAGGGAAGTAAAGCCGTTGGTCCCTGGTCCATGAGTTGATGGATCGACATCTAGTCCAGATAGTGGAGTCAGCTCTCTGGCGTCGATCATGAAAAAGTAGAATTCAACTTCTATACTTACTAACAAATATCATCCTCTTGTGATACGTGTGGAGTGCGTAGTAGTATAGACGGCCTCTAGCAAAAGCAAGTATTGGACTAACATTCCTTCCCTTTCCTTCTGCGATCTACGTTCGGGCCTGGCCGGCGCCAGTATTGATCAATAAACACTTCAGGATTTGCAGGAGTTTCACATTGAAAGATGTTTCGCTACTCCCAAGCATAATTATCTACTGATTCCCTGTACAACTTCAGTTACTCCAGATCGATAGCGGAGTAGCAGCCAGGGGTGGTCGCACAAGCTTAAGCTGAAGCTCATAGTTGGACATGGATCACTGCCACTGTGATCCATTTTCACCTTTGACAACGTCACGCACTGTAGGTCTTCTTTTAGTTTGCGTGAAGTGAGTTTTATAAGCAAGTAGAAGGGAATAGGTTTTTTGATCCGCATCCTCACCACAAGAACATTGTTAGAAATACCCGGAAAGAAGTTTCTCCGAGTATCAGGTGTAACGAATTGTGCTTCTCCGTCTTGTCACATATACACTCTGGTTTTTTACGCGTTTTTTTGCGCGGTATTTTTACACGTTTTGTTTACGTGGATTTTTGAATTTAGGCGGTTTGCATTTACGCGGATTTTTGAATTTATGCTGTATCCATTAACGCGGATTCTTAAATTTACGCGGTCTTCATTTAGGCGAATTTTTAAATTTACGCGGTTTTCATTTACGCGGCCTGTATCTCCCGCGTAAAAAAACTTGAGTGGATTTTGCAATTAACTCAGGAGGTGGTAGGTCACGTAGTATTACCTCTAGGTAGTCATTTTCTATTTATAAGCGAATCTTAATTGCAACGTTGTCTATTTCAGCTACGTGTTTTAAGATGTCCCGCAAAACGAATAGTTCGGCTTGCTTTAACGTATTGAATGATATTAATACGGCATTGCGGAAATGACTTAATTGCATTTTCACCGTCAAAAGGTATTGCACTTCACGGAAACTCGACCGTATTGAATAAAAATTAAACTTAACTTTACTCATTATGGCAATAAAAAATACAATGTTGAATGCTGCTCCAACTAACAGGTTCAAGTCGGTAGCAATGAAAATCAATACGGTGAAAATGGGCTCAGTGCTCTAATCTGAATAAACTTGACACATTTGAAACGAATTCCCTGAAATCAACCAACAGAGAACGTGTTCGTCACTTTATTAAATGTCTTTCCCCTGCTTTAAATTCTATTAAATTCAAGACTTCTCAGCGGCCTTGAATGGCCTAAAAACAAAACCTAAGGTGTGCGGGTGGGAGTGTACAACCTAATCAAAACGACTTCTTCATACTTAGCGTTCATACAAAACACGTTTTGTCACGAGTACCCCAATGATGTCTCAGATTTCGGATAAGCAAAAACCTTCTGGCAGAATTCGAATTGGGAATTCCGGCAAGTTTCAATAGTAAGCTACATTCGACTTCTAACCGCTAATGTCAGGGAACATAGTGTAGTCATCATCAGCTTGCGGCAAATGTCAAGCTCCATTGGGAACCGTCACGTTACCATCTGAAATGTATATAGGTTTTCTTTTAAAACATTTGGCAGAGCTCTTTATCCTGGAATTGTGTATTTCATATACTAAATTGATGATAATTTTGAATTCAACCCACATTACCATAGTTTAAATAACTGTTCATTTTAATCACGGTTCTCATACAAGCGAGATTACTTTGCATATGGTGACAACATCAAAATGAAACAAGCAAACGAGGAAGCCATTGAATTCCAGTTGGCCTAACGACACCGCGAAATATGACGTGAAACGAAACACAAAATCTATTTCCCGTAAAAACACATGCTTTTTATTTGTTTTGCCTCAAGCTAGGCTACCTAACAAACCTGTATGTGAACCCTGTTTTTGCCAATGATAATGTCAGTGATTCATTCGAATGTACATTCCAGCTTTAAAGCATCCATCTTTGTTACAATCACATAATAAATAAATAACACCTGCGCAAAAAAAAACAAACAACTTTGACTTGCAATTGGACAAAAAGTAAAGCGACTGTCATTACACCTAACTGGAAGCTCAAAAGTTCTTCGCTTATTCTCGACCTCGTTTGCCGTCCGAAATGCACAAATTTGGCGCATCGATCTCTCAACTACACAATAACCGTGAAAATAATAAAGTAACACTTCGCACAGGCGAAGGTTAAATATCGATGATAATTGACTCGGTAGTGAATCGATTCCAGATAATGAATTTGAAGAACGGTGTAATTACTAATTATCCATATCAAAACGACGCGAACGACGTCTCAGCAGGAGGCTGCATGTGCTTATGGAAGCGCGTTTGTGCATCTGACTGAGCTCTTCAACCGCACAAAACCGGCACGCCGGCGGCGGTGGCGGCGTCGCTGTATGATTCACCGGTAAGCAGTCTATTGACGGGGACCACACTCAGCTCAGTTCCGCTGAATTTCCATTTCCCCATGCAACAAAAAAAACCGGCTTCCATGACGTGCTATAGTGTACTTGGATCTTTGACTTTCCTTCGTCGTAAACTCTATATATTTGCTTAATGGGGATAACCATCGTCACGTGCTTTGCGTATTATACGATTAAATTAAATCTTGGCTATCTGACCGCTCGGTTCATCATCGAAACGGCTCACGTAAACCGTACAGCGCTATATGGATTGGCATTGACGGTGCGCAAGTGATTTAAACAGGCTTTCACCGCAACGGCTATTGCGATCTGTTGTTACCGCAGCGGTCTAATCACTTTTTTCGCGGAGATGATGTGGTTTGTGTGGCTGGGAATTCGTCGAATATCAAAAGAAAAAACTCATTAGAATTAGGTAACTGACACGTGACAATAGAGATAATGAACTGACAGCGCTTACGGTTAAAATCTGTCTCAGTTTCAGGGTCGAACATAACCGGCATTAGAGTTTGCAGAAAAAAGTTCTTATTTGTCAAGCCTACACTACAGAGAACACTATGTCCATCTTCAGCATTCAACTTGTGTAAAAATCCCTGACGTTTTCGAAGGTAGTTGGGATTTCTCCACCAGGTGCGCTACTGTTGTCTTGTTTTTTTAGTGGCTAAGTTCGACTGAATTGACAGCGGTTATGCCTCTACTCAGTCAAACCATTCCGAAACCGATTCAGTGGATTCAGAATGGATTCCAGCTCAAATGTATTAACCGATTGAGTCGGAATCGGTTGCTTCCTTTAAGCTGGAATCCATAGTGATCCATTCAGGATTCCGAACCGGTTCCGGAACGGGTTTGACGGGTAGTTGGGGTAAGCTGGTTTGGTGGCGCTAGTGTTTAACGTATATTCATTCAAATGTTTGCACAAGTTTTATTAATATATTTGTTCGGTCATGGATGTCTGTTCTCTGTGCCTGCACCTTCTGTTAGTATGTTATCTGTGAAAGCCACAAAATACTATTTCGGATCATCACCGATAAAATCTCATTTCGTTCTCACGTGATCCAAACATTTCTCCGCTAACGGTTGAATCTTCTCGTCTCATCAAACCTGAACCGCAATCGCTTTGTTTACAATAAAGTACTATATAGGCAATCAAACCGATTAGCTGCATTGTTTTCCCACAGTTAATCAACCGAAGCAACCACGAACTTAACCTTGGTACTGCCCGATTGAACCCCCGCCGTGAAGATCGCGAATAATGTTACCTTAATATAAATTGAAAAGATGAGCGTATGGCATTTAAAGATTCGATCATTACAGCAGCTACTACAAAGCAAGATACAGGAATTATAAATACCCTGGTGAGCTAATCCAATTTTCCACCGGTCCTATAATTCATGAACAACAATTGTGTGAATAAAATTCTTATTTTATTAATAAAAACGATACAGCTCATCTTTCTAAATAAAAAAATGTAAATGTAAACACGTCCTCGTTTGACACTATCGGTCTTATTGGAAAGTGAATTTAGCCACATGGGTTAGCACTTTTGATAGTTATCTCAGCAAAAGGATAAAGATCAAGGTAGTTCAATGGAAGGTGTGGTCGTGATAATTCAATTTCATAAAATATTTTTTATTGGTTATTTTGCGTACAAAAAAGCGAAAAAAGAGTTCGACTACGTATCTCCAACTTCAGCTGCATCGGAAAAAACCAAAAACTGCATATGGCTTAATGACCCAATTGATAAAGAAAACAGAGTTCCCGTCCAGTTTTTTTACAGATTCAGTACGTTTCGCCAATATTACTCCTAACGCGGTACCTCAGACGACCATCTGCGATTGCATCTGTTATACTGTTTCACATGGTGCTAAATTCTGGGCTGAAAAAAATAAATTTATATATAAAATTGACCCCAATTAGAGTTATAGCGCTAATCAAATCAAAACCGTATTTAACAAAATATTTTTTTGCATTTTTTTTTTTTTGGGAAAGCACATCATATTTATATTTACTACACCACATTATTGGAATATTTTATCACAGAGAACAGACGTCCATCTTCAGCATTCAGCATTGTGTAAAATCTCTAACGGTTTCGGAGGTAGTTGGGATATCCAAACCAGGTGCGCTACTGTCGACATGTTTTTTTGTGGCTGAGTTCGACAGAATTGACAGCGGTTATTCCTCTACCCAGTCAAACTAGTCCGGAACCGGTTCGAACTTCCAGCATGAATCCCAGTTCAAATGCAGCAACCGATAGAGACGGAATCGGTTGTTTTCTTTGAGCAAGATTCCATACTGAATCTATTCAGGATTTCGAACCGGTTCCGGAATGGATTTGACGGATAGTTGGGATAGGTTGGCGTGGCGGCGTGTGTGTTTATCGTATATTATTTCAAATGTTTACACACGTTTTTTAAATATTTTTGTTCGATCATGGATGTCTGTTCTCTGTGATTTTATTACGGGAAAATAAAGCATTTTAGACGAACTGACAAATCAACACCGCGGACAGGATGTTGTTCCGGCCAGACAATGATTATAGCCGATATACTCTCAACCAGGCTTTGAAGAGTCGTGTAGAAACAGTCCCAACGAATAAATCACATGTATGTGTGATAAACTGATTAGCATGTTGTCCTATTTCAGATTAGGTACGTCCACAGATATTAGACGATTAGACTCGATTCGAAATGTGTGGAACCGTATCGGACGTTCCGGAGCACGTTTGTCGGACGTTTGTAGGTGGCGCAGTGATCGATACAATGCAGTTAGAGTCCAGCTGTCAAACGTATGTAGCAAAGAGTATATGCGTACATGGCAATAATGAAACACTAATTTTCAACGTTTATTAATTTGGAAGTTTACACAGATTTTTAAATAAATTTTGCTCTAGCCTGAATGTCTGTTATTTGTGGCGCATCTTTGAAAAAAGCGACAGAAAACGCGCAATAGGTATTTCGGTCAAAGCGGTTCCGGCTCGATTGACGCTATAAAAAATAACTGAGGCTAATTCAACGTGTTAATCAATTTGGAATGTGCTGAATTTAGCACTGGATGAACACGATAGATACATACTGTCTCGCTTGGGTGGCTCAGATACCGATATACATAAATAATTCGGATGAAATGTAATTATACGATAAAGAGTTGTTGTCATTTCTGTCCTACTCAGGAGGAGCAACGAATCAAAATTTTGCTCGCCCGTCACGAAAATCCAAACTACTCGAACGCCAAGTTGACCAAAACGTTAAAAGCAGTCTAACGTTTAAACGGCGACCAAAAGAGGGTAGGTGGAGGATATTTTTAAACATGCAACTGCCGAAGTTCGCTAAGAAACGTCTGATTTGGCAGGCTTCTGTACCTGTGGCTTGAAAAGTGACATTTTCATTGAAACTGGAACCATTAACCAGTGAATTCACGTGAACGAGTGCATGGAAACTCGTCTGCTACATCCAAAACTAGGACTAAAAATGCCCTTATATCAAGACGGTAAAGTCCTTTACTCTCGAGGCCCGAAATTGAGCTGTTTTTTTGGGAATAAACTTCAAAGTATCTACTGAATAGATTTTTAATTCTTAAGCTACATTTTTTGTCTTAAATTTGAATTTTAATTTGGCGACCTTGAAACGTCATCGACTACATTGATGTTGAAACTGCATGGATTCCGCTTAAGTAGACTGCTGGCCAAAAAATTGATAATCATAGTTACGTTAACTATGTTTTTCCGAGTTTTTTTTGTTTTGCGAATTGAAAAATGTATGCAACGATTTGTCATTTTTTTTAAATTTTTGAGTAATTTTGTGTCATATTAGAGACTATAAGAATGGAATAAAATAAAACTTCGCAAATCGTACTCGGGAAACCTATTTACTGAATAATTTAAAAAAAAATATAACTTTACTTTTATGCAAAACCTTACTCTGCAGCAGTTTCAACATCAATGTAATGAATTGACTAGCTTCATAATAAAAAACAAAAATGCGGAATCTATTTAGTAGATACTTTGTAATTCATTCCCCAAGAAGTAGCTCAATTTCAGGCCTTGAGAGTGGTGCAAAAAATTCTAAATGGCACATCAACACATTCCAATCCTCTCTGTGTCACACTTATGTGGAATATGAGCGTTTCATCAATACTTCTTCAATTCATTTCAACGCTTCGGATCTTTTTTGGAAATCGGCTAACACTCAGCTAGTTTTAAAACACAGTCAGACAAAAACCGATTCGAAATACTAGCGAGAATTGCGCGCCGCGTTGAGCTGAAATCTCTTTTCTATCCAGACGTCAAAAGCACGGGAAGCAATACCTATGGTTTGAATCCACGCATCCGAGCCGATAGTCCGCAGATAGTTTTCTGGATCTAAATACCAAGTCTTCGGTTTTATAACATGTAAGTAGGGGTTTGCCCACTACTCGGGTTCTTGTTTGCCCGGCGTACCCTTCTTTTCAGGGCGGCCTAGGTGCTTCTACAGAATTGCGGATTTTCGTTTCACAACAAAAAGTAAACAAACAAATTAAATTTAACTTTACCGTTTATTTTCACCAACTCTCCTTCACTACTGCTGATGCGAGATCCCAATGCTGCTGGTGAAGGGAAGGCGGGCGGTTTCTTTCCGGCAGGCCGGGACAACAACGGCCACGTACTCGTCTGGGTTCCGTTGGCTGCTCCGGGAGCGGTCCTTGGCGTTTAGCTAGGGAGGTGAGCTTGGCTCCTTTGTTGGAACCTCCCTAGCGACGTTGGCGACGAATCGCCGGATCGTCTACTCGCCGTAAACGATCCCGGAAGTTACCGCAGTAAACTTCCCAGGGGGAACCTTTGTCCGCCCTGCTTCGTTCTCCTTGGCTATTAGCAATAGAGGAGAGCTAGGCTCGTTCGACTTATCCTCTATAGCGAGAACGGTCGATGTCGTGGTTCCTTATTGTTTAGCCGGGGAAGCGAAAGCACTCCTTTACACTTAGCTTACCCCTATTGGCGAACCGACACCGTACACTTCACTAATGCCCGAACCACGGCCGGCGCTTTGGACGGTTTTAGCTTGCCGTCGCACGCGCGCACTGAAATAATTTCCTAGTGGCGGGAAACTGTCCCGAAAATAAAAAAAAAACTGATCGGGCGTCTGATCGATGCCGTGGTCCGTCACTATCTGCCCTATCTCGATGGCCCCCTTTTTCACTCCACCAAAACAAACACCATCACCACAAAACCGCACCGCCGCATAACTGTCATCTCCCTGGCAGCATAATTAGCAATCACTTTTACAGCGAGAAGAGAGCGGTGACCTACCTAAACCCTATGTTTCTTATATACAAATGTACAACAAAAATTACTACATCTATCTGCACAAACAAAACCGTTCACAAACGAGAAAATGAACAAAAATTTACAACTTTAGTGTGAACGGTACAAAGCATAATTTTTGTAAACAAATACACTCTACGGAGTGTATAGTCAAAAAGCAAAAAAGGTATATTTCCACCCAGTACTACATTGTTACCCTGACGGGTTACAAACAGCACCCTTCAGGGGACACTCTCAGGCCTTTACGAGGAAGCTTAGGAGAGAAAACTGATTTTCCTCTTTCGGAAATTTATAGGCACATTAGAAGATGTTCCCACAATGGGATTGTCACTCGCGCTCTTTAGTGTACAAGGAAACGTAGAAATTAGTCGTTGTCGTTGGCGTAGCGCTCTTTTGCATTATCGGAGCGTTCCTTAAAAGAATGTTTCATGTTGTCCCCACATAACTTATATGCATTTTTCACAGCACTTTCCACAGCGTGCCTTGTTTCTACAATAAGTTGCTATAGGCCCAATTATTTGCAACAACGGAAGCTCATGCCTCGCGGCACAAAAAGGCGAACAGGTAGACCAGTCCTGCCCAAAAGATCAAAGTTTGGAAGAGCAGATTCGGCGAAAGGTTCGAAATGAGACTGATGGAAACTAAGTTGTTTTCAACTACTCCTTGCGAACCAGAATTTTCACTGGCTGAAACAAAGGGTTCTTGAAGAAGCGGACTCTATACTTCGCAATTAAGGCCCGTGTTGGAGACTACACCATCAATCTCTACCTCCCGGGCGGATACATAGACAAGATACTTTTTCGTACACGGTCAAGCGGTATTTAGTTGAATTTCGCATATATCGATGATGTTAAATGGCTCATCAACTTCGCCTTCATTCAAGTTTGTTGTGAATATATACCATATTCGTTACTGATACTTTTTGCATGTATCAGGCAACTAGCAGTTGGGAAATTGGATTCTGAGATGATTATGACTTTCATTGGTTTAGTTTTCGATACACTGATAAACTAAATTCAGTTTGGACAAGGAAAAGTTTTTTTTAAATAACTTTTTTTCCTTAAAAGTGTCCAACTTGAATTTTTGACGGTAGGTACGGAACATAATTACCTATCCTGGAACAAAATTTCGTCCAAATCAAAGATGTGTTTTTTTTTTTGTAAATCGACTTGAAATTTTTAAAATCGATTTTTTTCAGTGTAGAAGTCGATGAAGAATTTTTTCAATATTTTTATTCAAAAATTTAACTAATTTTGTGAAGATCACTCCTACAACATTTTTTTTGTAGGATTTGTCATTTTTGGACTAAAGCCAATTAAAAAAAATGGTTAAAAAAGTTTGAACCTTTTCAAAAGACAGTCAATATCATTTTTGAAAAAAAGAACGAAGTATGCAAAGTGGATTTTTGTGACCAAGTTCTCACGTACAGAAAGTTTCAATAAAATCTGAGAGGGTGCTACCAACTCTGAATACGATTTAGCGCGAAATTCGTCAATCCGTCGTCAAAGTAATAGAAACTACTCTAATAAAAAAATATACACGAACTTTAACCTATATGGTCCAACGATTGCATATATTGTTTGGATTATACCCTGACTAGGTCGTTAGGCTCTTAGATCATAAGATGTTTATTAGGGTAACTCGTTGGATTTCGGGTGTGTACCTTTGCTGAAGCAGCACGATTGCTCCATATTCTTTTGATACAATTTGGTATCTTGCCAATATAGAAGAAAGGCCATGGAGTAGTATGCTACCAACAACATGTAGATAGTGCCCAATAACATGAATTCACCCAGCACCAGAACTCCGTCCAATCGGAAAGTATATCACCATAGTCAAGTGAAACCAGAAAAGGACAGAAAAAACTGTCGGGATTGAGAAGAATTTTAGAGGATATTTGGAGGGGGTAGGTTGTCAAGGTTAATTCGGTAAAAAAGACTCATTTAAAAACAAATTGCGGATACATTTTTTTACATATTCGTAATCTATACATTACTATAAATGTGCCCTATGAAGAGTTTGATTAAAACCTGTTGGTTTTTGTGCTTTTGATTGTTTTGGCTAGCTTCAGTCTAAAATATTTAGAAAGCCAGATTATTTTATTTTGAACAATTATATTTTTGTGAAATATTTCTTTTTTCGAAGATGCTCTTATCGGGCTATAGCCAATGCAGAAACACAATTATAGAAATATCGCTTTTCCAGTTTCATCCACTCGAACCGGAGAAAGCTTGCCAAAGTCGGATGCTTTTTTAGTGGTGATTACAGGCATTTCAAGGTCAAGATTGAACATAAATAAAAGCATTAAATTTCAAAATTATAAGAAAAAGAGTTGAGTAAAAAACTATAGTAAAATATCGGAAGACCAAAAGACCCTCTTAAATTCCATACAATGATGCCACAATTTAATTATATTGTCTCAAATTTTCATTACAAAATAGTGAAAATTGAGCGAGTCACAGTGAATGTTCGGAGGAGCCTCATCGAAAACTCGTTTAGCGGTGTACATCATAGCTCAAAATCTACTTAACCAATCTTTCTGAAACTTTGTACTGGTTTTCTCCACATCATTCACCAGGTAACTTTTGCTGTCCCAGGAGCTTTTATTTATTTATTCGTTGCACTTTACAATCAACAATCGGATTTTCGCCAAAAATATCAGTTATCATGTTATTGTTACAATAAATTATATAAAGAATAACTTCGAATTCGACCAAAAGGAAGCTTAGTTGAATTTTCTGTTTTTTATACTAATTGAACCGTAAAATTAAAAATAATTTGTTTTTTTTTATCAAAAAGAACTAATCAATTTAACTACACATATTCTTGTTTGACCATATTTTGATCGTAATACACATTCTTCAAATACGATCATATATCAAACATCATGAAATTCTTCATACCGAACTAAACACCCTGTATATTTTCGCGTCATCGCCAACGCATCAAACAGTGTTAGTAAACAGGTGTAGACTATACTTTATTGAGCTTGCACAGTTCAATGTTTATAACATTCCAACCGCCAACTGATTTGATACGGTTTCCTCTCTATTGTGTATACGACGGGACGAAAGGAATTCAACCATTCGGTCGGTTCAATTTATTTAGACTGTTCAATGACACAGCTGCGGCTTAAGGGGTTCCAAGCAATCACTCCAGAGTAACACATTTTTTTTCAACCGCTTCAAGATGCCCATAAAACTAAACACAAATATGCGCCAACTTAAACAATGATATCCATCAAACGCTTCCGCGCGGCTGATTACCGCGCTTGTCTGCTGCACACACATTTATTACGCACAGGTAGCATAAACCGTATTATAATGCGCTATCCACGTGTAGTTGATGAACAACGCCTGCAACGCACCGCGCACCGGTACAACCGGTTACATCAAAGGTCAGGCGGTAGTTGTGCAAAAATAGTAGCTTATAACTTTGCTTTGATCGATAAGGTATAGCGCACCGTTCAGCGTTAGTATACTTGGCTCACAATCACTCTGGGGTCAAACAACTCAATCGTAACTTGATCAACATTCCGAACATCCCTCCGTCAAATGATTTACCGATACGGATTGCTGATAGATTGTAGAAGTATTCAACACGTTTTATTGCTCCGTAACCAGACTAACTGTCGCGAATCGCGATCACGGTACCATATTAGTCTTCATTCTCACCGAGCACTGGAACACACGAGTGCGAGTCGAAACCGTTACACGTTCCGTTTGGTGTGTATAGAGACATGCAAATCGGGTAAAATGTACTAAAATATGATCTATGCGGATCGGAAATTTATCGCTGCCCGGCGGCTATCGGCAAACCCGATCCGGTATAACGATGTCGTGAGATACCCAAAAGCATCCGGAACAACCTTCAACCAGTGCAACTTTACGGTTTCCGCACATGTCGCACCGAAACAACGGAACATAGAGAGATCTCTTGGGTATTATAGGCACGTGACAAAGAAATGTAAAGATGTGCCCTTAGCACAAGATTTATCGACGTGGAAGACTTGTGTATTGTATTACACTGATCAGTTGAACCGAAATGACAAACTTTGCATTGTGTTTCTTCGTTCGAAGCGTCTTGGTGGCAAACGATCTTGTCGATCCGGCGAATTTCCAATTGTTGATACAATTCAAACTGACAAGAACTACCTTGTCTTGGACGGACGGGAGTAACATGGCAAGGTTGATTGAACCGGATTGCTACGTCCCCGAGACGCACGGTATCGATGAACAACAAAACGGGCACACATCACGTGACGAGTCAAGCCGAGGATTACTCTCACTGATTAATTTATCAATGCGCGTCACCGAGACCCGTTGCTCGACGCCTTTCAGTCTCAAAACGAGCTGCATCGGTTGCTGTACCAAAACCAGTTTCGCGACAGAGGGGTACAGTGGTGAATTAAATGAAGCGTTGGTTTTTGTTTACAATCTGCGGGACAGGTTGGATGTGCTTTGTTTCGCGCATTCTTTTTGTAACCTCTTCAGGGGAAAGATCCGGTTCGAGGCGGAAAATACTAGTTGATAAATTCTACCTGGTTGGGGTTGGATCGTTTCCCGCGTGGTATTTTGCGGTGCAAACTACTCCCAAAGTGGTAAATTTCTCCTGTACGACATGTTTGACAGGAAATATTTGCCACTTGGAAGTTCTCTAGCATTTCGTACACTAATTCAAAAGTTATAAGCTTTGAGGCATATGACGGGGGAGGGGTGATTTAATATTGTCAGTAATTTCAAATGCTAGTACGAAGAGAGCTTTTCTTGAAAATAGCTTCCAGCAGGTACTCCATACTGATTAGTACGAATATGAAAAGGGAAGTGACACCGTAAGCAGGTAGCCTAATTAGACGTTGTCAACTATACTTCTACTTAGACATCGCGCGCATGTGCACACAGCGCGACACAACAACGATAGATCGATGTAGCTGTGTTTTCGATTATCTACCACTAATTACATATTACCTTATTGTTCTGTTTTAGCCGACCGTTAGTTGATAGTTCCAACTATAAATCGAATGGGAATCGCAAGGGAAAAAATCCCCAAACCACTAACCATGTGACATGTGATGTAGGTACATCAGTCATGCTGAATGTAAAATACCACCATTTTGAAGACAAGAAACACATCGCACGCGTAGCAACCGGTTGAAACATTTCTCTGATCATGTAGCAAATAGGAGTTGGTTGGTGTTAAGTCAGACCGGTCTAAGTGACATTGTATTGATTTAGAGAAAAACGAGTTTAAAGTTTGATTCGCAGCATCCCCATTATAATTTGAAAGTATTTTTTACCACAATTCATACCTATTGTATATTACAATTCTGGCAAAAGTGGAATGTAGCCGAAGAAATTCTTTATCCAATGCTATCATTATCTCACTTTTTGTTATTTTGCGACTTAGTTCAGTCTGACTTAACAGCGACCAGTTGGTAATTAATCAATAGAGCTGCGAGATAGTAGCAACTGCAAATTTTCCAACCGCGTAGAAGCTGTAGTACCATTTGCTACTACAGTGGAGCTGGAATACTTTTAATTCATAGGTGAGAGCATGAAAAAATCATTATGTGGCAAATACATAATTAATATCACTTACATAAATACAAAAGTTCTTTTCTCAAACGAAAAAATACTCACATTATCAAATTTATTGGAATGGATTTAATTTCGTTAATCAAGGTAAATACTTGGGATCGATTTACAACTGTATAAAATCGGTAGAATTTAATTTTTTTCGAACAAGAGAAAATTGCAATTCGTGAGGATGATTTTTTAAACAGAGCCGTCAATATGAAGCACCTAAGTGGCTCTATCCCACACGATAAGTTATAAATACAGGTGTCGCGCGTCCGTATGAATCAGTTGCAGGGATGCCTGCCCAAGTTGCAATTCAAGTTTTATAACACACTACAAGTGCATTATAAGTTTTAAGAAGGTCTTCAAGAGCACTATAAAACCTCAATTGTTACTAGGGTGGTGCACAGATAAATCCAAGTTTCACAAATTTTCAATGTGCTATGTACAGATTTATAAATTTTTGACCTAGAGCAACAACAACAAACTAAAAACAGAAAAGGTCGCGTTTAAAAAATCTAATGTATTGTGGAAGCACTTTCTGGACATGTCCTAGTCGAGGAAAATTATAAATTCTCGTATAAAGCAACAAATAATAAATTTACCTACTTCTTCCGGTACGTTTCAGTAAAACATGTTTAAACACCACAACGTTGTTTTTTCTCCTTTGGGAGAAATATAACATAATATTTAAACGTGTTAATCCCAAATAGAAATACAACTTCTCCATCTATACAAGAATCTCCTATCTCAGTCGCCCCAT
The DNA here is from genome assembly GCF_030247195.1 of Topomyia yanbarensis. Classification (NCBI taxonomy): domain Eukaryota; kingdom Metazoa; phylum Arthropoda; class Insecta; order Diptera; family Culicidae; genus Topomyia; species Topomyia yanbarensis. The sequence goes on along the minus strand of NC_080670.1, from coordinate 22,426,902 downwards.
CCTAAATTGATGCGTCATCTTATATACTCCAATAGCAGCTGACGCGGCTAAAAGAACGATCACTACCACGCCTCTAATTTCATTTCCACACAACGCTTCCTTTGCTTCAATGGGTCTAGGTAGCATTCCGTAAGAAAAATTGAATTTTTGCAGTGATCAATGTTTCAATTAATGGCTGTAATGCTAAATTCTACCTCCATGTTTAAAACTTTTCAAACTGAATGTGGGAATTTGCTAACGAAATTGTAAGGGAGTTAATGGTTAATAAGGATTTAAAAAAAAATCATTTAAATTTATTAAATTGGATAGCTCACTCACTAAAAACGTGCAAAAACGAATTTTTAAACTTCTTGAGGGTACATACTGGTTATTATTCAGTTTTATTTCCAAATAAACCCTTGTGCTATTCGTCTGTAAGGAATCCATGAACAATTGATTAGGTTTTGACAAAGTATTGAATTGATTACACATGATGCTGATTTTGATTCTGATCACCTTTCAGTAACTTTTTCGCATTCTCAAGAAGCAGTCACCAATTTCATTAGCTCGGTGATACCCTAGTTGAAACTGGTAACTAATCAGTACCACCAACGCAAAATTTAATATTCCTATTATTGACGATAATCTTCAACCTCTGATTCGCTTGAAGAATATTCGAAGACGTCAATATCAACGTGCTCGTGATCCGAATATATAAATTCAGAAACAAATCAGCATAGATTTTAGCTCATAAGAAATGAAAATTTCACGAAAGTGGTTGAAGAAAGCAAGCCATTTTCTAAACCTTTCTGAAAACTTTCTAAGGTTCTTAAGAAACTTCAGAAACCAATTCCAGTTCTGAGAGAAAGGTGACCACATACTTCTCACAAACGAGCTGACTTTGGACCAAGTTACCAGATCTCTGGAACTGCCGTCTAAAGATATTACGAAGGCGGATGTGGTATTTTGTGTCGTAATCAATGAGAACGACGTTTGTTTTCACCGGAACTTCTCTGATGCACGTCCTATCTGCACAGTCTAACGCTTACTGAAACATTTCCTGGCAGTTATTGATGTTTGCATTAGCAAGTTGTTTGTTTTTGCATTAGCAAGAGCAAGATTTTCTTCTAGTAACGAGTCCACAGGTCTCTGGACGACCACCCAATTAACCCTGTGGAAATCTTCACTTAGATTTTTTTTGGCAGAAACTTTGCCACTGCTACCACTATTCAGGTTATCTTTTGAGGCTGCACCTGTTTGCTCTACATGTTACAAATTGCAGAATCTAATGCAGTTGGAAGCGAGTTGTTTGATTGTCCACATGTGTCGTCCCAACCGGGTAGTACATAACTAATGTAGCTGAGGATCCGTTTGGGATAGGTATGTCATACCTCGTAAGGCGTCATAAGATGTCTTCCGAAGTATCACTTCCTTGGAAGAAATAGTACTGCACAATGGCAGAGAATATCTTCCGAGTTCCCCGGCTCGTAGTTACAGGATCGACAAATGTCATCTTGACTTTTGCCAATTTTTTTCAGAGGATACTTTGCAGGACAATTCCCCGTAAATAAACCTGTGATACGTAAATCTTTTCGTTTTAAATCCATTAGTTTTTTGGCTCTCGTTGTATCTGGATGTATGAATTTCTTAGATTGGCTTAGATTGATCGGAGACGCTATAACTTCTCCACTGAATTCTCAAGTTACCGGAAAGTGATCGTAACTGAGTTCCAGGAGGGTATGGACAACAAAATATCCAAGGTACACTAACCGGTGATAGAAATATATTCTGAACGGTGTTCGAGCGGTGAGAATGCGGATAAAATACCCAATCCTTCCTTCCTTATCCTAGAACCTTGATCAGCCTATTTTTTAGACCACGTTGTGTAATTATGGCAAACAGACTTTCACGTGCTAGTACTGTAAACAATCAGCACGGTTTGGAAACCCCGGCGCGGTACTACCGAACACAATACAGAAACTTCAGCACAAACCTTTGTTCAACCAGTAACATCTTTAAGTAAAAAATGGACGAATGACTGACGGTTCTCACGGTAAACAGGGACAAGTCTGTCTTTACCAGGAGGCATGATGGAGGACTTGAGTGATTCGTAGTTATGCTACCTAGGCTCGACCCCCATCAACAGAAGACAAAAGTTAAGCACGTAAGGTATTAAGCCTGTTCTAACGACCCTGCCACTGCAATAATCAGCAAATTCCAAAAAAATTGCAATAAATTTTTGTCGTGCTTCAAAGAGGCCCTATCAACTCCAAATAATCCTGCGAGATTGGGCAGAAAACAAGAAACTCACTCGTTTCTGAAAGGTTCAAGAAATTGCAACGACCTGAAGCAAAATCATGAAAACTTATATGAAGTTCTAGAACCTTCAAAAATATTGTACGAAAATGGGAAACAATGAAAACGTCAGTCACCGAAATCGTCAACTGTCCTACAATAACTTGAAGTACATCAATATATTTTCTAAAGCTTTAAAAAAAATCAGCAATCAGTGATAGAATACATAGAATAGGTATATTATGTATATAGCCGTTATTGAGAATTTACCTTCAATGTCGCACTATCTACCAAACTGGTTGAAATGCAGTTCGAAACTTGACCGCTATAATGTTCCAATAATCAAAAGCAACCAGTCGCGAATAGTGATTATATTGTGTTTTAGCTTTTACCTTGTAATGTAAGTATATCTAGGTATATCGACTAGTAGCCTAGTAGCAACAAACGCACCAAACAATAGAATTGTATAATTGCACGAATTAAACGGCTCAACGGTAGGTACATATTCAATGCGGTGTTTTCGCTTTCGTTAACACTTCTCCATTGTACGTACATTCGCCACTCTACATAGATATACCGCCGGTCGCACTTCGACAGCCACTGTTCGATTATAATTCGATAGACGCCGTAGATGGGGGTGTCCCTAATCAGTAGAACATTTGCTGGAAACTCAAAACAAATTCTTATTGAGAACGATATTTTTGTAAAATAGTTTTTCTTTGAGCGTCTTGGTGGAATTCTGAAAAAAATAAAAATAAAAAAAAGAGATGTTTTTCCTTTTAATTCTACCAGGTATTTATTAAATTGTACATATACGTATTTCGTCGACGTCTTTCCGACTTCTTCAGTGTTTGTACAGTTCAGTTTATGCTTAGATGTCCATAAAAAATAATATTAACGAAATATAACAATTCTTTCGACCAATGTTTCGCCATTCTACGGTACCTAGCCTACGGTGTAGTAGAGCTTGAAACCATGCTGTATGCATACGGCTAGACGACCTCGCGATATTATCAAGACTGTTCCGTGAAAGTTCTTCCTGAACTAAATTTGCTAGGCCGTCAAGTTGATTCGATGATTCAGTACCATCGAGAAATGAGGCTTGAATTGTATCGATCAATTTGCTGCACAATGTCAATGCCGATCTGTCGATTATAATTCATATTAGGCAACTTACTTGGTTGATCATGTATCACACCAAAAAGAATTGAACTTTATCGTCGACGTAATTTCAAACATGACACAATTTAACAAACCGTAATTCACGAAATGACGAAATATAACCGTGTTCCGTTTAATTTTACATAAAAAATGTACTTCCCATGCGCAGTGACACAAAATACTTATTGAAATTCAGAACAAACTTCGTGATTTTCCAAATTCAACGTTATAGAAAATTAAAATCAAACATTAAACTATGTCATTTTTCATGCTCGTATATATCAGGGTCAGGAGAAGTAAATTTACACGACTTTTTCTTTTACGTAATTCCAAACTTGACACAATCTAACAAACTATATGTTATGATAAAGATTTACGAAATTCAACGTCATGTAAAATTTAAATCAAGCATAAAAATATGACATTTGCGATGTTCGTATATATCAATGTCAAAAGATGTAAATTTACACAATGTGTTCAAGTTTACATTCTATCACCAATGGTGGCGCTCTTAGAAAAAATTTAAATGACATACACGAAGAACTTTTTTTAGTCATCAATAGCACAGTTTTTGCAATTTACAGGCCAGATTTTACATTGTATTATTTCTTGGGAACGGAGCAAAGATGTTGAAACCTATTTAAGCGCAATCCAGTTTGCCTCTCTTTTCTTCTGCTATTGTGCTTTTCACCGAAGATTAGCATGCGACGGAATCAATTCAAAATAGCGAAAGAATTGAAAATATACCCTGTTAGCTCCATCCGCCCACTTTAGAACAAACATCTAGCAATGTATAGGCCCTGTTGGTCAGGTATCGGACGGTCATGAATTGACAGTTGATGGATTTATTCACCCCTTCACTACCTGTTGAGCGAAAATCGGAAATTATTTGTTACTATTTTTTGGAACCCATTTAATTTGTTGTTTAGTGTGCCTTTTTGATTCCTAATTCGATTCCTTTGCATACTCCTAAGTTTTTCCTTGGTTCAAGACCAATAGTCGCTCGAACACTTCATATAAAAATCAATTCAAATTACATTTTTGTAGCCTTGCGGAATTGAAAAGGTTTAATTTTAAAAATGGCGGTTTCGCAATCTTGTCGCGATCTTGTCGCTATCTTGTTTTTTCGCTATTTTCGCTAATTTTCAGCAATAATCACAATATAAATTTTATGCATTGAACATATTCGATCTATTCACTCATTGAATGCTTATTAAAAGCAGTTTCCAGAAAATTTTATTCTTGTTTCCTTCTAAAACGGTTAATATTTGGCACAATAACAATAACGACAAGAACAATCGCGGGTGCTCAATAGTGCTTGTCGGGCATCCTTATCAATCATGTGAAACGGTTGCGCGCCTCTGCGGTGAACCCGGAAAGTAATGAGCATGGTAAATTTGCATTTGAAATGTTTAATTTTTGCGATACAGTGATAACCTCGAGTGTCATGTCTAGTATGTCTGTAGCAATACTTCAAATATGTCATTATTTTCTTTTGGATATGAAATGGCTATGTATCAACAAGAAATCCCGACAAACATATCTAGCCAAACATGTCAAATGGTCCTAAGTGCAAATGACACTTTCTCTTTGTTTACTTTCTCTTTCGCTAATAACCCGGCAGTTTATACGTTTGTTACTCAACTCTTAGCAGAATAAGCCAGTCGAAATCAGAGTTTTTCGATATATACTGAAACAAAATTGAAAAGTTTTAGGTTGACGCCGTAATAATCGAAAGAGAAAGAAAAACAAAGAGAAGCTCTAATTTACACGCTTATCCTCAGCTACTCATTTCAACTAAAACGCTTTTACTCAAAAATGAGTAAAATTTGTTTGAAAGTTCAATATAATGTCTAATCGAAGTAGGTCATCTCCATCCGACATCGGTACTTCATCATTCCGAATAGCCTCACTTACTTTTACTCATTTTTGACAAGGTACGATTTTTCACAAATGAGTAGATTTGACGCGTTTCTGACAAAAACCGTACCTTGTCAAAAATGAGTAAAAACAGGTGAGATTAGTCGGAATGATGTAGTACCGATGTCGGATGACCTACTTCGATCAGACATCATGTTGAACTATCAAACAAATTTTACTCATTTTTGAGTAAAAGCGTTTTAGTTGCAATGAGTAGCTGGGGATAAGCGTGTACACTTAGGACCATTTGACATGTTTGTCGAGATATGATTGCGGCATAAAAGCCAACTGTCAAAACTCTCTTTCAAGGGAAATTCCAGTTAAACCGTTACTGGCCGAACATAATTCACAGCAGTTACTGAAAGAGAAAACTTTTCTCTTTTGTTTACATCTACGGTTGGCGAGTAACGGTTTATCCGCAATTGGCACTCAAAGTGAACAGTTGGCTTATGCACTCTAATCATATGATTGTCTAGAGTTTTTTTTCAAATTTAATGTAACTTGTACGATCAAAACTGAACCGGTCGGGCCCATATTATTGGCTCGAATCAAAACTCGTCGAAATGTCAATTGACGATAGGTTCATCCGGAGTGTTCATTTGTGTTTACCTTTTGCTAGCGTTGCCAATTTTATTTTGTGTCCAGCACCCAATGTGGCTACGCCACATCGCTTTTGCGCGTGCTGTCCGACTTCGCTACCGCTCAGTCGGACTTAAACTAGGGATAGCCCCTATGTTTGAGTAAGCCGGGCAAACGAGTGGATCACATGTTCGCTTGCTTCCGACGGCGGGTCGGTGGCCACATCGCCCGGGCCTCGGCTAAGCCGCATCGAAATGGTACCCCTTAAACATTCTAACTTGAATCGGTTGTGTCACCGGAGCCGGAATACGAATTAGATCCAGCCAGCATTTCGGCTGAGTTAAACTGGGAAGTTTAGTAAAATTTAATCTGGAAATAAAATTTTTTTGGCAACGCTCCAGCACCCCGTTGATTTCACCACCTGGGCGCCAGGTTGACGATATGAAATGAACTTTGTTTACTTTCGACAAGTTTTGATTCGAGCCAACAACATCCAGCCGAACCGGTCCAACTCTATACACGCAAAACTAACAGACCGCATAAAAGGAACCATTCACACTCACTAGAAGAGCTATAGAAGAAGAAAACGATGCCCACAATATCGCGCTGCAATTTTTATTTTTTGCTTCTACAATTAGCCGCAGCAAAGTTTATCCAGCTGTATATAAGCACTTCTGAGTTCTTTAACACCGTTTGCCAAGGTTCACACGCGGTACCGGCAAGGTCAAGTGTACGCTTTCAGATTTGAAAACCATAACAAATGGTTTTTAAGCTTTTCGCACTTGTGCCAAAAGCCTTTGTTGAACGAAACAGAGTTTCATCGTTCTCCCACCGCTTAACTTTGAGACATTCGACGGACTCAGAGACGATATGAAATGTTTCGATTGGTTCATAATTAATAAATTCAGCGAATAATCAAGGTTTTTTGTCTATTCGTTGGGATAGCTGCACTGTTTATGTTATCGTTGTAATCCTGTTTTCGGAGGACTCAAAAATGTGTTGAATAAAAGACGTAACCAAATTGATTATCGGTATATCCTGAAATGTTATGATAGGCATGCTTTGCAGTATAGACTACGATATCTGTTCAAATTATGCAGCATCGTCAACGATTGCCGCAATGAATGACGCCGTTATGCAATGCGAGTAGAAATGCGAGAAAATACCGGCTAGCCAGCTTAGCCGGTTAGCAGAAAACGTGCCACCAACAGCTCCGGTATGTGCGTATGCTTCAGTTATGCACTTAGATTACCAGTCCAGCAAAATTATTGTCAATCCCATCCCATCGCGTTCAGATTTATTCAATGATCCTGAAAAGCAGTAAGCATAATATTCGTACGGTAAGTGTAAATATTTGAAAGGATAATGGGAATTTAGTTAATTTGGAGAATTTAAAAAAATTGAAAGACTCAGAAGATCCAGAAGATTCCAGGAAGCATATAGAATATTCAGACGATTTAGATTTTGAATATTTGTAAAATTTGAAACATTCATATTTATTTTAAAGATATATGGAGATACAGTAGAATTAAATAATTTAGAAAGTTTAAAAGATCAACAAGATTTAGTACGATTTAGAAGTTTGAAATGTTTTGGAAATAATGAAAATATTGAAAAAATAAACACTCAGAAATCTCAGTGGATATAAAATATATTTAGAACATTCAACGGGTTCTCAACAACGGATACCGAGCAACTTTTAGTCAAACGTCATTTTTTGCATATTCTTAATTCATAGGGTTGCCACCTCTGGAGAGGCTTTGATCCGGAGATTGTCACTGGGTTGATGGATTTTGAGTGAAACTAGACAGAACGTCAACCCGAGCATGACAATTGGAATCAAAGCGATTGCTCGGCATTTTGGAGCACTTTAATCGCTTTTTAATACTACGTTAAATTAAAGCTTCCCCGACTATGTGCAAAGAATACAAAAGCGCCAGCTACTCTCGCTGTGGAGGGTAAGTCGAGCGATCCTTGCTCTCTCCCATAACTAACGGCAAAACGAGAGCAAAGAAGGCAGGGCTGCGGCGGTTAAACTAGCCGATGCTGCTCGATTTTAGCCAGAATCCAGTTCAGATAACCCGACAGGATGCGCACAGAAATCTAACAGGGCTGCTAAACCAAGATTGATAGAAATTTGACAGAACGTTCTCTGACACAAAATTTGGTGACTGGGTTGGTGATAAGCACCTTTAACAGTGAAGTGATTTGGTAAAATTGCAGCAAAATGACCTTTTTTACACCATTTAGATCGACTTAGTGGGATGCAACATTTCAATTGTAGCATATAGTAAAATATTACTTCCCTTAATTTGTAGTAAATTTGACTTGTTTTTTATTTTCATTCCTTTGAGAATGAAATAAGCAATATTCGGTAAACTCATCTTCGTCATTTTGAAACGAAGGGTTAGTCGGGCAAAATAAATCTGAACCAGAGTATTGGGTAACTTAGACTTTTTAATCATTTTGTAAAGAATCAATTAAATCCAAAAAATTGAAATTATGCTTCTTCCCACCAAACCCGGAGAAATTGATGTAAAACCCGGAGGCCCGGAGATCGCTCCCGAAAACCGGAGTCTCTGGGTCAAACCCGGAGCGGTGGCAACCCTATTAATTCATAAAAGACCAACACGGCTCAGTTATTTTAACGGGTTTCTGCAGCATAATGACCATTCCGAGATAAAATCATGATACCAAAGCGATAATAACACGGTGCTACAGCCGTTTTGAATTTTTTTCATAACCTAGTGTAGTTCGTAGCTCTCTTCAAATGCAATATGAAAACCGCTGTACAGGGTGGCTTTTTAAAACGGTTCCATTGTTTTGATCTGTCAAAATTCAATTGCAAACCGCTGGGAAAAAATCAAAGTTAACTGTAGATATGTGAATATATTTGCTTCTGGGATAAAATTAAAGGAATAATTGTTTAGTGAAATTTCAGAACTAATGAGGGGAACTACTAAGGAAACAGAAGTCCATTGGAGACATAATGAAGCTGCTCGGTGTGAAGCGAACATCTAGACGTCCAGGACCGAAAGGGACTTCGTTGTGTAAGTACAAAGGCATTGATTAATCCGACCAGATTCACAAAACAAATGGCTAAGAACTACAATGTGTCACGTAAGACGATCCAAACTGTGGTGAGAAAAGATCGTTGTTTGTATTCATACACTCAAAAAAAAGTAAACGTTATGCCTATTGATTTTACACATAGATTTTTGCAATTAACGGAGGCATATAGACACTATTTGCTGGCACATAAACCTAATGTGTGTATTTACAAGAAATATTAATCTTACATTCACATTTCATAACTATTAGACACATAAAACCCCACTCTATAACAATATGCACATATAACTTATGTGTGTGCATACATAGTTTATACAGTTGACACATTGAAGGTATGTGTGCGCGTGATAACAATAGCATTTCTTCTTCATATGAATTTTAAGCGGTTTGAAGCAAATAGAATTAACGTTTGGATTTTTTTCAGTGTATAAACTCCGACAACACATTTTTTTTATGAGTCAACGAAAAAAAGAGACTGGAAACAGAATAGACATCCATGATCGAACAAAAATATTTAAAAAACATGTGTAAGCATTTGAATTAGCGCCACCACACCAACCTATCCCAACTATCATTTCAGAATCATTTCAGAACCGGTTCGAAATCCTGAATGGATTCGGTATGGAATTTTGCTCAAAGAAAACAACCGATTCCGACTCTATCGGTTGATGCATTTGAGCTGAAATTCCTGCTGGAAGTCCGAACCGGTTCCGGACTAGTTTGACTAGTTTAGTTTCGAGAAATTTACATGCAAAATATTCAAATTGTTGAATTTTTTTCCAAAGGCACGTCCTTGTTCTAGTGATCTAATGATAACTAAAAAAAATATTCCGTGTTCAATAACATTATGATCATCATATATGGTCGGAAAAGGCCGGAGTTTTGACAAATACCGCGGAAACCATGCTTGGAAGCTAATACAGGAAAACCTATGGAAAGCAATTCAAACACGCCATTTACAATATTATTATCTGCACCACAAACGGTAGCCAAATTTGTCGCTACTATAACTGCAAAAACTACGTTCTGTACTTCAAAATCAACCAATAACGAGGAAGCAATTGCGAAAGAGTTCACACTCGTTACCTAAGAGAAGAGACGACAACTGGCTTTTAATGGTTTTCCATGTGAAATTCAAAGGAAAATCATTTGTTTTGCTTTTTAACGTGAAACGAACATAAAATTGACGTTTAATTTGTCATGGTTTTATCGTGTGGATTATTTTCAGTGTATCATACCTAAATAAGAATGTATGTTAAAGGGACGGGTGTAGCGTACAGCACAAATTCGTTAGTTGAAGATTCGCTAGTTGGGGTGTTCGTTAGTTGGGTATCCGCTACTGTACGACACTCTTATGTCAAAACTGAAAGTCAAAAAGTGATTGACGTTTGAAAGTCATCGATTTCAAAGGGCCATCTAAAAAACATACTTCGAAATTCAATGGAACTTTATTTTTTGAATTCATATTCCGAAATGCTTTTAATGAAATAAATGTGTTAGATGTTGAGCTTCTTCCATTCAGCATCAATTAGTTTGTTTCGTTGTATGTTAGTTGCTAACTTCTTGGAGGTCATCTTTGATGTATTCAATCACATTATCTAATGAGTTTTTAGATAGTGGTAACGTAGTATGTTGGCGCTTTATCGGCTTTTTCCCGGCGGCGTATCCATTTCCTGTTTTATGTGAAGGAACTATTAATCACAAAAAGAACACTTATGATATACACACTTATCCTCAGCTACTCATTGCAACTAAAACGCTTTTACTCAAAAATGAGTAAAATTTGTTTGAAAGTTAACTTGAGGATAAGCCAACTTTCGGAAACCGCAAAATATTTCTGTTTGTTTTTTGTCGAAAGAAAACAAACAATCAGCACTTCCCTCGGGTAATTTTTGTCATCTGTCAGTTGTCCCAATTAACGGATACGATTCGTGCGAAAGCGACGCAAAACTCAAAAGTAAGTTAAACTAATTTATTCTTTGGATTGTTTTATTTTTCTGTGCAGACGCTGATATAATCGAGGTACGGTTTTACGATCTTGCACCATCTGATCTTGATCTTGCATAACCATAAAAATTGAATATCCGTTACCTTGATCTCGATAGAGAAAAGACGAAAGGGATTGTTTGAAAATTTTCATGCTCTCAGCTATATCCAATTCCAAGGAATTGGAAATTTGTCATTAAATTTTTATATCTTCAATAGTTCGGTCAATAGTCGAAAAAGGCGCGTTTCACTACTTTCGATTACAAGCGAAATCATAAATCTTTATCAGATTCCCTAGAAGCTTTAGCAGTTTCTGCGAAGTGCTCCTGTAATAGGGTGACCATACGTACTGGTTTCCCAGAACATGTCCTGGTTTTGCACTGACTGGTTCAAATCGCAGCTACGACCGATCGCAACCATAACGGAACGCAACGAATACGACAAACAAACTTTTATACACTCGAATCACTCAATTGTACCATCCGATGTCTTTTTTAATCTTTAACTCAACTTTTTTGTTTTGGTGACTTTGCTTCTGCTTGAGTTCTCTATCCAGTGGCATTTTTCGTCTTACTAGAAATCTGCAAAAAAATCCGATCAAAGGAAAGGGAAATGAAACATTAAATTCAAATTGAAAATGTTCGAACAATTCCTTGTATATTAATGAAATCAACCAACTTCAACTGAACTGATCACTTTTTTAGAAACCGTAAATATTTTTGTCCAATAATTTGTTTAAAAAATCCGAGATTTTTATTGCCAACTATTTTATTTCGACTATTTCCCCGAAAAAAAGTTCGATGAAAGTCGGCCGTATCGTTTCAGGCAATTTCTTTTTCTTACGAGACTACACAATATCGGGTCAAAAAATCGCCTGCAGATAAACAATCTACACAACATTTGGAGCGTTACTTCTTATTTCGATACACATATTTTGCTGATCAAAGTTACCCCGAAAACAACGAATGAAAATTTACAACAAATCTGTTTTATTTTTACAGTAAAACGAAATAAATTACCAAACAGTTTGGACGTTTTCAATCTATGGGTACCAGTACCTGTTTTAAAAATGCAAACAGTTACATCTACCTGATTTGAAGTACGTTATTCGAAAAAATATATTAAAATTGATCAAATCCCCCGTTTTGCGGTACATATTTTTACATCAGGAATGGCGTAGGGAAGCTACTTGGGACCGTTTATGTTTCTGCTTTATTTCAATGGCGTGTGCCTAGTGCTGTTAACTCCTCCGTCGATTTCAAAATATTTCGTCTCATCCGCTAAATTCAAGATTGCCAACAACATTATGTAACCTTCGCTGATGACTATGATGCTGTGTGTCTAAATCCGGAAAAAGAGCTCGGTGATCGAATTCTCATGAAAAACTTTTTGACTGAGCTATGCCTGCCAGACCCCAGAACTGTTTTACTGCCGAAGCTCTGCCTGTCAGAACCTAGAACTTTTTGGCTACCGAAAATATGAGCAGAAGGCACAATCGACTAAGAGATGTTGAAGGGAGGTACGGTTCTGGTTTTTTACTCTCTTGATATGGTCACCCTACCTAAAAACAAAATTTTAACGTTCTTCTGGTTTGTCCACTATAAACTATCACAGTGAGAGCATAATATTCTGTATATCTGAAATTTCCTCAGAATAGATAGATAGAAATCGTAGAAACTAGTATTGATTTTAGATGTTTCTACTGTGTAGTTTCTACTACTGGAAACAAGATCCGTACCAAACTTTTTTAATTTTTTTCTAAGTGGACAAGCCATCTTTTTGCTGAAATCTACTGCTCTCCTTTTTAAATTTTCAGTTATTCGGGTTAAGATTGTGAGAGCTTGTTGTTAAGTATCTTAGATTCTTTTTATGAATTATGGATTGAATGGTTTGCCCTGGATACCCATTTAGCCTACCTATTTAAAGATGGATTTTGTTTCTGTAATTTTTGCTCTTTTCCCCATTGGTAAACTGATATTCTGTGGACCATGCGATGAAAAGCGGCCATTTAATACTGATAAGAATGGGTTGAAGCATTTGGTATTACTCTTACGATATCTGCAGGTTTCCTACATATTTCGAAAGTAAAGGAGCCGGTTGGCAAGTTTGTGGTTTCAGATTCAGACAATGATAACAACTGCAAAAGCTGAGCCCAGTACCTCCAAATCAACAGCCAAAACCATTAGTGAGGAAGCAAATATCATCGACAGCGAGATCACATTTTCGACTCGTAAGTTCAAGAAACGAAGACATATCCAATCGCGATCACGATGAAAACATTAATGGTAACAACAACGACAACGATGGTGAAGTGAATGATCCTCAATATACAGTAGGCGAGGTAGCACATGTTTCGATGCCGCGAAAGATCTTCACGCGCAATAGCCATTTACGTGTGATCTGCCGGACATTTGCTATCATTCGTTTTATTATTTTAATTTTTTTATATATTTTCGATGACTCGATCTTCGATTTCTTGGACGGCATCCAACGAACCATTCAACCACAGCTAAAAGACGTTTAAGCTCATAGTAAAAACTTGTGTAAACATTTACAACAGCCATTCCGAATAAATCGTTTGATAATTGTAGGTAGCGCAACGATCGACGCTATGCAACCGGAATACAATACCAATCTACATGTAGCAAATAATTGAGTAGATGACAGTAGTGAGTTACTGTTTTTCGACAATATCGATGTGTTTTTAAATTAAATTTGTTCCAGCCAAATGTCTAATTTCAGTGGTTCAACAGATATCCATTGTTTCTCAGTGGGATCTTACAGCCATCTGCAAGATGCCCACACGCACCTACACAATATACCGCCAAAGAACCACGGACTAATATACTAGAAGAAAATCATTCACATATATGCCGGATTATAATTTCATTGACATTGGTAGAACACAATTCAACACTTACCCTTTCTTCCTGATCTCACAATGAAGCTCTTACAGAGTGGCTTCTTGCAATTAAAAACTACTTCCTCGCAATGGCACAGACACTTAAACACCTGATTTGAGCCAGTAATATATCGAAAAATGAAATAGAAATAATTCACAATCACTTCTTTCTACACAATACCAAAAGCAACAGTGCGAAACAAAATAAATGGATAAATATGTATCAACTATTTGCGTGACTCTTCGAACCAGTTAAATTCCGCGAAGCTACCGAGCCCGAACTGTAAAATTACAAAATTGCCACTGAGCAAATTTAAAGCAGATCTCTTATAATGTCTGATTCACTAATTATCCAATTATCGGTTCACCGGATTCTCGGTCTGTCTATACGGGGGTGCTCTGTTGAATCACAACCCATATGCACCCCTCAGGTATAGATGTGTATAGGCTGATACAGTCGTTGACACACTGAGCGAAAAGAAACACACGCACTTGACACAACGAGTTCTACAAATCCGTTCGATCAAAGAAATCCTCGATTTTCCCAATCGAGACAGCGCCAGATTACACTTCCGTTTGCAACGCCAATCCGTTTGCAATTTGTTTCGCAATGATTGCTGTGGTACGCGTGCCAAACACTTTACCTACTGCTCTACGGCGACAGGTTCCACCGCCACTTCCAGGTACGGGCAACAGACGACAACCTGGCAAGCTATGGCAAATGTGCTAGCAAAAATGCGTCTAACTCGATCGCGATCTCGTAAACAACTGAGCCCAAAACAGCTGGACGTGTGCCGAGCTTAACGATCGTGTTCAGGCACTTGGAAACAGTAAAAGCAAAGTGTGTAAACAAACCATTTTCCCGCACCCGGTATCCCCCTCTCTGGTGCATTCATTGGCAGTCGTCGCAACACCGACCGCTGCTGCAGCAGTCGGTAATCAATTTTCCAGCCGACTGATGTTAAACAGTCGACAACCACATGTTTTCGATTGAGGTTCCTCCGGTTGCGTCGATAGTGGCTATAGAACACACGAGAACCCGAGAAGTGAAATTACGAAGGCGGCCACGTCCTATGGATGGAACAACTCAAAAAGCATCCGTAGAACAACGGGTTGGTAAATTGTAATGAATGATTTTATCATAAAGGAATGAACTGGACATAATATCACAGAGAACAGACATCCATGATCGAACAAAAATATTTAAAAAACATTTTAATTAGTATACGATAGCGCCGCCACACCAACCTATCCCAACTATCCGTCAAATCCATTCCAGAACCGGTTTGAAATCCTGAATGGATTCGGTATGGAATCTTGCTCAAAGAAAACAACCGATTCCGACTCTATCGGGTGATGCATTTGAGCTGGAATTCATGCTGGAAGTCTGAACCGGTTCCGGACTAGTTTGGCTGGGTAGAGGAATAACCGCTGTCAATTCTGTCGAACTCAGCCACAAAAAAAACATGACGACAGTAGCGCACCTGGTTTGGATATCCCAACTACCTTCGAAACCGTTAGAGATTTTACACATGTTGAATGTTGGAGATGGGCGTCTGTTCTCTGTGTGTTAAAAATCTGCTTCCTTATTCTACATAACCAAAAAACACGAATGGATAAATCTGGTATCAAAAAATATTAAATGTTACACTGCTATAAGGCTTTGTCTTACGTTGGTTAAAGAGCCTGTTTTAGCACCATTAAGAAGAGGGCTGCACTATTTTTGAGCTTTTATTTGAAGCTATATAATCTATAACCTTTCTTAGAATAAAGTATCAGTGTACTGTTTCTTAAACATCTATATAATGCTTATCTATCAGAAATGTCTATTTTCTGCATAAAAGAAAATAAATGTTCTATTCTGTGCATCTATTCTCAACTCAGCGTTCCAATTAACACCTGCTGGGCGTGCCAAATTTCACCTCATCGAAAAACAATCTGATGGAAACGCAATGCTTTAAATTATATTTGCTTCGATTCTAACTAGGTATCAAGATCATGGACATCAAGACATGATTTGTGAAACTAATCATTCTACTGTTTTCAGCCGACCAAAACAAACGTAAACATCACGCACATGAAAGAACCTCATCAGCTATTGGTAGAAGAGCGTCCAGTATTGCACTAGGAGGAAATAATCATGCGAAGGCTAACAACTAGTAATGACTAGTTTTACATCAAACATTGCATTGTCCTGAACCGAATTTTATGTTCAGATATGAAAAAATCAGCAATCAGTTGAATAACTTGAAATCATTGATTTTTTATACCTGAAATCGCATTACAATATATTTTCAAGTTTATCAATTTGGCCGCACTGGTTCACCACCACGATTGAACCTGGCTTAAGCATCCCGGTCAAACCATTTGGAATCCTGAATGGAGTCAGTATGGATTCCAAATCAAATGCAACAACCGATTCTGAGTCGGAATCGGTTGTTGCATTTGATTTGGAATCCATAATGACTCCATTAAGAAATCCGAACCGGTTCCGAAATGAGTTTAACTGGGATTAATGCCCAGTTTACATTAGTGCTGGTTGCCATCTGCTGATGCCAGCATGCTGGTAACCAGCACGCTACCAGCATAATGTAAACGCTTGCCAGCAGCTGGTACCAGCAGATGGCATGCGTTTACATTATGCTGGTAGCATGCTGGTTGCCAGCATGCTGGCATCAGCAGATGGCAACCAGCACCAATGTCAACGCTACATAAGTGAGGGTGAACAAAAACAGCCCTCAGTGGTTTGCTGCGACTTTACGGTGACACCACAAATGAACTCGAGTGTTTATTTTTGACAATATTAGGTTCTTAACTAAAACAGTTAACCTCACTTTTTTGTGAGTTCACTTGGACTGTTTACATGGACTTATAAAATTTGTGGACGACTAGATCCGCTCGAAGCAAATCGTAAAGATTTTTTTATGTCCATTAGGTTCTTTACTGACACAGTTAACCTCACTTTTCTTGACAGTTCGCTTGTACTGTTTACATGGACTTAGAAAAATTTGTCGACGACTAGATTCGCTCGTAGCAAATCGTAGAGAATTTTTCTAAGTCCATGTAAACAGTACAAGCGAACTGTCAAAAATGAACACTCAGTTCATTTGTGACGTCATCGTAAAGTATTCAATGTAAACAGTACAAGCGAACTGTCAAAAATGAACACCACAGTTCATTTGTGACGTCAGCGTAAAGTATTAAATAGGGATCTTTAATTTGGAAAAAATGTGCCAGTTTTTCATATGTATTGGGAGCGAGTGTCCTTACGAGTACACTCATATCATTCTTAAGCCTTAATTATTCTTTTATGATTTTTAAATTTAAAAAAACCAAATTAAATTCAACCAGCAAACTGACAGTTGTCCTACTAAATGACGTTTCTGCTAATATCTCGTTCGCCTCATTGTTAACCGGGACAGCACCCCACACAGCATGATCTGGTACTTTGTCAATCCACTAGCAGCCTGCCATCCCAAGTTTAATCTGCAAACTATGGTAGATCTGATAAGGCAACCTATAGAGTCGTGCAAGTCTCATGGGTTTGGATGTGTTATTGTCCTAAAAGGAAACAAACTAAAAAATGTTTTTTCAATTGTTTCGGGCCAAAAAAATTGAAAAAGGACTGAGATATTAACTCACAGTACTAATCTACATCAGAATATGCATTAACCCGCACACCCCTAAAGATCCCTATTCTCTTGCACTCTTCACATGGACTCAGGCAAATTCTTTGCGATTTGATACGAGCGAATCTAGTCGTCCACAATTTTTTTTCTAAGTCCATGTAAACAGTGCTAGTGAACTGTCAAGAAATGTGAGGATAACCCAATGTAGTATATACAGGTATGACGAAGAGGGCACTTTGGTATTCGTAAGATGAATCTTACATGAGTGGTGTGAGTGATCACAGAATAAATCGACTTGCTTTCGTCATACCATTCGTTCCGCTCCCATTGAATCGTGTGAACGCTATGACGTCGACCCGTTGTGCTTCTGGATTGTTTACATATTCTTCACGCTCATTCATAACTACTCAAAATTTGAGTTCGGAGCACTCAATTTCAAAAGTAAACTAACAAAACTAACTCATTTCTCGAGTAATCACAAAATCTTCAAAGTTCTGAGTGAAAAAAATACTCTCAAAAAAGTGTGCGGAATTAGGTGTTGATTTAAATTTTAAAAAGAGCCTGAAGTTAAAGCCGATGATCGTTCATCAAACTAGAAGGTAAGTTTCATTGAGTTTTGCTTGCTTTCAAATCTTACTTCCAGTTGTGTTTTTGTAGTTTCGGCAATTTATACAAGATGCCGATCGGCATGAAATAGATGCAGAGAACGACCCTTGGATTAAGTTCCCGAACATCGCAAACACCTGGACAACGGTCTGGAGGATCAGGTAAATGATATTTGAAATGCCAATGAATGTCTTTGTACTTTTATTAAAAATGCGGAATGATTATTTTCTGTATTTCCCTCTTGAGTAAAATGTACTCAAATTTGACATTTTTATCCCAAACTCAAAACTGAGTAAACGAGGAAAACTCAATTTTTGACTATGTGCACTTTTAATGAAATTGAGTGACTGGCTACTCAAATTTGAGTTGTTATGGATGAGCGTGTTGGTTGCCAATACTAGCAAACCGTGTGTTCTCCCACACCTATGTATACCTCATTGAGGTTAACTGTATCAGTAAAGAACCTAATTCTTGGATAAAAACAAATCCGCAGGTGTGCTCGTATATATTACATTACGGCATCAGTGCACAGTGGTCCAAAATGTGAATGTTGCAGGAATTTGAACTTTTTGCTAAATTTAAATGACTTTACCTTACAAGATGTGGAGCTAGGGTGGTTCTTATTTGGGCAATATTTAAAAATGAACTTTTTAACGATTCGAGATTGAGCTTAACTATCTTCGATGAATTTGTAGAGTAACACATTTTAGACAAATTTGCTGAAGACATGCGAGCTATAGCCCAGTGAGCAAATTTTCTGGCAGAGACCGCTCTGCTAGATTTCTGTAAGTCTTGGTTTGACAGCCCTGTCAGATTTCTGCGCGTATCCTGTCGGGTTAGTTGAGCTAGGGTGAACTCGGTTTCGCTCGCGTTTTCTGGCAAATTTTGACAGGAACCGAGCAAAACCCTGGCATAACTCAGACATAAACTGTGCAAAGATCCTGGCAATTCCTACCTGGTAGAATTTAGCACGAATCGAGCAAAACATCTGACAAAGATGTGGCAGGAAGTGTGCAGAGATCTTAGCCGTACATTTCTGGCTGGATTCTGGATAAAAGTGAGCAGCATCGGTTGGTTTAACCGCTTCTGTCAGTTACGGTTGTTGCATTTGAGTGAACTCGTTGCCAGAATTCTCGCGCAAATCGCGCAAAATGCTCGCAGAAACTTTGCCAGCATCAATTTCGCATTGCTCAACTTTTGCTAACTTTCTGCTTGACACGCTGACCGGGAGCTTTTAAACTTTCCATTGCACGAGAAATCCAAATATAAGCTTTAGGGTGTTCCTTAAAAAACGGTTTTATTTCTATAATTGTTGAAATTTTTATTTTACACTAAAGTACCCTTTGGACAACCTGAAGATTATTTTAGGACACATAATTTTCTTTTCGATTAGAGCACTTCACATTAAATACCGTTGCTGTCACAGAGAACAGATGTCCATCTTCAGCATTCAACTTGTGTAAAATCTCTAATGGTTTCGAAGGTAGTTGGGATATCCAAACCAGGTGTGCTACTGTCGTCATGTTTTTTTGTGGCTGAGTTCGACAGAATTGACAGCGGTTATTCCTCTACCCAGTGAAACTAGTCCGGAATTCCAGCTCACATGCATCAACCGATAGAGTCGGAATCGGTTGTTTTCTTTGAGCAAGATTCCATACCGAATCCATTCAGGATTTCGAACCGGTTCTGGAATGAATTTGACTGATAGTTGGGATAGGTTGGTGTGGCGGCGCTAGTGTTTATCGTATATTAATTCAAATGTTTACACAAGTTTTTCAAATATTTTTATTCGATCATGGATGTCTCTGTGGTTGCTGCCATATGAAATAGCATGCTTTGACATTAAAAAGTGTCAAAAAACAGACTTCTTCTTACTTTTACTATCTGATAGGTTAGCATGGCTGCCAGTTTCGCGGTTTTTATAAACTATTTTATCGGAAAAGTTAATTTTTGTGTCGATTTAATATCATTTCATTTCGCATCCGTGAAGAAAGTGTGATAGCGAAGTGACTCCAACTTTCAAAGCAATAAACAATAACTATACTGTTTACCCGAGCAAACGTAAAGTCTATAATACCCCCATACTCATGGGGTTGGGCATGGGTGTTTGAAATGGGTTCAGGCCACGAAAACACTATCGTCATGGTCCGGTATATCCCATAGAAAAACCATACGTTGGTATATTTATGGGTTATTTTTTATGGGGTTTTAATGGTTGTGAAAGTGGGCACGGACCATGTTCATGGTATTTTCAAGGGGCTGTGTGGTGTTTGAACCCATGAGTATTTGCTCGGGTATGCAGTAAATAATCAACGAAGTGGTAGCTGAAATTGATTGCTTGCTTCATTGGAAGCTTTAACGGAGCGATTTCTAGCTTTTGCACTTAGTGAAATGGAATATTAAATTTTCTCGAGAATAGCGGTTTCTAACGCACATTAATGATTTTACATATGAGTTTACCTCTGGTTGTGGTCCAATCTTACCTGCTCGGCAGACTCTTGATGACAGGGCGGCTTTTGTCTCTACCAATAATTTTCGGATTTTCGTAACAAAGGAAACTTGAAAGTAAACAAAATAATGTCACAAAACTGCACACAGCTGCTGCTGGGAGGAAAGGTGGATGATCTCACCCGAATGACTGACCTCCCTAGCGATGATGATGATAGTGACGGATCACCGGATTCACCGCAAAGAATTCCGAAAGATACAGTAGCATTCTTCCCAGGCGGAACTGTCTCGAGTCTCGATTCACTTTCGTTCTCATCACTAAAAAATCAGAATATCTGTAGTTGTTTCAACCAAACACGTAAGTTGCGTGTTATCTCTGAATTTAGGAGAATCCAAAAAAATCGGACGTAATGCCTTGCTGCTCTCTAAAGTCAATAGTCTCATTCTTGTTCTTCCTTATTATTAACTTGTTAGCAATCAGGAAACGGAACCACGCCAATTAGAAATTAACGATAATAGATTCATTTCAATATAATAGAACGATCCAATTGTAATTAATTACTACCAGTCCACTTACTCACCAGTCTGTGACATAAACATAATTAAAGCACACGCTTCCCACATCACATGAAATGAACTAAACATTCTGACACCTTTCTATCTCAATCAATCTGTACGCGACAAGCTCAAAATCAATTTGCTATATTTCCTTCTTTGACGTAGTTCGATCAATTGCTCCCGGAGAACGTTCACCGTAACCAATCAAAGGGCACATTGCAGTAACTGGTAGCCGGCCGGACGACGCTCGTACGGCACATTCTCATTCACGCTTCACTGCCCTGCCCGGTAGAACAGAAAAGACGAACCGCAAGTGTGAAAGCACGTGTCTGAAACCAGTCACTAATGTTTGATCAACGATATAGGGAATGTAAAATCGCAATTATTTTATTACAAATGCAATGCTCGGCGGAAGTTCATTTAAGTGTCATGAATTATCGATTACACATAGATACAGGTAACCGGAAGAGAAATAAAAACACAACTGATCCACACTCGAATTAATTATTTCAAAAATACGGAAGCAGTAGTAGTGTGCCGTTTTGACTGCATCCCGAAACCCAACCGTTGACAGATCATACATTATGACGGCATGGTTAGTAGCGGGCTCAATTTTGCCTCAAGCGAAATCACATAACAATTGACAGTTGCGCTTGGGATCGTATAAATTTATTAAACTTCCACGTAATCGTCAATTCCACCAAAGCTGTCGAACAGTCTATATGGTTTATGATACAATTTGTTTCGTTTGTGTGAACTGTCTATTTTTGTTTCAACATCAATTTAGGAGTTCATTAATATAATAAGGTATCGTCGCACCAAATACAAAACATTTGTATTTGGTGCGGGCACGG
Source organism: Topomyia yanbarensis (assembly GCF_030247195.1). Classification (NCBI taxonomy): domain Eukaryota; kingdom Metazoa; phylum Arthropoda; class Insecta; order Diptera; family Culicidae; genus Topomyia; species Topomyia yanbarensis. Next base: position 22,404,913 of record NC_080670.1, on the reverse strand, counting down.
AATACTAGAAGGATATCAGACAAATTGGGCTGATCGGAATAAAAGTGACGCAAAAACCGGATATTTTTATCACGTTGCGCTTTGAAATCACCACCCGTGAAGTGTGTCCATTAATTTAAAATTATAAACTGCACCTCTGGGTAGCGGTAAAAGAATTATTCGTCAAATTGCATTCTTTTTTGAACCCTGAACGCTTCCTATCACAAATTATAACCTATAACTAACAGAACCGGATTCACTCGTTTGCAATGAATTTTATTGCCTTATGTAAATAATAATTAGTATTCAGTTTTACCGGTCGCCTCCACACGATAACGATATGGCTGCTAATTGTTGTTCTTTTCGTCAATTACACAAATTTTGCAAGGTAGTTTCGTACATACGCAAGGGTTCGATTTGATGTCGTAATTAACAAACGGGAATCAACCCTGTGATTTTTTTTCCATAGTTGGCAAAATAGGTCAGGAATAATACTTATCTGGTTGTATTATTCATTCGAGAATTACTGTGACGAGAATCTAGATCCAACCTGAATGATCGAAGTCACAAGAATAAATATTCTAACAAATATTTTGTGAAAGATAGGTATCTTCTAACATTAGATTTCATTCGCATATTTTGCAAAGCTTTGTTTCTGTTTCGCGTACGCCAGGCCGTGTCCCAAAAACTTCTCATCGATATTTCTCTCGTTAGTCCGGCAACGAACCGGCGCCAGTAACTCCGTTTCTTAGCTTTCATCAAACTTTCGATTCTTGTGTCTAACGTCACGTATTGTCGATAATTAGCGGGTAAAACGTCGTCCCGGAAGATCTTATACGCGGCGGCCTTCTTCGCATACATATCTGAACACTTTTTGTCCCACCATGGGTTACAAAGCCTTTCGCGAGTCATCCTGATCAGGCTGACAAAATGGGAATATTGACCCAATCGGGATATTTTTTATTTCTTTTTCATAACCATAACCGAAACTGTTAAAGTATCCCTAATAAAAAAATTATACACGAACGTTAACCCATATAGTCCAACGATTCCACATATTGCTTGGAATATACCTTGAACAGGTCGTTTGGCTCTTGGATCATAAGATGTTTATTAGGGATCCTTTTTTAGCACGTACACAATGCGCGTGGGGCAAATGTGTGCATTAGACTTTTCAAAGCATACAAGCGCTAGAAGCTGGCAACTCTGTATGAATTTAGTATATCATTAGGTCAACTGATCACACATATAAACTGCCCAGTCACCAAATTTTCTGGCAGAGACCGTTCTGTCAGATTTCTGCCAGTCTTGGTTTAGCAACACTGTCAGATTTCTGCTCGGAAATAAACCGTGCAAAGATCCTGACAATTCCTATTTGGTACAATTTTAGCACGAATCGAGCACAACATCTGACAAAGTTGTGGCAGGAAGCGTACAGAAATCCTGGCGGTACATTCCTGGTTGGATTCTAGCATTGAGTTCTTGTCGGCCGGTCTCACGAACAGTTTCCTTGTTGAAAACAATCCCATTTGTTTTCGCCGTCTTTGTTTATTATTTTCATCCAGCTAGTGATGTAGTATTTGTGTCATGTGATATGTACGTACATGAGCCGTAGAAAAGTCTATAGGTTAGTTTAACCGCTTCTGTCAGAATCGGTTGTTGCATTTGAACGAATTCTCTGCCACAATTTCCGCACATATACTGATAAAAACTCGGCCATCAGAATCAATTTCACTTTGCTCAACTTCAAATCGATACTCATCTCTTGACAGTTTGGCCCAATTTTTGAAATTGAGTAGTGGGAGCTCAAGTTTTTAGTAGTAGTGTAGTTTTATAACTCCTTTTTAATTATTTGGTATAAATTTCTCTTTAGGAGGTCTACCAATGCAAAATTAAAAGAAAACGATTTTTTTGCAAATCCTTCGGTATGTTTATCTTTTGTGTCGGTTCGGACTCTTTGCAACCCAATTTTAGGTTGAATACGACAGCAAATTCACAATAATATTTATCGAGCCTTTTTTATTTCTTTTGCACTCTTTCTGCCCAATAAATAGTTCAAGCAAACAGAAACTGGGATATTACTTGAAAAGCACACTATAAAGTTGATATAAAGTTCTTATCGAATTTTAAATCTGCTTAAGCTTTAATGGAACATGAACGCTGTTTAAGCCGCTATTGGAAAGTGAAACGCATCGCAAAATTACTTAAAACGAGAAGCTTATGCAGCTCGATTACATGAACTTATGGTTGCTTGGGAGTGGTCGGTTCGTAGTTGCCAAAAGTAATGAGTGTTCAGATTGGTGGCGCCATCTCTTAGAGGCCAGGAGCAACTTTAACCGCCTAGTATATCTTTCAGAACCACTTAGAAGAAAGTTGTGTGACTATTGTATGTACCATTCAAATGTGACCCGTCGGTGATTCTGTCAAATTGGCAGTCTGATGCTCGAGCAACCGACGCCTATTAAAGCATCGTATCCATGACAACTATCGTTTGTTGATACAAGAACAAAATTTGATGATCTATGCACATTTTTCCATTTTGGGAAAATTCCACGTGCAGAATAGTTCATTCCAAAATGAGAACATACCTTTGTGCTGCAGTACTATGAAAACATTCCTCTAGAATATTGCGAATCTTTTCTTAAATCCGAAACCGAAAACCGGTTTTCAACTAAAACCGGTTTTCATTCAAATGAAGAAATTGGCCGTAATAAAATTTACAAAATATAATTCTAGAGAAAATTTTCAATAGGACGTAAGTAACAATGAGAGATTCTCTTTGGGGTCTTTCTCTTCTGTTCATTACTCGGCCATTTCAACATTTACTACTCTACTCTTTGCATAATATTCTAATAAAAACCGCCAGCTTTCGATATGTGCTGGAAAATTAGTGCAAAGTGTTGTATTGACGTCGTAATAAACGAAAGAGAAAGTAAACAAAGAGAGGCTCTCAATGTTACTTACGTCCTATTGAAAATTTTCTCTAGAATTCACAAAAAACAGATTTTCACCAAAATCATCTGGCAGCTCTGTTCTATTATTAGGTTTTACACCAACCGACGTAACCCCACAAAAAGAGCCGGATGAACTTCGTTTGACAATTCTCGGTGGTTTGTTTACATGAAAGTTACGTGAGTTCGAATGTAATAGATGAGCACCCGTTGCACTCGCACTCACGCAACTGACAAGGTAAACAAACCACCGAGAATTGTCAAACATGAACTTTATTCACTATGAGTTCATTCGTGTCGTCATCTTGTAGAACTCAATTACATAAAATGATATTTTCAGCCCCCTGCTAGGCAGCCATTTTGTCCTAGCCAACATCTGCCTTTGTTCAAATCAAAACAACCCAATGCTATTGCACAGGCGACATGGGCCTAGATGCAGCTAGGCCCACATATGTTGACTACTGTCAAAGTCTGTATATCTCCATAGAGGATGACAGGAGTGACACCCTCCTGGATGTTTTGCAGTTCTGCCTATTCGTCGTTTTTCAACGCTCCCTGTGCATTTCACCATGAGAATGAGAGTTTGTTCATCGATTATTTTGACAATTTAAAAAACCTTCAAGAAATCGGTACGGGTGTTATAAAAGTGCGTGAAACCAAAATAGTGCATGTTACACAATTAATAATTATAAAAACTCCTCTGTTTATAGAACCGGTAATTTATTTAATCATGTCTACATCTAGTTAATACAAAAACAAATTTGAGATCTCAGTTATTTTAGGACACCATGTCGAAAGCAGCAGGTCGATTGAGAACACTCAAAAAGTCCATTGACAAAATCGACCATAGCAGCAAACTTCGAACCAACATCCCGGCCGGTATGGCCGTAGCCGGTCCACCGTTGGGACCCATGCTGGGTCAACGAGGAATCAACATAGCCGTGTTCTGCAAGGACTTCAACGAGCGTACAAAAGACTATAAGGAAGGGATCCCGCTGCCCTGTCGGGTAGCGGTTACATCTGACCGTTCCTATGAGTTGACTATTCATGCACCTCCAGCCACCTTTCTGCTCAAACAAGCGGCAGGAATTCAGCGAGCAGCAATGATGCCGGGCAGAGAAATAGCTGGGAAAATCACACGCAAACACCTGTACGAAATCGCCCAAATCAAGCTAAACGATCCTCCGAATGCACTGCTCACACTACAGCAAATGTGTAATGCACTGATCGGAGTAGCGCGGACATGTGGAATCGAAGTTGTAAACGAGCTTGACTCCACGGAATATCAGCAGTTTCTCGAAGAACGAAAGCTAATCGTAGATGAACAAAGAAGGGAGTTGCAAGAGAAACGTGAAGCCAAAATGCTGCGAATGGGTTAAATACTGAGTAGTTTCACTGTTAAAAAGAGTTAGTTTGAAAACAGTCTTAGCGAAAAAATTTTTGAACGCTTTAGCACTTTATTTGTACGTAGAAGTCTAAGTTGAAAAATCCAGCTTTTTCCGATCTTTCGCGGTATTCTTTTTCCTGCGTTTATCAATGTGTTTGCCAAGTTTTCCAGTTTCTCTAAGCTGATCGTATTTCTCAACCAACTCACGAGCTTTTTTAGTGCTTTTCTTCTCGTAAAACGGTCGTTTTCCTTCTTCTATAGCCTTACGGGTTTCCTGTCGTTCAAGTTGGCGTTTTTTATCCTGTTCCTTCTGTTTGTTGAACTCTCGAACTTGGTTCTCTGTTCTTCGAATGGCAAACTTCAATCGATCGATTTCTATCGGATCGACTGATTCTTCTAGTTGCGCCTGCAAGCTTGCCAATTCTTCGGACCTAAGCTCGTTAATAAAACCGTACTGTTCGCGGAACTTCCGTCCACTGAAATAACCTTGATTAGCATCAAATCGCGGATCTTTGGAACGTGACTGTGCTGCCTTTTGATGTCGTTTCTCCATTCCCAGCATTGGAACTTTTCGTTTTGCATTCAATTCTTCCGGTGGTCCATCAGAATCGCTATCCTTTTCAAGCGCTGCACGCTTTTTCTTTGATAATTTTGGAGATGGTTCAGCTTCTCTGCTATTGGTTTTGCCAAAAACAGCCTCGTTGTATACTTTGGAGCCTAGTCGACGTTTCAGTTGCAAAAGCTCCTCGAACGGCATCTTCCGGAAATCATCATCTGCCAGTTTAAGCTGGAAAAAATGTATCAAAACTGGTAACTAAACTTCTTTTATAATTCGCTAGGTGATCTGTATTCACCTGCTCGTTGTCACTACTATCTGATTTTTGTTCTACAGAGATCGACGAATCAGATTCTAAACTAGAGCCATTCACATCATCACAATCACTTGTAGAGGGTTCGTTTTCTGACATTGTTTACAATATTATTGTGATTTCCAAATTTTATTGAGTACGATGTCCAGTCAGTTTACACTTAGCATAAAGACAAGGAAAGTTGCTTAGGCGGGACCGATATTATGAACAAAAATATTTAGAATATAAAAATAGTAGAATTAATTTGGTGATAGCAGAACAAAAACCGCTAATCTATTATCATTAAAGCACTATCAACAAACACCATGTGTTTATGAGGTATGTTCCAGTAGTCTAATCCACGATGACGTCATCAGTTTTAACTTTGACAGTAGCTGCGGGTGGAACTGTGTTCGATGTTTTTCTTCTTGTGTTGTGTTTATTTTTGTTTGAAAATTGACAATCACTGTTTTTGTTTACCAAACTGTATTTGGATAGTTGTGATTTTTATTTAAAAAGACTCATGACTGTGTAGTAGGTAACTGTAAGTCGACTGAAAAGACGTTGGAAGTTCGTTTGTGTCAATTCCTGCTGTAGGTAAAGCAGCGGAACTGTGATACACATCGATTGGGTACTCTCACATAAGCTGTTTAGATTCTGAGAGCAACAATGTCCCTGAAAACATGAAAATGTACAATCTTCGTGTAAAAGATTGTAGCGATAGAAAAAAGCGGATTTCATGATAATGCAATACATGCCAGCTCTAAGAGCAGTACACATTATTATTCTGCTAGGGGCTTTTTCGAAGATCTGAAAAAATCATCGAACTAGAAAAAAGGTACATCGTGATGCATGAAAATCGCAACTCTCCACCATATTATCAAAAAATTTGTTTAGACAGATTCCCAATGCGGTCAACTGCATCCGAGCGCTTTTCTTCTTCATGTAAATAGTGGTACCTGTATGAAAATTTCTAGTTTATCCTTACAGTGGAAATATGAAAAGTAACTGATTTAGTGCGAATTTCTTCATCCACACTGAACTTTTAAAAATAATGCGTGGGTAAAGAAATCGGACCTTAGTTTATTTAGTCACTATTTTTGAGTAATTATTTTCTGGCAAGAATCTGAGTATGTTTAACAAGATTTGTTTTCATTTCAGATGAAACACCAAATGTAGAGAATTCAAAAACGGATCATTCCGAGTCCATTCCGATGAAAATCGCGAGTGTCGATTATTAAAACAACGACATCGTTTGCAATTGGCACGGTTGCAACAACATGCTGACTTTCTAGAAACGATACTACGATAATTAAAACGACGGTTTATTGGCTGAAAAATGACTGGTATTAGCAAATATTCAACGTATTTACAATTTTGTAGAAAGTAGCCAAACCTTACTGTGTAATGACAAAGAATGAAGTCTTCGTAATGATATTGCAAAATCTTCTAAGTAACGTTTCATTTGATTATTATTATTACTCCGTGTGTGCTACAACAATTTCGAAGTATTTTTACCCAACAGTACTCGCAATGTACGAGTGCTTAAAGTATGCAATCGAAATCGTATCAAAAGATACAATCGATAAGCATACGCCTCGATCGTTCAAATAACAGTATGGGGATAGAAAGTTATTTATTATTGGCATTTTCGAAATTAGTACAGAGAGACGGTCGAATCCTAAAGCCAAAGATCATCAAAGCGCTTACAAACTTATGCAAACTACAAAATTTCTAATCGGCCCGGCAGCAAATGGAATGCTTGTGTTTATCTGTTGCTTATACGGGACGATGCTCTGATCAGTTCACCATCAAAAAAGTCCGAATTTCTCGATATTATCGAATGCAGCTGATATAGTTCTTGCTGACGAAGGATTTGATATCCCCAATATAATCACATCTAAAGAAACTACTTCCTTAATAAAGGGACTAAATTAAATCAGTTAAATATTGATAGAGGTAAATGAATCACGTCGCTTAGAGTTCACATGAATAATTGGTGTTCTGAAATTCAAATTTACTTCTCTTAAAGGAACAATTCAAGTCGACTCTTGGAAATGGAATTAATGCCGTTGATTTGATTGTATGTTTGGCTTGTATTTTAGGTATTTTTTTATTCCTTGAACATTGCCATCGCAATAAAGCGTCGAAGACTTTTAATGGGATTTTTGGTTGATGTGAACCGGTGTAGTGGAGTGCACTGGTTTTGCACTTTCTAGCAGAAGTGTCAATGGAACATACTCAGTTTTCTACACTTCTGCTAGAAAGTGCAAAAATGGTGCAAAACCAGTGCACTCCATTACACCAGTGTCAATCAATCGAAAATCCCATAAGTGTAGCAAGTGCGTTTCGATAACAACCCAGTAAAGTTTAGCCGGAATCCTACCTGTTTCTAACTCGCACTCCGGCTCCAGTGTCCCTAGTGTCGGAATACTATTTAGAACCAGCTTCATTTTTCGGTATAAATTACTGGGAAATACTATGAAGCTCCAGATCAAACCATTCGGAATTTGATTCGGAATCCTAAATCGATGCAGTATGGCATCCAGCTCAAATGCAACAATCAACTTTGAAACTGGGATAAATCCTCAAGAAAGTACATAAAATGTTTATTGCCAGCTGGAAGGGCAATTCAGAGGTTCTCTTTTCACTATCCAGAAAACCTTGACTTACTGGACACAGATTTCCGGAGACACTATCTTCCAAAATGTTCAGTCTCGCATCAAGTCAAATCATTTTAACCCGTAAGGTTTAGATTGTTGCAATGTAGCTGAAAACCATACAGGACCCACTCAGGATTCCGATCACCGGGTGCCATTGAACTTTGAACCCATTGAACGATAAGTAATATTTATAACTATTTTTTTTTTCAAATCCGTCTGTCCGTCGACTGTGCATGCAAATTTGCTAAGGAGCAGATTATGGCATTCAAATGGGAGCAAGCAACACCATGGCAGTGTGAGGTCGGGACATTTTCTCGTTCATCCGCATTGAATAGATCGCTTGAACAAAGAATTTTCGAATGTTTTCTATAACTATAGAACTAGCAAGTGAAACTATTTTATTGGTTAAACTTACTTTTCTCACAACCACCTATTTTCCTCTACTATCATGTCTTCGACTGTATGTTCAAACCAGTTTAATTTTTATTGTAGCTATCCAAACTACGGTTTTTTTATTATATTGCCAGTATACGACGAAAGTTCGTTAAAAAGTCAACAACAAGTCAGTCGTCACGGATGTTGATAGCTCGCATAGTCGAAATACAACATAGCATGGATCAATGTTTCTAATAACTTTTGTTTTATTGATGTACCATGATGTATCAATCGATAAATAAACTTCTGGTTAGCTATTGTTAGATTTTACACATCGGAGGACAAAGAGGTACCAAGAACCGTAATATTGATTTCACCCACAAATAACAAAATGCTCTAAATAAAAACTCTAACCAAAGTTACTCTTCGTTGACTTGATATTCAGTGCAAACTAGCAGATTGTCGCATTTAATAAGATTACAAAATTTTATTAAATTACGAAGAATTACTACAAATCGTATTAACCAAATGTAAACAATCGAACAAAACGTTGGTTGCAGTGCAAAATGTGCCCAACAAGCAAAAACAACAGCTGTCATTCCACCCGCAGCAAACGTCAAAACGGCCGGGAAGTTGAAATCGTGGATTGGACTGTACCCGATTGAATGCGAGTGGCAAGAAGAAGTATTGGAACAAAATCTGCTAACATTTTTGACAATTGTAGTGCCACAGTCGATCTTACCCACACGCAAACGAAAAACTACCTAAAATTAAGTACTTTTGACTCAATCTCTCGGTACCAGAGGTTGTCATGATAAAGAGGGACAAGTCTCGACAAACATATGATTACAGCCTAAAAGCCAACTGTCATAATCCACTTTGAATGGAAATTCCGAACAAACCGTTACATGCCAATCACAGATGTTGGTAGTAAACGAAAGAGAAAAGTTTTCTCTTTCATAAACTGTTGTGAGCTGTGTTCAGCTAGTAACGGTTTGTCCGGAATTTCCATTAAAAGTGGATTTTGACAGTTGGCTTTTAGGCCGTAAGTATATGTTTGTCGGGATGTCTGTCTTTTCCGGGAGACATGTTGGTAGACTTCAGCGATTCGTTGTAATGCTGCGTAAGATCTACTTCTGCTAGCAAAAGACAAAAGATTAGTCCGTAAGATTGTAAACCTGTTTCTAATTACCCTGCCACTTCTAGTTTTCCGATCTGTATATTCAACATCCTTGCTCTCACTTGAGTACTATGGCTCTAGATTTTCATAACTTTCCCTACTCAGTAATCTCTAGCTAATTGAATGTCGTTAAAAAGTAAAAATTTTGAATGAAATTTATAAAAAATGTCAAATAAAAAACTTAAGAAGCATAATTTGTTTCATAGGAATGAGTAACGAATTTCATATAGCTGACGAATCGAAATTGATTAAGTTCATTGTCAATTTTCATAAGGCAACTTTATGAAAAAATATATGAGGTAGGTTCGATTCAAAACTCATAAGGTAATCTGATGAAATCCTTACCGATTCCTTGTGGCGAAAAACATAAGGAAAAACAATGAATATCGCTAGTATTTTTGCATGAATGTAGTTACGCCCCGGGAGAATAACAAACCACATTTGGTTTTTGTTTTCTGGCGACACTGCAGGGCGAAATTGAAAGTAGTCAAAACAAAAGGGCGGCTCGAAAATGCCCTAATTAACATTTCATAACAACCCTCGGCGAATTTTTTTTTTTGCAATTTTATCAACGAAAATTTTATTATACAGGTCGGACTCGATTATCCGGGGATTTCAAAAAAAACTCACCCCGGATAATCGAATCACCCGGATAATCGAATCAAACTTTTTTTGCGTTATTTTATGAATTTGAGCTTCATTCGTGGAGAAATTGGAAATAAAATGGTCAGGATAAATTTTCCTATTATGGTAAATGTAAATGTACCTATTTTGGCCCTAGTCGATTTTTCAGACTTTCAGGGTGTGACTTATATTTTCAGTTGGTTTTCATTTATTATTCATATTGGTAACGAGTTAACGGTATGTATCAGTTGTTTATAGCTATTTGTGTAAGAATTATAAGATAAACTTTTTAATAAGGTGTGTCTTTTGCAATACAGGTCAAACTCGATTACACGGACCTTCGATTTTCCAAGGTAAATGATTCGATTACTCGAACACCAGAGAAAATAAAGTTAGTAAGTAAACTGGGGGTCGTCTGTTTCTTGGCTCCAGTTTAATTTACGTGGTGGTGTTACAGCTAAAATGTCTTTTAACCCTCATTCTAGATAGACGAGTGCGTGTTGCGCCCCCACAAAAAGATCCTTGTCCTTGTCCTTGTAGCATCATTTAGTTGACCAATGTTGTACTGGAATTCAGGTAATAACTACGCGTGTAGTCTTCCCAAATTCCCCAATCATACTTATCACTAGCGAAGGACTACAGGAAACGTAGATGATGGGTTCCCGGCCGCCTCAGCGAGAAGTACTGCTGGCACCCTCTTTACATAGCCTATCATCCATCTTTGCTTGAGCTACCCAAGAATTGAAATCACCTTCAGTGACTACCGGGTCTCTTGTCAGAATCTCGTTAACCATTTCTAGACCAACGTTTTTCTACCGCGTATAGGGTCCCAAAACTATTTTTCCTTAGAACTGTTGGCGTCAAGAAACACGAAAAACCTGATTTAATAAAGAGAGGTGCTTCTTTTGCAGTGCTAGAAGCTGCTCAATATTTACCTTCCGATCTAGTCCTATTGCGTGAAAAAAGTAATTGAGGGAAATCTAAATTAGAAAGTTTTAGCAGATTTCAACAATATTGCCAGGCTAAGAAAATATTCCAAAATTTCATTTTAACCATTAACAGAAACTATCCCTGGCAGCACTGCTTCAGCGGAACCTGATTAGATTAATTGTAATAACTTCTGTTCTACTGATAATATTTATAGCTTTTAATGGTCAAATGAAAGATCTTAGTCGATTTTATTAGCCTTACTTGTCGTTGTGTAAACCAAAAGTTATAGTCATTTAGAAACCTGGTTGTTTACCAACAAGAGGGCATGAGGGGGTTAAAGATGCCTTTGGAATGCTGAGCGGGAATCAATTGTTGAAGGGGATAATAGGAGAAGAGCAATATTGTGTCAAAGTCCACTGGAATTCAGAGCAGGATATTTACACCGGATTTCAATGAAAATAGAACCATGATTCTATCACTATCTGGAATAAATCATAATCTTCAGCGGAATTCTGTCTTGAGAAGGATTCCATCAGACATTTAAGAAGCTTTTCTCTAGAATCCTGCATCAAAATTAAGAGAAAAAACCATAGAAATACAGATAAAAATTCAATCAAAAATCTGAAATAGATTCCATTGGGATGCTAAGAAAACTTCGATCAGAATCCTGGAAAGTATCCAAACAGAATCCTGAGAAGCATGTCATCATGATCCCAAGAGATAGTCAGAAAGCAACTAAGCTATGTAGGTATAACTTATTTTATGTGGCCTGCAGTAACTGATATGTGTATTACGAGAAAAATGTACTTTTAGTATAAAATTAAAAAGTTACATATTTGGCAATACTAGCGCTAAAAACTTTTATTTTGTTTTTTTTTTGGATTCCTTAAACAAATCTTTCAAAAAATTATCTCGCTGATTGATTCTAATGCAAACAGTACCAGAGATATAATCCGAAGAAAAATAATTTTTTTAGCAATTTGTTAAAATTAAGAGTGTTCTTATGGACTGAGGGGCACAACAATTTAGGTTATTATATATTGGCTCTAAATGAACAATTTCTTCAAAACTGGTACCAATTCATGAAGGTCGATTCCATGTTTAGGTTTGTTTAGGTTAATTTGCGCGGAATAACTCGTATATAAGCTATTTTTGAGGTAGGTTAAAATTTGAGAGGAGGTTAATTCTACACCCCCGAATTACCCGAAAAAATGTTCTATTGACTGCAATAATAGAATTAGCACTATAATAAGACATTATAGTTGAAATTTGATATTTTTTCAAAACACCCGGATAATCGAATCATTTTCCCCGGATAATCGAATCACGGATAATCGAATCCCCGGATAATCGAATCCCCGGATAATCGAGTCCGACCTGTATAAAACATTTTAGTTATGCTTCCAAAAACTAGTATTTTTAAAGCATTTCAATAAATTTGAAAGCGCAGTATGAAAACACTGTTAATATACGATTTAATTTTCTGAAGCGTATTTTCAAAGCTATTTTTCTCGAGTCGATATCATTGCGACTTCGGCCCTTTGGTCAATTCATAATCGAAATCAACTTAACTTTGAGTTCATTTTACTTAAATTTAAGTTGAATTTACCTAATTTTGAGCATACCCCAAACAACTCAAAAGTACCTTACTGCACGGAAGACCTCGACTGAGTCGAATCTCTCGTTTTGTTTTTGACAACACCAATAAGTGCGAAAGCGACGCACAGCTCAAAAGTACCCAAATATAAGTTAACAGAACTTATTCTGTAGGTTGTTTTATGGTTGCGTGTAGATAAAACTGTAGTCAACTGTGAAAAAGTCAGTGGAATTCCTCTGGAATATTTCCGTCATGAAAGTAGCTTCGACTCTTTTTCCCTAAAAGAAAGAGAGCGTGTAGATTTCTGCACGGTCGGGAACATCGTTTGGGTAAATGAAATAGAATATAATCAGTAGATATGTTTTTCTCTCTTGCACAAACGGTTGTTTGATGTGCGACTGAAAAATTCGGATCGGATGGTTCGTTCCGTTCGTTCGTATTCGTTCATCATTAGTAATCAGACAGTCGGTCGCGTACGTTACGTCGGTTTTTCGTTAGGATTTCTGCTCTTGTAGATTAGGCGAAATCACTTTCCGTTGTCTAGGTGCGTTGAGTTTTTCTTGGATTGTTCCCTTGATGTAAACCTGTGAAATGTGTCGAAAATATTCATTGAAATTGATAGTGTAGTTATCTCTAAGTGGCAGATTCCTTTTTCTCGTTTAGAAAAAATTGTGCAATTCCAAAAGACTGTTTCTATAGTGCTATTTGTAGTGAAGGAAAATAATGTGCTGATTTCCGTAGTAGAAAGGGTAGGGTGTCTTCAGGGTAAATTTTTGTTTCATCCCTGCGTCCCCGTCGTTTCCCTTTGCTGGTGTTGAGGATCAGCCATCTGTGTTGGTGCGTGCTTCAGAACGAAAGCTCTTGTGCATCGGATTTCCTTCTATGTGGCTGACAGTTCTACAAAGGAGATAGCTTGTCCTGAATATACGGGAAGCAGTGCGACGCAGCTGTGAATATCGCACTGTGTCTGCAGGAACGGCTTCTGACTGATGGTTCGCAATAAATACTCCCTGAGCAATGCTGGCAAATCGCCGAGTAAAAAATCCCGCACCAATAGTAAACAACACGAAGCCAGCGATAACGAGGGAGGCGAAGGAAGTTCCGGAGCGACCCTAGTAGACGGCGGTACGACTGCAACACAGCGATGTGATACCGTGCACAAACAAAATCTTTATCTTATTTCCTTCCCAGTTATTTTTGTGTTCAATATTCTGCGTTCCCTGCTGTATCAGTTATTCATTGTTTTTCGATACATCTATAATTTCACCACCAAAGTAGTTTATAAACCAGTGAAGAAAGATTGTGGCCTCGAAATCGTGATAAACGATCAGAACCAACATCAGCATCGAAGTCAACCGCTGCTTGATCTCCCGTATCAGCCGCAATTGCAGCAGTACGATCCACAACAGCAGCAGTCCCATCCGCTGCAGTATTCAAGCAGTGGCGTTCTGGTGAATAGCGAGGGTCGGGAGATGTCCGTGCACCGGTCGGCCAGCGGGAGTCAGGTCGGTCCGGGGGATCCGCTTCTGGCTAAGCAAAAACATCACCATCGGCGAGCTTTTGAGTACATATCGAAAGCGTTGAAGATTGATGAGGAGAATGAGGGTAAGTCAGTTTTTTCAGTAACTTGTTACGATAAGTACATACCTAACGAATCCAATGATAATGAAGAATCGGGGGAGTTTTGTATGTAGGAACTATTTATAAAAAAAAGCTCATGGGTTAAGACAATTTTTGAAATCAGAAAAATGTGTGATCCGTGTGATCTCGTTGTTTTTTATGCATTTTTGTGTTGTAAATCGTTAAGCTTATTCGTTTACAGTTCAAGCTTATGACCAACACTAACACTGTGCTCATAGCATCAGAAAACATGCTTGGACAGGTTCTGACGCGAGATAGCTTATTCGCGGTATTTAATATTCACCGCGGCTTGTTGAACTTCATATAAGGAAACTTGTTAACTTGGGGTTTATTCAAGAACTACGCCGTGTTTCATATTTTTCATTGGTGACAATAGCTCCATTATGCTATTCCCTATTTTTTAGGAATTATTTTGAGTATTCTACAAAATAGTTTCTCTGTGAAATAGCGTAATTTCTGGTTGGTCCGAGCCTATGCCGTTTTCTTTGCGAATCTCATCCAGATTGAGTCATATTACCTTCGTCGAAGATACTGCCAGTCGACTGTGCCTCTCTCTCTTCGTCGTTTAGCACTACATTCAACCAGGGAATTGACCTTTACGACATCCCTGTATGAAGTGGTTTTCGTTATACCAACATAATTTACTGTGTTGTATGAGTTTTGTTGCTTTGTGTGATGTACACAAAGGTTCCAATATAGGCCATGGTTTGCTTTTAAATTACACTTTATCCTTGAATTTGTTCCTCAAGCTTAATTGAATAGACTGGCCTGGACTCGTTACAAATATTTTTTTTTTTTTGAATGAGAATACAAAATGTCAAGTTGTCCTTATACAAATTTCTCTAAAGGTGAACAGGCTAGTTCGACCTACAGAAGTGCGGCTTAGTTTAGCTTCGAGCAGACCCATTTTCTGGCACAGATTATAAAACAGCTGTTTATTCATTTGCTATTGCGACCTACTTGTTCCAGCGTCGCCTGAATTGAAGCTTGAAGCGTATCAAAACAAAAACCCAACCATTATTGTACCATCGATAAAGGGAAAAGAGAGGGACAAGTCTCAAGAGGTGTGCACTTCCGGCTCTACACCGGTAGCGTTATAGTTAACCGTCCATTAGCATCAGTATCAATCACATCCACGATAGCGGCAACACCATGCTTAGCTATCGTTAATGAAGTGCAGCCGACCGTGTACAACGTTGCATGACGATAAAGAGCACCTCTATCTACCTCGTCAATAGCAACTGATGCAATCTCGGCTGCAACAGGCAGCGTCTGTTCCTGTACGATGTACACTCAAGTTTTTTTTTACGCGGTTTTTTTTGCGCGGTATTTTTTTACGCGGTTTTTTTTACGCGGATTTTGAAATTTACGCGGTTTTCATTTACGCGGTTTTTGAAATTTACGCGGTTTTCATTTACGCGATTTTTGAAATTTACGCGGTTTTCATTTACGCGGATTTTGGAATTTACGCGGTATCCATCAATGAGGTTCCCTTTATCGCGGATTCTTAAATTTAAGTGGTCTTCATTTACGCGGATTTTGAAATTTACGCGGTTTTCATTTACGCGGATTTTGAAATTTACGCAGTTTTCATTTACGCGGATTTTGAAATGTACGCGGTTTTCATTTACGCGGATTTTGAAATTTAGGCGGTTTTCATTTACGCGGATTTTGAAATTTACGCGGTTTTCATTTACGCGGTTTTCATTTACGCGGCTCGTATCCCCCGCGTAAAAAAAAACCTGAGTGTACACAACTCTCTATTGTACGTTATGTGTATGATGTCGCGAACATAAGAATGATGCTCGTTATATGGTGCTGTATAAACTCTACAGAATAGTACGCTATCCTTCCGATGTAATTTACTCGCTCTGCAGGTCTGGTGGTTAGAGCTAATTTTATAAGTCACTAGTATGTTCGATTCCTATCCAGGAAGGATCCTTAATAATTGTCCTGTATGTCGAAGCAGACAGTCAAGTTCCATAGTGGAATGTATTACCATCGGGCTTTGCTTTTTGCGCTTGTATATTCTGTCATGAGTGGAAAACATCTTTTATTCAATTATTAGTTTGCTACCTGCAACCCCTTTCGCTGATGTGTGAACTGATCCTGACATTCAAAAATTGAAAGCAAAATGATGTATAACTTAAAATGTGCTACCTGTGGAACATAAGGCAAATTAGTAAAGACTGACATTACTAACATTCCTTTTTAATGTAACTAGGGTTTCCTAAAATAGGACTAAGGATCTATTAGGGAGGCCACACTATTTCATTTCGGCATTCAATCGATAAAATGCATACAAATCGGCATGAACGTCGGTTCCCGTCCACTTTCAGAGAAAGCATGCAATCCGCTGATTCAAGCCGACCTATCATCGACACTGTCGAGAACTTCGCAACGATTGGTATTGGTAATACCCCTACAACAAAAAAAAAAGCCATTGTGAAGGAGTATCGATGTTGAGTGCCTACTGAAACGTAACGCACAGGCGGGTGTCATCCCTGTCATCCGATATACACTGACAGTAGTCAACATATGATGGGCCTAGCCGCTTCTAAACCCATGTCGCCCAAGCTATTTCATAGACTTTTCTACGGCTCATGTACGTACATGCCACATGACACAAATACTGCATCACAAGCTGGTGGAAAATAATAAACAAAGACGGCAAATTTGTCAACAGTTTTTACGGCATTTAATTAGCAAGGGACTGGAAGGTGAAGTATATTTTTCAATATTTAGAGCCATAGTACTCAAGGGAGAGCAAGGTGTTGAAGGGAGAAAGTTTAGAAAAGCGTGGAAGGATCATATATGCAAGCTTAGAGCTCACCGGCGACTTAACCTTTTGTCTGCTACCGTAGGAGTCAGGGTCTTTTGGCATTAGAAATGCGAATCACCTGAGTCTACGGCATGTCCGGACAAGCGTAAAGTAACTTGTTACTTCATGCTGTCGGAACCGATGAGGTCGACGGCAAAAGTAAATGGGATTGTTTTCAACCAGAAAACTGCATTAGTGTTTGTGAGACCGGTCGTCAAGAACTCAATTGAGTTGTTGTGATTTTAACAAAGTTTGATGTTGACTAGGACAAAATAGCCGCATAGCGGCTATTTTGTCCATATTTGTCGCACTATGCGAAATCCTTCAAGCCCCTCGCCACAGCTGAGCCTGTGCCGCAAGCTTTCAGCAGTCGTTCGAGTTATTTGTGCCGGATGGGTGAAACTGTCTTCCTAACGCACCACAAATGGCAAGTATCTTCTCAGAGTACTACAAACATTGACCTTTTCTTCGCTTCCAGTAATTTGCTTTTTTCTCCCACATCTTGCGACCGGAAGTCAACCTGTCGCAGAACCTCGATCGACGTTTTCTGGAACACAACGTAGTTGCTATGTGATGCCTCGAATTCCCCGGCGTAATTGTTCGCGGCTGTGATAAAAGAACTTCCCGACCAGCTCCAAACGAAGAAATTGCCACGCTCTGTTCTTTTACGGTACAGTCGATGCCACTCCAGTGGAACTCCTCCAACAGCATCGAGGTGCCCTACCAGAACGTTGGTGGCCTAAATTCATCAACGAACTACAAAATTCTGTTGAATCCGGCATGGAAGTTAAAGCTGCTTCGGTAGATGTTCCTGAAAACTCTCTGGACTTGAAAAGATTTGTAATTACTTCTGATATGGACCAACTGTCATTCCAGCTGTCGTTTATAGTCGCTGTATTGCTGTTTTAGTCGAACCTTTGTGTAACATTTTTAACATATCGTTTGAATAAGGAATTTTCGGTGATTAGGAAACAGTCGTTCATGTTGCCTGTTTTATAAGAGCGGTGATCGTCGAAATGTATACGAAATGAAACTACCAAGGCATAACTAGCCTATCTACGGCATCCGAGATATTTTAAATAGTGCCAAGCATCACGGAATTTCGTTAAATGGTCCTGTTCTTACTTGAGTGAACAAATCTGGATTCCCTCAAGGCAGCAACATGGGACCCCTACTGTTTATTTTATTCTTCAACGATACAACTTTGCTGCTTGGTGTGGGCTGCAAACTGGTGTATGATGATGATATGGAATTGTACCTCGTAGTTCGAATTATCCACGACTGCATCCGTCTTCAAGAGTTCTGGCTACATTCGTTAGATTGTGTCGCAGAAATTGGCTAATTATTGTGCCATGTTAAAGCTTTGCGCCGCATTTTCAGTCCGATACATTACAACCAACAAATCAATGGGCAAAAGTTTACTATTATTTGTTCACAATTGATATCAACAGGCACAGTATGGTCAAGATGGTAGTTTCTTAAAATAGTTAAAATGGTAGTTTGTATTCTGCTACGTGAAATGTCTAAGTCATATTCGGATGAAACACTGTTGAAAGTCCGCTGCCAACCACTGACGGCATCGTTAGCTCCGTGATTAGTCCGGCGAAGAGGTAATCGAAGGAAATGTATTGAGGCCGATAAGCAGTCCACAACTTTCGTACCTTGGAAGCTGGTAATCGACGGAGGGCAAACCGAACAAATCTGCGGTGTACTGGCTCAATTTGTTGAGGTAGTGAGGGTTCTACACAACTGAGCAATATGCCAGTGTTATCAAACGAGTGAGCAATAGAAACATTTCAAGCAGTAAATAAGTTCTTGGATATTCTCATTATGAACCCCAAGCAGCATGATGCTTTTGCGATGATATAGCTGATATGCTGCTTAGGTGTCAATTGTCCATCGAGAAAAACTCCGAGATCGTTGACACAATTTGCTCTGTCAATCATGGATTCTGCTAGACGATTTTCGAATCGAATTGGTGTTTTTTCCTCGAGAACGTAATAATCGTGCATTTTTTAGGATTTCCGCTTGATTTCGCACCAATATGCAGTCTACCAGTGGACGTTGAAGAAAAACTGCATCGTCAGGACCGAGAAGGCTGTCTTGCAGAATACTAGATGAAGCGAAGAACTCTTCGGATACACAACCACCTATCTTGACAGCCAGACCACGATAACTGAGACACGAATGCATCCAACGGAATACATTGTATTGGTATCAAAGCCAAGTCTAGCGCCTTTTTAACTGCAATTGCGTCTGAAATTGCATCTGTCACATAGGTCGTGAACAACAGAAGATTCGTAGATGTGCATGATTTCATGTGGGATCTAGGTGATGTACTGTTTGGAGTGATTGAAGATAGGTTCCAACACAACAATTTCAAACAGCTTAGGAACTGAACTTAGCGTAGTAATACCCCGGTGTTTTCATCTTCTTTTTTGTCTCCTTTTTTGTAAACTGGAAACATGAAGGAGTACTGAGCGACAAACGAAGCAAACGAAAAAGTGGTTCCAGTACACCGACAGAGCATTTATTAAGTATAAAAACTGGTATACCATCTGGGCCTACCGAGATTGAAGCCAGTGGATATTGGACAGCAAGTAAATAATGCTATAATAGTCGACTCTTCTAAAATTATAACTGACGGTGTCAGAAATATTACATTAAACTCCACACAATTCGCTTCAAGCACAATATGTAAGGGAGGATGGTGTCTAACAATCCTCACCAGGGGGTACGGTGCTGCGGTTACGCATAATTGGATTTACTCGACAAGCAGAGATCGAGGATTCTGTTCTCGTTCACCACGTTTTTAATTGGCTCAGCAGATTTGGGCTGTAGCAGTCAAGCAAACTGGTAATACCAGCATGGAAAGATGACAGTTTGATATCTGCCTTCAAACAACGATGCACCTTGATAAAGCACCCTGCTGCCGGTAGTCTTGTAACAGTTGCGTGATCTACAATCAGTACGGAAGACGTCATAGTTTGCACCAAGTGCTTCCGCTGAGAGAGTGCTTTCGCTTAGTCACGTCTCTGTGGGGGTAATTATATCGTAACATTCATCCGAACTTGCAACCAAACAATTATCGATCCTGTGTTCATATCGCCGACGTTCTGATAATATATTCACAGGTTACAATGCCGCGGTGTACTGGAAGCAAGGTGCAGATCAGTGCTTGTATTAACAGGTTCTTACTTGCCGCTTACATTGATTTGGAAGACCCCTTCACCGCTCCCGGACACAGGGCGACTGGCGAACGCTGGGACGATAACGGTGTCTCGATTCGGGGTACCTTCGATGCACTCGGTCTCTAAAATTCCTGAGAATGCTGGCCATCATGAAATGCACGGAAGTACACCCCTTTCGGCCAGATAGAGGAGCTCAAAGCTTTGTCGCTATAGGTGAGATCGGCGCCGATTTGGATATACACAAACGCTGGTGTTTTCAAATCAGTGTCCTTTTTTTTACCAAGTTCTTGGCAACAGTCTGGGAATCAGGTAAACACTCGTGAACCAGGGTAGCAATATCATCCTCTGAAACCTTCGGTGCAATATGGGATAGGTACACCCAGTATTTGACCACTAGTTTTGTTACTGTTTCAAATATTTTCGGTAGATTTCCAATCAGTCGAGTTCCACTAGTAAGGATGAGTGCGGGTCTTCTTTCCAGCAAATCCTTGATGACAAGTTCGCGAGGGCGCTTCACATTCGGATAAACTGAGCTTGTAATCGACGATTGGCTCGAGAGCAACTTATCTGAAATAGCTTTGACTACAGACAGAATTCCTATCGGTGATAGCCTAGCTGAAAAGAACAGCAACATACCCTTCTCTTTTGTAGTTAACGCATTATAACCTAGCGTATGAAATTTTATACGATGGATAGTTCGTTTAATGCGTACTTTCTGTAGAATCTCGACAACTAACCGCTTCATTACCTCGTATTTATTTGTGAAGCAAGACAGTTGTCAAATTTTATCATTTTATTTATATTTTGGAACCGTGTATAGTTGGGGCAAATGGCAGCCGGAACGTAAGCAATTTATCAAATTGAATTTAATTGTTAGGCATTGTCCTAATAATCCCATTTGCGACAAAACTTTGCCACAATTGTAAAAAAAGAAATATGTGAAACAACATAAAATTTGTTTTTATTTGATCCTACTAAATTTTTCACATGAGATATTTTCATTTTCAAAACCATTTTAGGTGGTAATTTTGTGTTTCCCATAATTTTTTATGAAATTAAAGTTATCACTTCATTTGGCTCACTCTAGAAAACCCTGGGTTATAATGGGTTAACATAATTATCACATATCACAGGCATTCCAAGATTGATGAAGTAGTCGAATGTCTTGTTCTTTTCTCTCATTCATGACAAATTGATATTTTGATAATATCGTTTTCGCATGGAAATTCAAAAGCCCTAAAAAATTTCGTCATGATGGTTTCATTTCTTGGAACACCAAATTCTGCTGTTACTGCTGTTCAGGAGTTACGTCATTCATCATCACAAACAAGTCGGATACCTAACCGGTTATTTCGATCGTGAATTTTGTTCGATCCAGTGCAGGCAGTATTGTACGAATTAGTTTGATCGGCTTTGGCATAAAACCATGCTTTTGCAATAGCTGTATCTTCGTTTTACTGAATCGTCGCAAACTGAAATCTACAAAAAGATTCATAGTCCGCTTGAATTTCGAATTTTTCTTGCAGAGTGAAGACCTGCAGTTCATTCGATAAATGAGATACTTCTATTTTACACGATTTACATAATCGATCTCGACAACGTCTTATCTCAACCGAAACACTTAGCACTACTAGAATTTTTTACAGCCAATGTGATTTGATCTAATTTTACAATAGTTATTCTTATCCTGCTAGTCTACCGATATATGGCTGTTTTAAAATAGGCTCATTATAGCTTTGTCCACTATGTACCGGCTTTACACTAGCCAACAAGTTTTTGTTTAGCTTAAGACTCAAGACACTATGTGTAAGAATAGAAACCATGTCAGTGTACGTGTAGGAAAAATGCGCACAGCTTCGTCTCTCGTTGAACCTTATTGAACCCTAATAGAACTGTAGAAGAGACAAATTACTCAATTCATACGATAATTATAATTATCAAATGAACTGAGTAATTTATTTCTTCTGCAGTATATTATAATTCTGTAGTATTATTATAATTATAGTTAACATCTACATAAGCGATTCGAAAAAATATCGAGGTTTCTGAGGAAAATACCTATAAATTATCGTCACACTAACACACTATTCTAAAGAAACGCAATATAACTGTGTAGCAAAAAAAAACAAAGTAATTGTCTATTGTCTTTTATAACTTTGCGAACTAAACACATTTCTTCGTCGCACTGCGGGCGCTAGAATGACTCACAAGTTCTGTTGTTTATTGCTGTCATGTGGTGGCATTTGCATATACATACATGTTAGGTTGTGTATTATATTCCCCATACGAAAGAAACGTGATTGAAGGCTGTCCGAAATGGAAATGATTTGAGATGACTGTTTTGTTGAGAATGGTGCCCCTACATTTATTGTGATGTAGGTGTGCCAAAATAAAATGTTTTGTGGTTATGCCCTAGTTTAGGTGTGTTTCAGTATTCATTTTAAATTATAAATCAATAACATACATATTTTGGGTAAAAACTGAAAAGGGAGTGGAAAACTCACCGAATGATTCAATTGGAATTAGATAAAGGGTATGGCGCTCGGAACCCACAGTAATAATTAGATTTCAAACTTAAACGAAATGAAATCGTATGATGATCAAATTATTTGATTCTTGCGAACTGATTAGTAAGTCTTCAAATAGAACAACCGTTTTTGTTAATATCTGATGAAGGATAGTTTTAATAACGAGTTTTTCTCGTGAGCATCTTAGCAGACACGATTTGAATATGTACCGAAAATCTAGGTTCCATTACCGAATGACCTCCATTTGGGATGAGCTTAACACGATCCTATTATCCGGAGAACAGAAATAGCAGTTGCAAAATTATTTTTAATTTCTATATTTCCACTGTGGATGTGTGTGATTGAACTATACAATTGCATATTCCTTGTTTGATTGAATAAAAATGTTGTGTATGATTCGTTGGGAAAACAAAGATGACAATTTTCATTGGTATCTTTCCAATTGAACATCCCTAGTTCTCTATACAAAATTTTGTTTTAACCTGTGAAGTCCCGTTCCATTTTATCCAAAAATTCGTTCACTGTGCGTTATTAGATTTTATTGGATTATTATTTCAATAGGACGTAAGTAACATTGAGACTTGAGAGCCTCTCTTTGTTTACTTTCTCTATCGTTTATTACGACGTCATTACAACACTTTTCACTAATCTTCCAGTACATATCGAAAGCCGACGGTTTTTACTAGAATATTATGCAAAGAGTAGAGTAGTAAATGTTGAAATGGCAGAGTAATGAACAGAAGAGAGAGACCCCAAAGAAAATCTCTCATTGTTACTTACGTCCTATTCTAAATTTTCTCTAGAGTTCTGATAATTGTTGTGTTTGTTCTAATGCGCAATCCAATGTTAAACAGTGTAATCCAACGTGAAAATATTGCGCTCAACAACAAATAAGGTTCAATGTCATTTCTAAAACTGACTCAGTTTCGGACCTAACTGCTATCAACTGCCATTTGTTTGAAGCCAGTTTCGAACCTGGGTTATACACCGCTGAACTGAAACTCGAGTTGGGTTATAGCCTGAAATATATTTCAGGTTCGTTCACACCAGTGATGTTTTGCGAGAACCTCGCTTAGTTCCTTCAATACATTTGTTTGCAGCAACTAGCCTGGGATGTTTCTACGTTCTTAAGCGAACATGTCAAAAGGTCCTAAGTGCAAATGAGAGCCTCTCTTTGTTTACTTTCTCTTTCGATTATTTACGGCGTCATCATAAAATTTTCCAATATTGTTTCATGATATATCGAAAGACTCTGATTTCGACTAGCATATTATGATAAGAGGTAAGCAATAAACGTATAAACGGCCGAGTTATTAGCGAAAGAGAAAGTAAACAAAGAGAAACTTTCATTTGCACTTTGGACTATTTGACATGTTTGGCTAGATATGATTTTCCTGCTCAGTGCTCACTGTTACTAGACAGGAGTGTTATCTTACGAAATCAGTCCTTGTCCTGGTACCAACAAACCAAAACATCAGTTGTGGATGTGCAATTTGAAATAAAACTGAGCTCCCCTTAAAACGCTAACACAAAGCACGACATTCTGTGGAACAAATATTGCCTAGGTCAGCCACGCAATGTTCTATTATTGATTCATATCCGTCTGGAACGGGAAAAGGCTCTTTGTGCATCCTGACCGGCATTGAAGCATAATATGAATATTACACACCCATGCTAGTAAATGTGCTTTGTTGGCTGGCAGGATATAAATACGGGCAGGATAATTACATATGTCTGGACATCAAGGGTAGTGACTTTGAAGTTGCACGCGAACCTTTTTCCACATTTTTATTCAGGCCAGGGAAAGCAACCTTAGCCTATTTTCTGACATGGTATAGAAAGCGGGTCCTGTTCGAAAAGGTTTTATACGAAGGTGTATTGAGATATTGATTTTTTTTCTGTGCTTCATCAAAGGTACCAGGAGCGATTCCAAATTCTTGTATCGGTTATATCTTTAAAATAAAACTTATTTTTTTCTGTCGGTTCTCACGGTAAAGAGGGACAAGTCTGTCTTTACCAGGAGGCATGTTGGTGGACTTTAGTGATTCGCAGTTATGCCTAAGCTCGACCCTCATCAATAGAAGACAAAAGTTAAGCTCGTAAGATATTAAATCTGTTCTAATGACCCTGTCACTTCTAGTTTTCTGAGCACTATAACTTTAAATTTTCATAAGATTACCTACCCAGTTCTCTAGCTAATTGAATGTTGTTAAAATGTAAAAAATAAAACTTTTAATATGCACAATGCTGGTTCTGAAATTACTCTTAAATATTTAGAAATTTATCAGAAGAATTTGATGATCACCATCAACGAAAATCCAATATTGCATTCATGATTATTTTTTTATAATCCATTTCATTTTTTTTCTCACCATGTCGGCTGGTTCGAATTTTAACGGACTTTTTTTCCACGCGTTTTGATCTACACTATTCTACTTGTTCATATTTCGATATGTTTAGTGGTTGGTGTTGACAGCTTAACGTCAAAAACAAAAACTCAAAAATACTAAAATTTTACATTATTCGACAGTACTACATTCCGTTGTGAAACTTGACCTTCTATTTCGACAGATTTTTCAGTCGATTCTTAGTATGCAGGAAGATTGTCTACTGATCACTAGCCTTCCTGGCTATGGTGCGACCATGCAATTGGCTGGGAATATTTTTTTGCAACTTTTTATAAACCGCAGTTGTTAATGACATCATTCAGTCAAACAGCCCAACCACTCAATCATTTTCAATTCATTTTCGGTTTCATTGGCCCTGGCACAATCTCATTCCCAAAAACAATCCTTTTTAACATTGAGCTGTTCGCGAACTGTTCGAGATGTGCGCAACGCTCAAGGAAAAAAATCGATGACACACACTCACACACAAGCAAACATTGTTAGTATTTATTTGGTTTCGAATCTTTCTTCTACATGCTCACAGTTCGAGAGCGAAAAAAAAGATACATTTCCGCTCCCAAAGATTCGTTTTGGGTGTAGTATTCATATCGCATTTCCGCAGCTATGGGTCCGATTCATAGGAACTTCAGCAGTCTTTGAGAATACTAAACCTTCCATTTGAGACTATGTTTGTGAAAATCGAATAAGCCTTTTCCGAGGACCCGGATAGGTTTTAATTCTGAAATATTTCCGTAATAAGAGACTTACGGAATCTTCGGAATGGACAGTGAATTCAAAGAGATTTTGATTGGTCATCAGTGATCCAGAAAGATCTAGTAAAGCTAAATGAAGACCTTGGTAACGAAGGTACCATCAGCACTTACCGTAGGATGATCCGGGAATCCATCATCGATGTTACATTACCGAAGGCAGCAAAAACTTCCTGGAGATCGTTTAGCGTATAGGCCAATATGTCTGATAGACTCGATCAGAAAGCTGTTAGAAAGAGTAATACTGATTTCGTTTTTAGAAACGAGTCGTTCTAGGTTCGCTCTGAACATTGGGGATGGAGCACCCACAAAATAATATCGTTGCACAGTGGTCCAGATCGCTAATTTAGGAGGAATTTTTACTTTCTGACAAACCTGTATAATTTAGCCGTATCATGTCTTAGGATGAATTTGTGTACTTTAGAAGATGCTTCTTTTTATTGGAATAGTTATTAGGGTGGTTCTAATTTATCTAAAATACGATAATAAACTTTTTACTGATGAAAGATAGAGCTCCACAGTCTTCCACAAAGTTGTAAAGTAACTTATTTTGAATAAATTTGTTGAATATATTAAAGCTCTATCTCTTTTAGTTTTTGTTATACAAGAAATTAAAAAAAAAAGATTAGGGTGTTCCTGAAAAAACGTTTTTTTAGTATAACTTTCGTATCTTTTACTTTTTGTTAACACAACCTTTGAACAGCTTATTGAAAACTTCAAGCCGAGTATTTTTCTCCAAGACACCGAAGGTCTAACTTTTTTCTTTAAAAAGTTATGGACACTTTTCGTTAAAAAAATAGCCTATTTCAAGGCTCAATATCGCTGATGCGGGCACCTAAAATTGAATTCTGTTTCCACCACATGAAAGACCATACTTATTAGTATATTTGAGCAAAAATTGGCGAATACGATATTTTTTTAAAATTTGCAATTTAGATTTAAAGTTTGTAGTTTTGCAGGTTCAACGCATTAAAGCATTTACACACATATCGTTGTATTATGAAAAAAGCCACTTTCAAATATCATTCTCTCATCGCAGCAAGCTTTGCATAAGTGAAACGACTGTCAAAAAAGGTTTCTGATTTTATTCGTTTTAAATAAAACTAGTAAATATGGATATTAGTCGAAGAGAGTTGGCGAATTTGCTTATTGCTGGTAAAAAGACAGATGAACTGCTTAAGTTCATTACAAGTAGTAATCCAAATGTAAAATTGAGACTTGTTAGTGCTCGGAAGAAAATAAAAATCTTCATGTTGGAATTTAGAAGGTTGTGGATTCGGAGTAAGCGCACGCAAATTCGGTTTGAGCTGGAAAATTTTGTGTGGCTTGAAGGAAAGCTAAGATTCGAAGTCGAAGGTAAAGGTAAAGGCCGAAAGAGGAAACCATTTTCCGAAATATGTCGCAGAGCCAAAATAAAAAGATTAGGAAAGTTGCGCGATAAGTATTCCACGGAAGAACTTGGTTTAGCGTCAGCCGTCAACGCTAATTCTACTGGTTTCCGTTTAGTTGGCAGACAAATCGAACGATTGTCGAAAAGTCCCGTCAGATCTACCGTAGAGAATTTAGGATCTATGGCTGTCCCGATTGCAGAAGCGTTTACTGCGGAGGAGGCACTTAGATTTACATGTGAAAATGATTTTTCTAAGGCGCAGTACCAAAACATACGCAGCTCAGTTATGCAGAAGGGTTTGGACATTTATCCCGCGTATAATAAAATAGTAGAAGAAAAGAAACTATGCTATCCGATCGGTATGTACTATTCTCAAAGATTCGTCCCTGAATCAACAATTTTTTTCAGGAATTTCTGTTCAGCCTTCTTGTGCGTATGTTCCCCTTCAAGTTCTTGTTAACCATACCGTGGAACGACTCATCTCGTTTCTGAATATTGGAGTTCTACCACTGCATCCTGAGGATAATACGTTTGTTATCTTTAAGTGGGGCTGCGATGGAAGCAGCAACCATTCCCGGTAGGCAACATTATTTTTCTTCTAAACTTTGACTGACAGTCTCTTTTCCACTTGAACATAGATACAAGCAAATGTGCGTTGACGAAGATGAAAATGGAGAACTATTCGAGTATAACGATTCGCATATATTTGCTCTATCTATAGTACCTTTACGTGTAGTTAGTCGCCGGAAAGATGAGTCAAGAGATTGCATTCTTTGGAATAATGATTTTCCATCTTCAGTATCCCTGTGCCGACCAGTAAAATTAATTTTCAAGAAGGAAAATCCTGAACTAACAAAGGATGAAGTTGCCGCGATGAACAAGCAAATCGATGAATTAGTCCCGACTATAGTAAATGTTAATATGCGCAAGATTCCGATTAGTTCAAGCTTCATATTTTCCATGGTTGATACGAAGGTAGTGAATGACGTAACAGGCACACCGTCTCAAGCGTGTTATATATGCAAACGCTCCGGAAAGCGATTGAATGATCCTTTACTGGAAGCCAGCGATCCACCGGATAGTTTATATGTTTTTTCACCTTTACATGCATTAATACGAGCAATGGAGTTACTATTGAATATTGCTTACCGTTTAGCTCTAGCAAAACCGCGTTGGCGCGTAGGCAAAAATACCAGCGAGCTTAAGGAACGACAAATAAAAATTCGACAAGCGTTACGTGACCGTTTAGGTCTTCGTATTAGCGAACCTTTGCCAGGTGGCGGAAATTCTAACGATGGTAACACAGCTCGAAAATTTTTCAGAAACCGAGATGTCGTTGCAGAAGAAACCGGGTTGGACGAAATGTTGCTAGAACGTATGTATGTGCTATTAACAATCATCAACAGCAAATTGGGAATTAACGCGGATGCTTACCGGAGTTACGCCGAAGATACACGATTGCTTTATGTACGCCTGTATGGTTGGTACGCTCTCTCACCAACCGTGCATAAACTCCTGGTCCGTGGAGGAAGCATTATTCAACATAACATGCTGCCAGTAGGTATGTGCAGTGAAGAAGTTCAAGAAACCAGGAATAAAAGTATTCGCAGATTCCGAGAATTCCACGCACGCAAATTCGATCGACTCGTCAATCTTGATGACGTTTTCAAGAGACTTCTTGTTTCATCAGATCCTATAATTTCTCTTAAATGTAAACGTCGAATTCAACGAGCACCGCTGGATATACCTGAAAATGCAATGCATCTACTTTTGAATTAATTGGCATTGAATAAATTCTCCTTATATAAATCATAAATTATTGTCATAGCCAAATTATTTTTAATGAACACATTCTGTATTGTTGATATGTAAGCAAAACAGAAAAGGAAATACAAAGGCTTTAGGCAATTTCTTTTATGTCGCTATGCGATAAAATTTAAAACCTTGGTTAGTAAATTTAAAATTACATGCTTAAAAAAAATAATATTTTCCAATTTTTGCTCAAATATACTTAAAAGTATGTTCTTTTCTATGGTTCAATCCGAACTTACTTTTATTTGCCCCAATCAGAGATAATGACATTTGAAAAAGGGCTATTTATGAGCGAAAAGTTTCCATAACTTTTGAAAGTATAAAGTTAGACTTTCAGAGTTATGAAAAAACGTGGATTGAAGTTTTCTAAAAGCTGTTCAAAGGTTGTTTTAACAAAATATAAAATTTCTTTCGAACATTAACAAGTCTCAATTTTACATTTGGATTACTACTTGTAATGAACTTAAGCAGTTCATCTGTCTTTTTACCAGCAATAAGCAAATTCGCCAACTCTCTTCGACTAATATCCATATTTACTAGTTTTATTTAAAACGAATAAAATCAGAAACCTTTTTTGACAGTCGTTTCACTTATGCAAAGCTTGCTGCGATGAGAGAATGATATTTGAAAGTGGCTTTTTTCATAATACAACGATATGTGTGTAAATGCTTTAATGCGTTGAACCTGCAAAACTACAAACTTTAAATCTAAATTGCAAATTTTAAAAAAATATCGTATTCGCCAATTTTTGCT
This sequence comes from Topomyia yanbarensis, assembly GCF_030247195.1. NCBI lineage: Eukaryota > Metazoa > Arthropoda > Insecta > Diptera > Culicidae > Topomyia > Topomyia yanbarensis. Next base: position 22,375,086 of record NC_080670.1, on the reverse strand, counting down.
CAAATATACTAATAAGTATGGTCTTTCATGTGGTGGAAACAGAATTCAATTTTAGGTGCCCGCATCAGCGATATTGAGCCTTGAAATAGGCTATTTTTTTAACGAAAAGTGTCTATAACTTTTTAAAGAAAAAAGTTAGACCTTCGGTGTCTTGGAGAAAAATACTCGGCTTGAAGTTTTCAATAAGCTGTTCAAAGGTTGTGTTAACAAAAAGCAAAAGATACGAAAGTTATACTAAAAAAACGTTTTTTCAGGAACACCCTAATCTTTTTTTTTGACATTAAAAATGTCTTACTCCACTATCTGGGGCTAGGTGTCATTCTAAAATCTAAACTATCTCCCATGTAACGAAACTATGTAAGGTTTGCACGCTTATAACTCCGATATTACTAGATGGATTTTAATCATTCATACACCAACCGATTCAGAAACACCTAACTTAAATATTGGTAATAATTTAATATCTCCCCAATAAAAGTAGACTTTTGGAAATTGGTAAAATTAAAAAGTTCACGAAAAACGGGAAAAATACCATTCGTGAGGCAGATTTCTCAGACACAGCCGTCAAAAGAGGGCAGCTTAGTTGCTCAATGAAACACGAAAAGTCATAAATAGAAGCAACGCATGTCCGTTTAAATCAGTTGTTGCTCTTATTCCACACGAGCAACGTCGTCTCCGGGCGATGCAATAAGCGCTATCGATTTTCGGTAACGTTGGCATTTGCACACACTCGCACCTAAGTGACTAAACCATATACGGTTAGTTTTTAAATAGAGGTGACGCGTACCCAGGTAACTGACGCCCCTATCTCTACATACAGAGTTTGACACTATGCAACATCGATTTTCCACCGATCGATGGGGGTCAGTTTGACAACGTCAAAATCGGTTGAAATGTCATTAAGAAACAGCTGTTGCAGTAAACAATGGAAAACAATGCACACTTTTTTCGATTTGTTGCAAACAAAAGTGCTCCTCGTTCGCATTTAGAATAAATTTCGTTACAATCAAAACTCTTATGATGACTACGATAGTATGACGTCATGTCACCCTCTTGCGCGTACCCGTTTGAATCAGTTTTTGTTCTTATGTCGAACGGGTAAGATCATGACTGCAGCGTCTGGGCACTACAATAAGCGGTAGACGCTATGCATTTTCGGCAGCGGTGGCCGTGTGCGGATTTTTCGGGTACCAGCACGGTGTCAGAATGATTTGCAAAGTGGGTGGGCGGGGTGGTTTGGATTTAATTCAATACGGTGTGTGCTGCTTAAGAGTGTTGCGTTTGAAAAAAATATATTTATTTTTATGCATGCGTGTGCGTTGTAACTTGTTAATCCATGTTTACGGCGCTTTGTAGCTGCGTAGGGTAAAGAGCCTATTGGTTTTCATGTTTCATATTTCGGTTATATGTTTTTTATCAGTAAGGCATCTGACAACGTGCTTCTGTTGTTATTGCACTGTTCAGCAGCGTAGTATTTTATATAGGAGAGTACACTCAGGATTTTTTTACGCGGATTTTGAAATTTACACGGTTTTCATTTACACGGCCTGTATCCCCTGCGTGAAAAATCTGAGTGTAATTGCATCGGAAACAATCACATTCCCAGCAGAACTTTTTGTTTTCTAATTTCAAACACTTTTGTTTCGTACTGCACACAACGGAAAATTTTAAAACAGAACTTACCGTCCCAGCAGCAGTTGTAGCGGGTGTTCTTTTTCGATTCAAATTCAAGCCATATCTTAAGCGTTACTGGACTTAAAATTGATTTCCCAGTTTATCCAGTCAGAATATCTGTCCTACCCTATGTATTTAAAACATAGTTCTAATTGCGTTTTAAAGTATACAACAAATAGAACGATTGGGTATACTAATTTAAATTTTAAAATAAATCGGTTTTAAATTATGAAACAAACCGCTGTACTGAAGATATAATTATGTCAGTCCTATTACCACATAAAACACCTATATAACATAAAACGCTGCAGAATTGATTTAATAATACAATGATTACACTACAGAGTTATAACACGTTTTAATAATTAGCAACAAGAAAAATGTCACCAAGATAGCATAAAAACCCGTTTTAACTGGTAGTGCGAACGCTGCATAACAATGTAATTTATCAAATAATTTCATTTTTCCACTACTAATCGATCACGAAATACTTAAACTTAAGATTGTTTACTTAAGTTCATTAGTACATTATTGAAAATTTAAATGGAAAATGAAATTTCATATTTTATGGAGAATCTGTATATTTCCGTTGGCGGGCGTGGGTTTTCTCATCACAGCTCTCAATATGGAACTTTTCTTTTGAATATATTTTCTGGACAGACCAGCCTATTTTTACTAGATGGATCAGCCAAATAATGCCAATCACCTAGTGAGATACTTGATTAATTAATAGATTACCGTTAAAAGACCTTCAATAAATTATGTTTTAATGGGGAGGGTATATAGCAAATTGTAACATATGAAAACAGGCGAGTGAACAAGAATGTGTGTCGATATGTGTGATAGATAAAATTCATTTGCACGCTCTTGAAAAAAGCTATATTTTTAATGTCACCGTGGTCGTGTCCTGTACACAACCCTTTAATTTTTTAATTTCTTGTATAACAAAAACTAAAAGAGATAGAGCTTTAATATATTCAACAAATTTATTCAAAATAAGTTACTTTACAACTTTGTGGAAGACTGTGGAGCTCTATCTTTCATCAGTAAAAAGTTTATTATCGTATTTTAGATAAATTAGAACCACCCTAATAACTATTCCAATAAAAAGAAGCATCTTCTAAAGTACACAAATTCATCCTAAGACATGATACGGCTAAATTATACAGGTTTGTCAGAAAGTAAAAATTCCTCCTAAATTAGCGATCTGGACCACTGTGCGTTGGAAGCTTTCTGCATATTTGTCAGTATGTTATCTATTGTACTGTTAATAGAGAAGGATCAGTAGTGCTATAGGAATAGTGGAGTCCGACGAACTACGCGGATTGATATCACGAGGAGGTAGTTAGTAGAATGGGACGGCGAATGGAAGATAGACACACCGATTGATTCCGCACCCTGTAGACAAAGAGGAAGCACGGAGAAGTCTTCCATCTGACGCAATTTCTGTCAAAACATGGCTGCTACAGGAAGTACCTGCACAGATTCGGGCATGTGGATTCCTTCTGTCCGGAATGCAAAGACGTTGAAGAGATACCAGAGCACGTGATATTTGACTGCCCACGGTGCGGTTCAATGCGAAGCGCGTTTGCTATCAGCGAGATAGACACCAATCCAGATGATATTTTCCGCAGAATGTTTCGCGATGAAAATACGTGGAACGCCATTACCCGAGCCATGGTTGGTTGAATGGAACATCATATAATCGCTCCGTGCAGAAGGCTCGGGACTAGCTCGAGTAGCTCGCGTTGAAAGACCGGAAGTGGGTCAACGAGGCGCCAGTATACCGGATGCCACGCTCTACCCCGAATCGCAGAACCGACCGAGACACCTGACCGGAAGTCCGTCAACAAGCTCGTTCCGCCGCCAGGGATCAGACCGAGTAGATTGCGTGATGTGTCAGCAGTGTGTCGTTGAAGCGTCAGCGAACCGGAATTTTTTCGCTCCATCCGGAATCGCCGCACCCAACTTGACTGACACCCACTGGTTGTTCCGTGAATAGGATAGGTCCATCGCTGAGGAATGTGTGAGCAGATCACGACAAAACTGGGAGATAAATGTCTCACGCAACGGACATCGGTATCGGGAGAAATTCTGCCGTCGAGGAACTCTCAGTCGGAGCGGGGTAGGTATTCGTAGCTTAATGGCTTGGTGGCAAAATAGCTTAAAGAATGAGGAATGTTTTGGATCAAGCTGTACCCTGAGTTGCCATGAGGTAATGCTTTGATGCAGTCCCGTGGGGAAAGACAGGAAGAAAACACGTCACAAAAATGCTCACTATGGATTTTGTTCTACCTATTTCAACGCAGTTGCTGTTGCCGCGTTGGAATAACTAGAACAAAATCTATAGTGAATATTTTTTGTGGCCTGAGTCCGGTCGCCTCATTTGCGAACAGCTTTAAAGTTCCAGCTGATAGAGCTTTAAGGTGAAGCGACGCCAAAATCACCACAAAGGTTCGGTTATGTTCGGCGATGTTTGGGTTACGTTCAGCATCTGTGTGCGACTAGAACGTACTATACCGATAGGAGATGGTACACACACAAGCGTATCGTTCAGCAATCAGCTGACTGATTTTTGGGCCACGTGCTTCATTTGTTTTGAAAAATAAAAAAGGTACAAATTTCTCAAACGAATCACCCTCCCCAAGGTTTAGGAGTTTGACGGTATTGCAAACATCATCAAGCATCAATTGCTTTAAGATGGGTATTGAATTCCGCCTCGATAGTGGTGCATCGAGGAGACCGAGAGGGCTTATGCGCCTTTTTTATGTTATATGTCTTTTCATACTCTGCACCAGCGCATACCAACGCTAAACCACTGGTCTATGCACGGTGGCGTGGTCGACTGGCGGATCGACGTAGATTGACTTTTGCTGTTTGCCATGTTTGCAAATATTGTTCTATTGGTGGTATTCGTGGACGGGGTCATTATGTGTACATTTATCGGTCAACTTCGTCATCGTGCATATACTAATTAAATTAATTTAATAATTAAATTAATTTAATAAAGTAGAATAAGTAGAAACCTATTAGTTGTAGCTTTGTGATAATCGTAGTTTTTTGTACTAGTGTACAACTGTTATGTGCTAGTCGTATGTTTATCTATGTATGTATTCGTCTGAGTATTTGTGATAGTTGGGTCAGGGAATGGATGCAGAACTGACGTATATGATAGAATAGTGGCTAATATTTCTTTTGATCAATCGGAGTATTTGGTTCTATTTATTGGGGAAAGTCGGGCTGGCTAAATCAGGGTAAAATAAATTTACCCACGCACGTGAGTCATCCATTCCCGGCCAGCATAGCATGATGAAAGTCTAACAGCATGCAATTGTCGTTAATGATAAATATACAACATTTGCTGCATTTAGACGAGTTTGATTGCATGTTACATGTGTTTTTCTATTCTACTTAATTGGTCTGTTTCTTTTGTGCATCTATTAGTTTGCTTTTCCATTATTTGTGTATACCAAAATAGTATTGCTCAATTTATACACTTCTAGTCAAGCTCTTTGCATCTTTTTTCTTTATTCGGCATGTCATGATTCCTTTTATTAGTATATCTTTACTATACGCTATCTATACTCATATAGGTACAAACGCTCGTGGCCTTCGCGATAACACAGGCCTGGCCACGGGCGCGACCATGCAGTTGCAGTAATCCATATATACTTGCGCCTGCAATTTCGCCTACATGAAAACAACCCGGTAGTTAAGTAAACGTAGCATCTTTAAACTTCCAAACGCGGTCTCAAACATTAACCCACCACTCGCGCGATCATGAAACGGTCACGTCCGAAAGTTTTACCAGTCTGTACTAATGCCTTCAGTTGAACCAATCAAAAAATGTGACAATCATATTCACTAAAAAACACGTTCCATGGTGACATGACCTGAAACTTAAGTTTCCCCATAGGGAAACGGACTACCATCTGTACCATACACTAAAAATTAAGCATAAGATTCACGGTCCGCGCGCGATCAAACAAGAATACACGCTACATCATTATAAAATCAAAATTATACACGCGAAGTCACACACACGTGACAATCACGTTAATATACAAATGCTTGAGCCCTTCGCGACCATCCACGGCACCTACACCCGCGATCTCGTAAACATGATAACATCTCGATGATAAAGTGAATGTCTCAGCTCCTATAAATTTTCAAACGCGGTCTCAAGCGTGAACCTAAAAACTCCCGCACTGGCACGATCATGAATCGGTCACTTCCGGATGTTTCTATCCTTGATATCAGCAGACCAGGTGCATTTTGTTGGATAATTAAAAAAAAGAAAGCTCTCATATCCACTGGACACCACGTTACATGGCGACATGACCGAGGACTCTAGTGATATGGGGTAACTTACTCCCTGTCAGAATGTGAATTGTACACCAAAAACTATCAGAATAAAGGTCCGCGTGACCATCCAAGAACGCACAAAATACAAAATCCAGTCTTGTACACGCGAAGTCACATGAACGCGAGCACACGTGACAAACACGTTAGCATACGAACGCTTAAGCCCTTCGTGATTAACAACGCACACCTACGTTCGCGATCGCGCAAACTTAGTGACATCCCGGTAATAAGGAGAACGTATTAGCACTCACGAAGTTTCAAACGCTGTCTCAAACACGAACCTACAAACGTTCGTTTTCGCGCGCTCATGAATCTGTCACGTCCTGAAACCATTACTATCTGTCCCAAAAACTTAGGTCCACACATTCAGTGGGACCAATCAAAAAATAAAGCAAATATCCACTAGACAACGGTTCCATGGCGACGTCACCGGACACTAGTGATATGGAGGATCTCACACTCTTTTAGCATCTTAACAGTACACCAAAAAATAAAGTATTAGATTCACGGTCCGCGCGCGATTATCCAAGAGCACACGCGAAAATGCGAAAGTCACACTGTTATAGAATGGAATTCATACACGCGAAGTTACATACACGTTAGCACACGCGACATACAAGCGCACACGCGATCGAACACGTTAACGTACAAATGCTCGAGCTCTTCGCGATTATACGCGCGATCGCGAGTCCCTGCGCCCGCACATACCTGAACCATACAATGAATATCACATTCAGAATCACGGCCCGCTACAATTGGCCTAATGCAGTGTTTTAGTGGGCGACATTGCCTGTCTCGTCTGCAAATTGTAGTATGTGATTCTGACGGGGAGCCCTTCCGAGAACCTAGCTCTACAGCTCCAGTAGGACAACTCTCGAAAAAAAAAAATCTCAAACGAATCAAAATTCCGTGGAGAGATTCTATTCATCTGCATGTGCATTGAATGAGCAGCCGCTGGTGCGCTAAGACGATTTCGCTAGATTTTCAGAGCAGCGTGCACTCAGTGCACTAGCGCGACTTCGGGAAGGTTAATAGAGTTTGAAATCCGCTTAAATTGCCATTAGAAATTGCATTGGTCGGAAAACTACATAAAAAAAAGCTCAAGCAGCAGCTCTCTCTCTCTGCCTCTCGGAAATAAATTTATATCATAGTTGCCTTATTAAAAAAAATATTTGTATGTTTCTTGAAATCTCCCCTTTCACGCTTCAAAAATAAAATTGTGCGGCGACACATTTTTCAAAAAATTTTGATATCTGGGTATAAAAATATTTATCCTATTTTCACTACTGAACATTCGTGTGACTGATATCAAATATTTTACATTGTTTCCTTCTGTTTAGAGTACCATTATCTTCCTACTTCCGTTAATGAACTTCACTTCTACAAAGCATACAACTCTTCAATATGATGGTTTCTAAAGACAACTAAAATATCAACAGAATGCTCCGTCACATCCACATTTGAAAATACTTAAAGTTTCCCAGATAAAATTGCTTTGCTTGCCACAAAAGCATTGCATATTTGTACAAATTTTCTGAATCGAACTTGGACGCTCCGTCACTGACGAAACATTCTGTTTCGGCAATGAAATGAATCTGCGCTTGCATTGTCGAGTCTATGTTGCTCGCCTTTTTTTTGCTACTTTTTCCAACTCCCATCAAGCATCTGCATATAATTGTGCAAACAAAGAGAATACCACGCCTATATAGCTTCCATTCACTACGGAGAAAGTGCCTTGGGGGAAAAAACTTGCAAAATACATGTTGTACGGTGCTGTTCTTCATTGGATTGAACATTATACTTGCAACCTAAAGCCATCCTTTTTGTATGGGGAAACTAAGAGAACTACCTGTTCATGTTGTTTTGGTGATGAAATATATCAAAAGCGGAAGTTATGAGAAGCAATATCCAAAAGCCATTGTTTCTGTCGGGAATGAAACCTAATAAAAAATAACAAAACCGTTCATCAAAATGCACAGTGTTACCAATTGTGCAAAATCCGATAAGCAATGATTATGTATATACATAAAATTTTACTGTTATTCTTATGAAATATGCATAAATCAAACATTTGCAATGGCCACCACAATTTCTTTGTAAATATCGATACCCTTCAGGAATGTTTCTGCATGCAAGTATTCATCGTGGTCATGCAGCAAGACCGGTGTTCTGTTCATCGGAGAAAATCCAACCGCTGGAATTCCCAATTCTCGTAGAAATCTTATGTCAGTCGCCCCAGGATTGATTCGGGGGCGTACTTCAAGGTTCATTTTATCCAACGCGCCTTTCAAAGCAACCCAAAACTGATTGGAATCATCAAGTCTGGTCACCTCAGTGACAGGATTCTGCACAGCAAACTCGATACGAATTCCTCCGCCGGATTCGTTGCACCATTTTTCCAATAGAGCATCGAATTGCTTGATACTGATATCATTCGAAACTCGGATGTCGAAACACAGCATAATCTCCGGGGGAACAACATTACATTGAACTCCACCCTGTAAATGTAAAATGGGCATGAAATTTATTTTTGTTTGTAACTATATCACTTACCGCACACATCGTTAGATTCAGCATTGTTACGTCCCCTATCGATAGCTCTGGATTGTTTTCCAATTTTTTCTCCTCCATTGCACGGTAATCCATCATTCTGTCCAATAGTTTGCGTGCCTTCTCACCGGCCGTACCGCTCAATAACAAAGAACCGTGACCCGGAGTGCCAGATATATAAAAGTTTGCTCCTTTAGAAGGAAAATAATAGCTTCCTTAATATTCTGTAGAACATTTCAAACCTTCAACTCACGTCTGATGGCCCGCTCCCCGTAGAACAGTCTAAACACTTCTTCCTCCGTCGCGTACCCTTCGTCGATAGCAAAACCGCAATTGAGTTTCTTGAACCTCTCCGTACGAACAAAGTCCCTCATTCCCAGTTCACCTCCAGTCTCCTCATCCGGAACGAAAGTCACGTGAAGTGTCCTTCTCAGTTTAACCCCTTCGCGTTTCAGTGTCCGAATCACGGCTAAAAATTGAATACCCACACATTTCATATCCTGTGAACCGCGACCGTAAATTCTTCCTTCCTCGTCCATATGGGCCGCAAACGGAGGGTGGGACCACATTTCCGCATAAACAGGTACCACGTCCATGTGAGAGTTCAGAATAATTGACGGAGCCGACGGATCGGTACCCACCCAGGAAATGATGACGACCGGTTTTGCTGGGTTTACTTCAACAACTTCCGCTTCTAGGTCTAACGAAGTTGCCTGTCGACGCAAAAAGTGTACGCACTCATCTTTTTGAATGGTCGTTCGTTTGTTTAATAGAGGTAGATTAGAAAATATAATTAGCTGATTCATTTTGTAGGATATCTTACCGTAGTCAACATCGGGGTGTACGGAAGGAATTCTTAAGTATTCCCGAAATGCTTGAATCTCCTCGTTACTCTCCCAGATTTGATATTGCTGCTTTTGAGAAATATTCATTATCGTTCAGCTGAAGCAAACGAAACAACTTTAAATGAAACCCGATAAGTGAGACTCGTCTTTTTATGAAGAAATTTCTACAATAAAAACACGACGTGCGTAGAAGTGTTCATCATTAAATAGCGCTACGATAATTCACAAGTTATACTTAACATTTGCTTCTTAGCGATCTAATGATGATTTAAAAATAAAGTATAGGGCACGATTTTTAGTTTCGTAATACTCGGTTGGCCATTTGAAGATATAGCTCTAATTTCGGAGCTTATCTTACGGTTTGCTCCTGGTAAATTTATGAGTAATTGGATGCTGGCAGATAAGATTGGAATGTAGATGTCGAGCGTGATAGTACCGGTGGTGAATTTTGTTTTACATTTTCTGTAAAAATTACCGAAGAATATTAAGTATTCCGAGCAAAAGAATGACTATAGGAAACCCCCAGGCTATTATTCCGAATTTAAGCCTATGCATTCCCTCTCCTAGGTTGACGGGTTTGACGGTATTGCAAACATCTTCAAGCATATTTGAGCAGACACCTGCTTTAGGATGGTTATTGCATTGCGCCTCGATAGTGGTGCATCGAGGAGACCGAGAGGGCTTATGGACCTTTTTTATGTTTTGTGTTTTTTCATACTCTACACCAGTCCAAACTAACAGTCAACTAAGAGCCTGTGCACACTAGCGTGGCCGATTGGCGGGTCGCCGTGGATTGACTTTTTCTGTGGGCTGTGTTTGCAGACATTGTTCAACAGCTTAACTGCAGTCTTTGTGAGCACGGCTCGCAGTGGAAGTTATTGTGTGTCGATTTATCGGTCGACCTCGGCAACGTGCACAGGCGCATTAAAAAAAAATAACAGTAGAACCCTATTAGTTGTGTTGTGTTGTAATAATTGTGGTTTTTGGTACTAGTGTACAGTTGTGTGCTAGCCGTGTGTCTATCTGTGTATGTGGGCGTCTGAGTATTTGTGACATGTGGACCAGGGAATGGATGCAGAACTGACTTATATGATGGAATAGTGGGTGATCCTTCTTGGGATTCCTTGGTCATTTTTTACTGGTGTTCAATTCGTGCATTCGATTCGATTCATTCGGATTGGATAAATGAAGGTACGATTGATTTACCGATGCACGTCAATGATCCATTCCCGCCCAGCATAGCATGAGAAACTTCTAACGGTGTTAATTGTCGTTAATGGTAAATATATATCATTTTCTGGCATTTGGACGATTCCAAGTAGTTTTATTGCATGGTACATGTGTTGTTCAATTAATATTCAATAACAGTACTAACTCTACTCTTTATTTTATTTTATTTATTTTCGATCTCATGCGTCATATTCCTCTGATGACTTCTCCGAGATAATTTAACATAAAAGGGCAACATTGCTGTCAACAATGACTATTCGCTGCCATCAGACGTCGCCAGGTTTTAGAAAAATTAAGATGTACTTTCATACTCAATTGAATCAGATAAGTAGGAACGAACAACAAACTGTAACACACATATCTCAACATGCAACACTTCCCATACACACGTAAACATTCACACACGCAAATATACAAATGCTCGACAGGTGACTGGGCCAAGTGCATTCACTCGTAGGATCTATCATTTCGATGATCGCCTCGATTCTACGAAACCAGTGCACAATTAAGCTGACATAAGCTAGTCTCGTCTGGTGAATGCATGTAACCTGGAAGCCCCAGACACGACAGGACGAGACGGACAGATGACGGACTGGACTCGACGGGGCCTAGTTCAGAGTTTTAGGCATTCTTCAATGCACGGCTAGCGACCTCAAAAAAAAAGTATTTAAGCCTATGCATTGATGTTTAAAACGAATTCATAGCTTTTAGAGGGTCATTTTTGTTCCTAAAAAAGATATTTTCAGTGTCCCTCCCCTAGATTAAGGGGTTTGACAGTATTGCAAACATCATTGCATCACGTCTCGATAGCGGTGCATCGAGGACACCGAGAGGGCTTACGCGCTTTTCAATGTTTTGTGTTTTTTCATATTCTGCACTTGCGCATACTAACGCTCAACCACTAGCCTGTGCGCGCTGGTGTGGCCAGCTGACGGATCGACGTGGATTGACTTTTACTGTGGGCCGTGTTTGATGACATTGTTCCACGGTTTAATGGCAGTGTTGGTGGACGGGGCTCATAGTGAGGGTCATTGTGCGTCCTTTTATCGGTCAGCTTCGTTATCGTGCACAGGCTAATTAAACTAATTTAAAAAAAACATCAGTAGAAATCTATTAGTTGTCGTTTTGTAGTAATTGTAGTTTTTGTACTAGTGCACAATTGTTATGTGCTAGTCGTATGCGTATTGTGTATGTGTTCCTCTGAATATTTGTGACAGTTGGGTCAGGGAATGGATGCACAACTGGCGTATACGATAGAATAGTGGCTAGTCCTTTCGGTGTTCAATTTTGCAATCGATTCTATTCATTCGGGAGGTTCTTATTGGGAGTCTTATGGTAGTCAGTTTTATTGACAAATTGAGTTTAAATAAATAATTAGCACACATTAAACTTGGGTAAAACATATTTTTCGACGTTTTCAGCATTTATCAAATTCGTTAATCCCGTTCGTCGCCTCAAAATGATTGAATGGCTCATTTTCAATAAAACGTACAATATATAAACAACATTCGTTGCGTTTATTTTTATCTTCTACTTCGTTAGTCTGTTTCTTTCGTACTTCTATTAGTCTACTTTTTCGTTACTCATTCGGCATGTTATGATTCCTATTATTACTATATTTATAATATACTCTATCTATACTCTATAAATGCGTACGTACACACGCTCGTGGCCTGCACGACACCACAAACCTGGTCACAAACGCAACCATGCAATTGCAATCATCTACACATCTACGCGATTTCGCCAACATTAAGACACCCCGGTAGTTAACGTTAACGTTGTAGTAACTGTAAACTTACAAACGCGGTCTCACCCACCACCCTCGCGATCATGAAACGGTCACGTGTGGAAGTCCAACCTCGGCCCTAGCAATAACGCTCATATTCACTAGACAACACGTTCCATGGCGATGGCGACATGACCAGGAACTCTAGTGATATCGGGAAACGGGCTCTCTTCTACCATCTGTATCATACACTAAAAATTAAGCACCAGATTCAAGGTCTGCGCGCGATCGTTCAAAAATACACGCCACATGATTATAAAATCGAACTTATACACGCGAAGTCACATACACGCGACAAACACGTTAACGTACAAATGCTTGAGCCCTACGCGACCATCCACGGTACCTACATCCGCGACCTCGCAAACATGATAACATTCCGGTGCGGTGATAAGGTGAACGTCTTAGCGCTTATAATTTTTCAAACGCGGTCTCAAGTGTGAATCTAAAAAATCCGCACTCGCACGGTCATGAATTGGTCACTTCCGGAAGTCTGTATCCTTAGTATCAGTAGACCAGGTCCATGCTTTCAATTGGACCAATTAAAAAATGAAAGCTCCACTGGACAACAAGTTCCATGGCGACATGACCGGTAACTAAGGTGATATGGGGTAACTCATTCCCTGTTTGAATGTGAATTGTACATAAAAAACTAAATATCAGAATGATATGGACATGGTTACAAAATTGAATTTATGCACGCGAAATCATATGCATGCGAGCACATGCGACAAACACGTTAATATACGAACGCTTAAGCCCTTTGCGATCAACAACGCACACCTACGCCCGCGATCGCGCAAACTTGATAACACCCCGGTAAAATGGTGAATGTTTTAGCTCTTGCGGAGTCTCAAACGCGAACCTACAAACGTCCGTGTTCGTGCGATCATGAATCGGTCATGTCCGGAAATCATTACTTTCCGTCCTAGTAACTTAGGCCCATATATTAAGTTGGACCAATAAAAAAATAAAGTTCATATCCACTAGAAAACACCTTCCATGGCGACATGACCGAGAACTCTAGTGATATGAAAGAACTCACTTTCTTCTAGCATCTGAGCCGTACACCGAAAATTAGGTATCAAATTCACGGTCCGCGCGCGATCATCCAAGAACACACGCGAAATTAGCATACGCGACATACAAATGCACATGCTGTTGAGCACACTAACGTACAAATGCTCGAAGTCCTTCGCGATGATACACACGATCACGAAGTCTCTACGCCCGCACATATCTGAACCGTACAATGAAAATCATATTCAGAATCACGGCCCGCTGCAATTGGCCTTAAGCAGTGTTTTAGTGTGCGACATTGCCTACATATACATGCAATTGTAGTGTGTGATTCTGACGGGGGGGAGTGTGGTCTTTCCGAGAACCTAGCTCTACAGCTCCAGTAGGAAAAACATAAAAAATAAAGATATTTTCAGTGTCTAGCTGGCGCTCAGTGGGACGAATTAGGACAAAAGGTGGACTAAAGCAGGAGGTCGACTCATTTTTGAAGATGCAATTCCCTGATTTTTTCCAGGCCTTTTTATATTTTTTCAAGCTTTTCAAAAGCACCAATTAAAATATTGCCTTCTATAAATCGTATTGCATTTAGATTTTTGTAAAATTTTATCAATTTCCTGATGAGACCATCTTCTCTTTCCCATAGTTTGATATTCCGCCTATCAGTTTTAAAGAACCTTTGACAGACAGTTGCTTTAAGATTTTTCACTCTGAATAATAAACAATAATAATAGTGTTAGTGTAGTAATAATTGTAGTTCTTAGTACTAGTGTATAATTGTTGTTAGTCGTATGTTGTTCGTCTGAGTATTTGTGACAGCTGGGTCAGGGAATGGATTTAGAGCTGGCGTATATGATAGAAAAGTGACTTCTTGAGGTCTCATGAAGGTCTGACACTTGCTTTGTACTACTTTTGCCTTCCTAAACGGTGGTGAACATTTCAACACTCCAGAGCTTCACTCTGTCCGAAAACGTCGGGCCATCGGAAGCTAAAACTTCATAAAATCGCACTCCTGATTCTTTCTTCGAAATCATCCAGTGCAGTACTCTGCGTCACCCTATCGAGTTTGAACCGCTCATATGGTAGTCGGTCTTTGCCAGTATTGCTAATCTTCCATCCATTCTTCTTCTGGGCTGGATAAAGAGCCCTTGTTGCATTTATTATATTTATTACGCATAATAAACATGTCGTTTGAAATTTGGCATTTAACCCAATTATGGAAACGTGTCTGATAGGGAGAGTTGAGATGCCAACATTTCGCCGTGAATTTCTTCACATTCATTTATGTTTATGTTTATTACCTTCACCAACAGGCCCCTTGGCCCCAATGGTGGTTGCTTAAACTAATTACATTTTAAAATTGACAACATTTTCACTTTTATCGCATTCCGCGTCCTGTTGAAGTCAAAGGCCGTCGCCACACTGTTAAAAATTCGTTGGAGTCCGGTAACAGCGCTCTGGCAACCATAGTTGGTTCTCCTGAACGGAACTCGCAGAAGGGAGTTATTGCGTAGAGCTCGAACGCTGGCTTGAAGATCCAGACGTCCGAGGATTGTAGGGCAATCCACTCTGGCAGAGAGTAAGTCCGAGACGAACAGGGCTCGAGAGCAGTCCCTCCGAATGCTGAGTGTATCGAGGTGTATCAGCTGGCAACGGTTTTCATAGCTCGGCAGCTGAAATCTGTTTCGCCATGGGAGATGACGAAGGGCGAAGCGTATGAACCTGCGTTGGACAGCCTCGATTCCCTCAATCCCGTTCTGGTAGTACGGATTCCAAACAGCTGAACAATATTCTAACGTTGAGCGGACCAACGCGCAGTGAAGCGATACATAGACGCTATCACACGCGACATACACACGCCCACACGATCGAACACGTCAACGTATAAACGCTCGAGCTCTTCGCGATGATACACAAAGTATCATATGCATTTCCATCAGTTTTGAGTTAACCTCAGGGATAGGTCTTATTTTTATTGTAGATTGTACTATCAATTAAGGTACTGAAAATTATTGATTTATTCTAAAAATGTACGAAAAACATCATCTAATGTCAGTCCAATATGAAACGAACGCACATACCAGTCCCATATGCATTTTGGATTAAAGCTGTAGACAATATTTATCTGTTTGTCCTGTGATTTTTTTTACTTTCCTGATCAAATGCACATCAATGAAACGAATTTGGGGAGTGGTAGGGCATAGTGTAGTTGTCGTACGCAGTTCACCTGGATATAAAATAAAACAAAAATCTTATGGACGCATTTTCTCTATATGATGATTTATCATAAGGGACTGTTATGCGAGTACCGGCAGAGTAGGACAACACAAAAAAATCCCTAAAAACATTATTTCGTTATTATTTTCTATCCTGCTTACACCTTCTGGTACAGCCCACTAAACTCTTACGTGCGCCATAAAAATCGTTTCCCGCGGCCAAAACCAGATGGTCTTTTTGTCAGTCCTGAAAGAAAATTTACACCAATCAATATTCTATCCACCATAATCGAGCTTTGAACAAACTTCGAAACAGATGGCTTCACGTGTTCAAATTCACAGTACAGGTTGATATGAGAAAATACGAAATCGTTGCTGCGCCGCGGCACACTGCGGATATCGAAAAAAGCTGGTACTGCCGCCGGAGGAAAAGGAAAAATCGACGTAAGAATCGCACTTTATTCCTCCAGCCACGCTTGGGGTGTGCCGTCTTTTCTTCCGTTTAGTAGCATTTCGTGTTTTGGGTCAAGAGTATAACGTGGCGAGTGGAAAATGATGATGTTGACGATGGGGTTTTTCACCTTTTCACTACAAGCTTATAGTTTGTTTGCATAAACTTTGCACGTTTTCAGCCATTGCATGTATCAATCATTAGACCCATTTCTTTTGATTTTCAGCAGAAAGGGAGATGTCTTGTGGTTTTCGAGCAAACTATTATTTACTTTAATATACCACTATGTTGTGGCGTGTGTCCTGTAGCATTTTTTTGTTGTTACCATGATGTATGTATGGTAAATATTATCTATAAATTAGTCAAACTACCAATGTTTGAGTATAAAATGAGAATGCGAGGGAGAATGTGAAATAGGATTGTAGTTATCCTGCAGATTTCTAGTGCTGCATATTATCTGCAATTAAATATGAACAACTAATATTTCTGTATCTTGGTACTGTATAAAAATCTTCATACCTTTGTGTGAAAGCATTCGGTTATATGGGAACAATTACATACTATTAGTAGCCAAGACATTAGACTTAAAAGCATTGTGACGATGCCTCGTTCCGACACGAACTAGAGCTCTAGGACAAATGCATTTCTTTAATCAGTGCCTTTTGCTAGTTGCTTTCAAACCACACAGTCGTCGCCACTATAAAGCACAGGCTGCTAATATTCTCTGGTGCTTTTAGGGTGACATGTCCTGGTTTTAACTGACTGTCCTGGTGTTCTGGGACGTCAAAGAAAATGCTTGCTTTGTCTCGGTTTTTCTCCTTCCAACCATTTTTTACGATATGCTACATAATAGAGAGTGTGGATTGTTGGGATCAATTTGTTGCTATATGCATAAACCAATCTGCCGCTTTTGATAAAGTGAACTACGATGTAACAATCGCTACAATGTAGATATTTCGAGTTAATAATAATTTTTGTAGTTGTTTTGATCCTTCCTCATGGATCGAGAGATAGAGATTGCCAGGTATCCACATTTATACACGTTCACATATTTTCCATGAAACCATTCTTAATTCTTCCGTGGGCTTTGCACATCCTGGTGTCGTCATTGTTATCATGCTATAAGGTAAATCTAAACAAACATGTCAAAAAGCCCTAAGTGCAAATGAGAGTCTCGTATTGTTTACTTTCTTTTCCCCACAATGTACAATGCGCAAAGATTTTCTCGCAAATAATTGTTGGAATAGTCTTAAAGGTGTGTCGACCTCGCTTAATCTGTTTTAGTATGAATATTAGTATATTTTTCATCTTAATTCTTGCAATCAATAAATATCAAAATTCATCGCAACAGTTTGATAATATTTCATATAGTAACAACAGCAACGTTCACATCTTATGCATCACTCAACCTAAACCAAATCCTTAGAAACCCGTTTGCCTGTTGACACAGCAACAAGGTCCGATGGTGTGCTAGATTAGTTTTATTTGGTGGCCTGCCGTCAAAACGATTATATGGCATGAGCCAACAAGAACATCAGACGAAACTAGGCGTAAAATAATCATTCCTATGTAGTATCACAAGAGATAAACGAGACTCTCTGGCGTCTCCCCAAGTTTCTAACTCGTTAGTGTAGGGTGCTGAATCCATTTTCAACCGATTTCTATTGTAATCCCCTCACACATTTGTACCCGTTGATTTGTTTTCAGCGTGTGCTATCTCCGTTCATCACATTTAACTCAAATAATACGGTGAACTACGACTATTTAACATTTTTCATGGCATTAATGAAGAGTATAGTGTGACATTTTCCCTAATAGGATCAAAATAGGCAAATCACTCTTTATAGCAGAGAAGTAGGAGAATCAGAACAACGTGGAGTAATGGTACAAAATAAAATCGTACTAGCAACTGAAGTCGTTGTTGCGAATGTTTCCAATGCTAGGCAGTGTTTTTCATCTAGACCTAAGTAAGACATACCAATACGCTTTTGTGGCATTTAATTTTCGAGGGCTAGATATCATCGCTAATTTCAAAAAACGGTACATTTTAATTAAGTTACTTCTACTTATAATGAGAAGCTTAACAACAGAACAACATTCATAGTATCACCTTTGCTTTAATTAGCCTTATTCTGCATTACGGTGGAATTGATTCTTTGAATGAGTCTGGTTCCAACGAATCCAATTTCTGGGGGTGGGCGTAGCGTAGTTGGTAAATCGATTGCCTTGTACGCAGCGCACCTGGGTTCGAGTCCCAAACCCGCACATAGGGTTAGAAAATTTTCATAAGAGATTTTTCTAACCCGAAGAGGCGAATGACCTTAAGGTTAAAACCTCTATAATCTAAATAAAAAAAATCCAATTTCTGTTTGATTCCGGATTGATTTTGTTGATATTATTGAGAATGTAAATCACATTCGATCGAAAAAGTGACCAGTCGTAATACATTATGTGTCTAATTTGACATTAGCCGTTAACTAGAAGGCGATATTTATCTCGACGTTGCTTTATTTACACTTGCACTGATGCGTACCATTAAAAAACCCTCGGCATGATACATGAGAAAAACCAAATATAAATCTGTAAATTTTGATTTTAAATTTATCAGTTGCTCACCGATTCAACCAAATCAGCAAGGTAAACTGATATGCATGATTGGTAAAGAAGTATACAAAAAATGGTAGCAATTTAACCAATCAACAGAAAAATTCTCAATTCAGCAAAAAATGATGGAGAAGATTCAGCATCTTTCAATCCGACTTATTAATTGACAACAGGAACCCGAATCTACATTTTAATTATATTTAGAAGCATTAAAAAACAAACTAATCCAAAATAGAAAACTCAAAATTGTGAATTGATTCTTTTCGACTGTGGAAATTGTAAGAACGGGAAATGTTTTCGGCAGTGCAGTCACGTAAGAATTTGCCTCGATTCTAACTTATCTTCGCCGACGTTTCGATCCGTGGTTGGGATCTTCTTCAGGGCCTAATTTATTGCGGAAAGTAACTGTTGTATTACATGTATTACACAAATAAACATAAAAACATAATGTTCGTGAAGTGCTACTCACTGAATATTGTCGAGTCCACAACCCCCTTAACAGAACAAACAAAAGGACGGCGTCGGTTGAGTGGTAAGCGTGACCGCTTAGGATCAATCGACCCCGGCTGGTGTTGAGATTTTGCTGAGGTAAAAAAAGTCTGTGGCCACGCCTCCCTTCGGAAGGGAAATAAAACCGTTGGTCCCCGGTCCATGAGTTGATAGGTCGATATCTAGTCCATATAGTGGAGTCACTTCTCTTTTTTGGCCTCGTAGCGGATATAGGCCGACGGAAAATAACTAGAACATGAAGAGCGAACAAAAAGTGGTATTCAAGTTTTACGAATTGGTCCTACTGGGGACGGGCATAGTGTGTAGTTGGCAAATCGATTGCCTTGTACGCAACTCACTTGAATTCGATTCCCAATAGGGCATTGGAAGTTTTTTTTGTTTCATTTCTCAATGTCCCCCTCCTTTCATATTGTGACAAATGTCAATGTAAGCTCAGATGCCAAATTTCACATCATTTAGACAATTTTATGCCTCCGCCTTCGTTTGATGTTTTTAACTAGAACTTGTGAAGTAGTATCCGGAAAATTACAGTTTATACCTTTTTTTAAAGGAAACATTTGAATGGAGATATTTTAGTTTCTCGAAAAATTGAGGATTTGAAGCATTTTGTCACCAAAACCCTTTATTTTTAATAACTTTTCTGCTCCATTCTGCAAACCATACATATGTAACCTTTTTTTTAATTTGAGAAAATCTCAGGAATCGAACGGAACCATTGTGACATTTGTGTGAATACGAGAAGTTGGGGTTATAGTGCATTTTGACATTCATATCAAATTGTGCCATTTTCTCGTGCAAATATCTATTTTTCTTCAATCAATTTCCATAAAATGTACCTTGTTGAACATGTAAAATTCTCAGAAATAATATAGAAATTGATTCCTTGTCGGTTAAATTCAGAAACATTAGATTTTTTGACATTTTGTCTCAATTCTACATTTTTATCATTAAATTGTACGTATGAATTCCATTTAACATTAAATTATTATTGTATTTGCTACTTCTTGTATAAAATACGCTTACGGATTCCATGGAGAAAGTTTCATTTCTGGAAAAATACGTGAAATTGGGGTATTTGGACAATTAACGAAAAAAGCGGTTTTTAGACCAAATGGCAAAAAATCTGATGTCTCTAAATTTTAACTGTATCGAACCTATTTTTGTTTTCTTCCTGAGAATTTTCAACGTTCAGGAGAATTAATTAAAGCATAAAACGAGAACATAATCAATTTCACTATGAAACACAAAAGGTTCTATAACCCCAACTTTTCGTATTTGGAAAAAGGTCACAAAGGTTCCGTTTGATTTCTGAGATATTTCCACATTGGAAAAAAGTGCAAAATACGCATGATTTGCAAAACAGAGCAGAAAAATGATTAAAAATAAGGAATTTTGGAGACCCCACCCCACTTTTCCATATTTTTCGAGGAATGGAAATGTCTCCATTCAAACTCTAAGGTTATTTTCTTTAAAAAAGGCGTGAATTGCTATTTTCCGACAGTTACTTCAAAAGTTATAGCATTTAGTATATTTTTGCTCCATATTTCCACATAATGCCAATGCCCTCGGCATGATACTGTACCTTGATGTGGTCCGGGGGCTTTTCCACCAAAGCAGTATTACAGAAACTTGGGATACGATTTTTTCTTTTTAGTTAAGCTACATTGTGATCAATTTACTTAACTACTTATTACTTATACTTACTGATCAATGTACTTAACTTGGCGACCTATTATCCACTGCCATGGTCAAATAATATAAAATGTGCGTTTAGGGCCCAATTCCCTCTGGAGGCACCCTTCTTTTATTGCTATGTTTTAAATTCGATCCATGCTAACACTCACTAACACAAATTGATTATTCTCTCATATACACTCAGAATCTCTCAATTCAAACGTACAAACGTGGCCTTCGCGATAACACAAACGTGGTCACAAATGCGAACGCCTGCGATCTCAACAACATTCAAACACCCCGGTAATTAAGTGAACGTTTGCATCCAAAAATTTACTAACGCGATCTCAAGCATCAACCCACCGCTCGCGCAATCATGAATCGATCACGTCGGGAAGTCCCTGTCCTTGATCCTAGCAGCCCAAACTCATACCTGCAGTTGGACGTCCACGGGCGATCATTGAAGAACACGCGAACATGCGAATAGCCACACGCTTATAAAAATAATGTGTCCGCGCTAAATTACATATACACTAGCACACGCGACGAAAACGTCAACATACAATCGCTCGAGTCCTTCGCGATCATCCACGCACAACCACACCCACGATCTCGCAAACAGGATAACACCCCGGTGATTAAAAGAACGGTTTAGAACTTATAATGTCACAAACGCGGTCCCAAGAGTCAACCTCCAAATGCCCGTGTTAGCGCGATCATGAGTCGATTTCGTCCGAAACCCCCTATTCTCGGCCCTAGAAGCATAAGTTCATTGCCTTTAGGTGGACCAATCAAAAAGGTGATGCTCATATCCACTAAACTACACGTTCCATGGCGACAGAAAAATCGAATTTATACACACGAAGTCACATACACGCAACAAACACACAAATGCTTGAGCCCTTCGCGATCATCCACGCAATCTACACCCGCGCTCTCGCAGACATGATAACATCCCGGTGATAATATGAACGTCTCAGCACTTAAACATTCAAACGCAGTCTCAAGCGTGAACCTACTGTCCTCCGCGATCATGAATCGGTTACGTTCGGAATTCTTTATCCTCGATTCCAGCAGTCTAGGTCCATGCCTTCAATTGAATCAACTAAAAAGAAAGCTCTCATATCCATTGGACAACACTTTCCATGGCGACATGACCGGGAACTCTGGTGATATGGAGTAACTCACTCCCTGTTAGAATGTGATCCGTAAACCGAAAACTCAATATCTGAATGACGGTCCGCGTGGCCATCCAAGAACATACGCGAATATGTAAGCTTTAGTTTCACTTGGTTACAACATCGAATTTATACACGCGAAGTCACATACACGCGACAAGCACGTCAACATACGAAGGCTTCAGCCCTTTGCGATCATCTACGCACACCTACGCCCACGATCGCGCAAACTTAACACTCAGGTAATAATGTGAACGTTTTAGTACTTACGAAGTTACAAACGCGAACCCACAAATGCGCACGATCATGAATCGGTCACGTCCGGAAATCTTTACCCTCCATTCTAGCAACCTAGGTCCATGCATTCAGTTATACCAATCAAAAATATAGCTCATATCCAGTAGATAACACGGCGACATGACTGGGAACTCTAGTGATATGGAAGAACTCACTTTCTTCTAGAATCTGAGCCGTACACGAAAAATTAAGTATCAGATTCACGGTCCACGCGCGATCATAGTGTTTTAGAATTCGCGAATATGCGAAAGGCAAACGGTTGCACTGAGTGCACGCTGCTCTGAAAATCTAGCGAATTTGACTTAGGGCACCTTAGGGATGTTCGTTCAGTGAGCCATTTGCGGACTTCCGGAGTGTTTATATCGAATTTATACACGCGAAGTTACATACACGTTAGCACACGCGACACACAATCGGACACGTTAACGTACAAATGCTCGAGCCCTTCGCGATGATACACGCGAAATCCCTACGCCCGCACATACCTGAACCGTACAATAATTAACACATTCAGAATCAAGGCCCGCAACAATTGGCCTAAACCAGTGTTTTAGTGGGCGCCATAACCTGTCTCGTCTGCAATTGTAGTGTGTGATTCTGACGGGGATCCCTTCTGAGACCCTAGATCTACAGCTCCAGTTGGACAGCACTCGAAAAAAAATCCACGTAGCACCAATGCACAGTGGTCCAGAATGTAAATTTAACAGGAATTTTAACTTTTTACAAATGACATAGCCGTATAACAATTTTACGAAAGCTGTTGTTCTTTGCAAGGGCCTACTTTTCGTTTAAACAGAAGCTTAGAGTGGTTCTAATTTTAGCAAGATTTAAAATTGAACTTTTTAACTTTTTAATAAGTGATATTGGTATTCCAAAGAACCCCGATTTTGGCGAAAAGTGCTCCTAACATTCCAACGATTATAGGTAGATATGTGATGCCACGAAACAAATGATTCGCCTTAAAACAATCTCAAAGTTGTCTGAAGACTGCCTCAGTTTTAAATCAATACTGTAAAAGTTATTAGAATAAAATAGTTTTTCTAAGAAACGCCCTATCCTTTGATTTTAAATTTGCTGTAAAATGAAAAGTATGACAGAACGTAAGACATGTAAGCTCTGTCATACTTTTCATTTTACAGCAAACTTTTCTAAAATTTGTCGTTCTACAACTTCCCTGAAGGTCAGCGTCCAAATCTCGCGTGTTTTTTGAGAAGGGCGGATAAGCATGCTGTCAATATTCACTTCGAGAGAAAATTCCGGACAAACCGTAACTCTTCGAGAATGAATGTTAACATTTTATGACAGAGAAAAGTTTTCTCTTTCGTCTGTTGCTGTGATTTAAAATCGGCGATTAATGGTTTGTCCAGAATTTCATCTCAAAGCGAATTTTGACAGTATACTTATTAGGGTGGCACGAGGATGTATGAAAAAAAATTAATACCACAGAACCAAGCTAGAAAAATTCGTAATTGTTCAACGAACTCCTACGCTAAATTTGAATCAAATCTGTTGAAGCATGTTTTAGCACAAATGATTCTAAGTTTCTATGGAGTTTACTATGAGAAAATAATACATTTTCAATAAATTCATAAATATGCCGCCTGGTGCCCCTGGAAAATATATTTTATGCTGCATTCTACAGATTCAGCCAAGTAGAGCAACTTCTTCTAGAGACAGATCATAGCTATAACAACTGGTTCATGAGTTATTGCAAATACAAACTTTCGTTGCCCTGAAAGTTATGAAAATAGAGCTGTCTCTGGCTACCCGGCGAGCTGAAACTTCAATCATGTAAACCTTGACGTATTTTTTGTGGTCACCAGTTATACCATTGGGGTAAAGCGGAAATATAGTCCAGATGGTATCGTTCGGAACATGCAATCCAAAGGACTTGGGATCGAATTGTAACAGAATTATTTTTATGTATTTTTTGTGTACAATAATATACGTTGAGCAAATTGGGGGGGAAGGGGAGGAGTTGCTTCTCTAATCTTCCGGTCATCACATCGCATGCTTTGGTATTGTTAGTATGAATAACAAACATGAAGATGTGACACAAGGCGCCAACAGCGCACTAAAATCCTGTCAATCCTATTTTTCATTGGATTGTCTGCTCTAAATATATCACCAGGGGACCATTCATAAATGATGTTGGATATTGACAATAGGGGAAGAGCGTCACGTAACGAGATAAAAACTAAAAATGAATTTTAGACGTATCAGCGGATCAGGGATAAAAAAAACGAACAACATTGCTTATGAATGGCCCCCACACAAAGAATATTCCATAACGAATATCACGTAACATCGGTGACAGAGCATTGGGATCAAGGCCAAGTCCCCCCTGGGTCGTGCAAAACTGAGAAGCAACATCAATTTAGGCACAGATAGCAGACGTCCATTTATTTTCATTTTGTTTTGTTTTGTCTTTTCATTTGTTTCTCCTGCTATGATGTCTAAATCGATCGAGCGTGACGACCAAGGAAACCGAAAGCCAGTGGCCCAAACAGACCAGGAACAGGAGGGAGGACTACGAACAAGGGAACGGACAACAGTGGAGAAATCGTTTACCTATTTATTATAACTACGATACTAATCACAATTATTTTGCTTTTCTTGTTTCGTTTCAGCAAACCAAAATCTAAACGGACTAGCACATACGAACAGTTAGGCTTTGTAGGTTCTCATCTTGACAGAGTCTAGATGGGCGGATGAACGTCTGCCAGAGGGTGGGCTGAGAAATGACAATGACACTGTACGAGATGGTGCTGGGCCTGTGGCCTTCGACTGGCATGGTCCATTCTCATTGATTCGGAAGTCTTCTTGGCTGGTTGGTAGATATGTGCTTCTACTTGCAAGTTGATCAATTCGCTTGGGTGGGGGACATGTAGATCCTACTAGTTGTCGACTCTTTTGATCGTGAGTATGAGGCTAGTTCAGGAAAGGAGTGCAGGACTGGCACCTAAGAGATAGTTAATTATTCAGGATTTGTTCTTATGATTATTAAACTCGATCAAGCACACCGGCTCTCAGAAATGATAAGCAACCCTTTCGGGTCGGTGTGGTCTGTTCGAGTCGAACCAGGCGGACATTCGTTTCGAGCAAACTTTATGTGGATAAATATTGCTTACGCCTTTATTGGCAGATTCTTTTTAACGAAATCCTAAAATACCTTCACTGGTATAGCTACTCAGGATAATAATAATAGAAAAATTCAGGGTTCGCCTGGTCCATAATGTAATGAATATGTATATTAACTAGAACAGGGATAATCGAGTTATGTTATAAGATAGAGAAGAAACAGCACAGTTGAAGGAAAAGTATTCGCGAGTAAGGACTAATACTGCTAGTATGTTTACCGTTTCAATTAATAGTCGATTGATCTGCTTCGGACCTAGGAGACAAAAAGGAGATTAGGAAGAGACAGAAGCGGATTCAATGCGAAATTTGCCAATATGACGTTGACCCCAAGGCGATGGTAGGATGATTTTCCATAGGATGACAGACTAGATGACACGACGTTACACGCTCTGAACTTGCGCCAAATAGTTTGTATTCGATTGATCCGCTTCTGACCTAGGGGACCCATGAGGAGATCAGGAAGAAAATAGAAGCGGAATCAATGCGAAGTTTTAATTGAATCACTGACGACTTAGCACGCGTTGTTAGGAGCAGGATACATTGGACCAGACAAAATAGAGAACTTGACGTTACACACTTCGAGACAAACAGGCGCAAAATTTAGTCCTCCTCCCGAGGACCGGTGTTTATTTGGCGGACAGTCGCTAATCCTTCCGATTTTGCAAATTTTGTCTCGCGGGACGGACCGAGATCCCTCAAGCTATAAGCTGCAGTCCTATCAGCCCGTTTAAAAAAAAAAAAATAATAATATACGTTGAGCAAATTAAAATTGAAACGAGACTGAAGCAGGCAAGATTCCCGTTATTTTGAAGCTCAATTGATGTTCATCACATCCATGTGGAGCTGGACCTGCTATGGAGTGCCCCGTAAACTGAAGGTAGATTAATGGAGTATGTCGGGCAATATCTGTCACTATACGCCAGCAAGAGTGTCTCCAGCCATGAAGCACAATTTGATTTTAACCAAAACTTTTGGACGAATCATCCAGGGATTAAGATTGGAGTGGCATCGTGAATATAACGTTAGAATATAAATTTGCTGAAATAAAATAACACGTCAGAAATAACGGGTATTATATCACTTATTACTTTATTGGAAACTAACAATTCTACATAATAACGTTCCCGCTTTACAGGCAGCAAAAAAAAAAAAAATATTAATAATTTAGAACCGAACTCGTGTCCTTCAGGTTGTCTATTTATGACGCTCGCATCTGAACTATAAGACCGCCTATGTTGATAGCTGCCTAATTCGGTTTATTGCTAGCATATCACGGTTAACTTGATTGAAGTATCAGCCAGAGTATCCAGATAAATTCAATTTTCACCAACGATGTAGACACTTAAGCGTTGTATAAAGAATAACTTTCGAACCAGAAGTCGCATCCTATTACACTCTTCGGGGAAGTTGTACACGGTACTCGTGTCTACCGAAATCAGCATAGCATATATTTTTAGAATACATAGGAGTGTGTCTATGAAATATTAAATAATGTGGATCGTTTATCCGTGTTAAATCACATACAAACTTTAAACCATTTGTGCTAAAATATAGTGCAACCAAATCAACATTTTGCATGGTTGAATGAGGTCGTATGGCAAGTATTTTTAGATCGGTTCTACTGAATTCTAAAATTTGTGCCACCCTAATACTTATTGGCCCTCCTCAGAAAACACGCGAGAAATGATGCGATATTTGGCACATGAGCTTACTTTGACATTTGTCACAATATGAAAGGGGGGGAGGGGGGGTGTACTCTGAGAATTCAAAAAAGAGTGCAATGACCTAACCCCAACCCCGCACACTTTTTTTAACCCTCCGGCACTCGCGCGAACGGCTCCCCGAATGAGCAGCCGCTGTTGCTGAAAGAAGATTTCGCTAGATTTTCGGAAAGTGTTGCACAAAATACAACGGCGCTCGAAAAAAAGTGCGAGTGACCCTAAAAAGCTAAGCTTAAAACCTCGATAATCGCAATAAGAAAACTCGCCCTGTTGAAGTGTAGATCTTTCTCATAACATAATGTTTATTTTCATTTTCAGGACAAAAAGAACTCGCCATTGAGTTGTACCGGAAAGGAATTCTCGAACTGGAGCGTGGAATTGCCGTAGAATGTTGGGGAGGCCGAGGTGAAGTTTGGGAGCGAGCTCAACGGTTGCACGACAAGATGCAAACGAATCTTTCCATGGCCCGGGACAGGCTGCACTTCCTAGGTTCGTATACTACTACTGGCTAGATTAACATACATAGATAAGCGTCATGTGAGGTTTATAGAAATAAATAATTCCATGTTTATACTAGCATGTTTTGACCTTTCTACGGAATGAAACATGAAAATTTCACCAATTCGATTATAAATTCAACATTGATATCTGCAGCTTACAAGCAATACAACTAGCTATGGTTATCAAATGTTCCACGTGCATATGCCACCGAATGTTTGCTATAATATGCTCCATACGTGCTTGAGGAAGTTATTTTTTTGAAGCGGCCAATAATCGATTATAGACAGTTTGCACCTTGTTTGTGTTTTCAGCCTTAATCGTTTACTTTGCATGGCAAGAACATGTCGCGTACTTTTATCTATCTGTATTTCAGTCTTTATATTATGGAGAAACGAGGTCACAGAAAACTAATGGAGCATGTCGGTGTTAATGTAATTACGTGTCATTCACATTCAGTTACTTTTCATAATCCATAACACTTCACTAATAGTTGACATAATCTTTTACCATCAGCCACTTAATTTTTGTTTTCAAAAATACGCGTCAAACCCTTTTTGATTTTATAGAATTATTTCTTTCACGTAATTTTAGCACTACTCAAATGACCCAATTATTTTATTTAGAAATTTCGGAGATATGAAGTGTTTTCAATTAAAGTTCGTTTCGAATTTCATTTTAACAACTTTTATTTCCGGTGTAGGTAATGTTCAAGACAAATGCAAAATCAGTACAATGGCACTGTTTTGCCAAAGTTGCTCTTTGACTATAATACTTCACAGCGAAGTAATTTGCATGAATGAATATGTTTAAATACATACCAACATCTTTTTTCTGTAAATCGCTACAGGCTAGTGGGAGTTAGGATGGTTAACACACACACAATGCTTTACAGCGAAGTTTTATCTCATTTCTGATGCTAGCTCGAATTTTTCGGGGAGAAGGTACAATTCAGTATTTACTAGTTAGACTAATTCTGGAGGAAATTAAGGATAGGATGTAAGTAACATTGAGAGCCTCTCTTTGTTTACTTTCTCTTTCGATTTGTTTACTTTCTCTTTCGAAACTGAATGTTGGACGATCAGGATACATACTAACGCTGTTTTCGGTTTTAGAATCGAGTCGCCCTAGGTTCGCTTTAATGTTTAGTTTCCATACAAAAGTGACAGCTCCGAGCGATCTGATCTAAAAACGAAATCAGCATAAGAGGACTAGATGTTTTTCCTTCGAAAGTAGTTTTCTGCCAAACTGTGCAAATGCAGCAAATTTTATTTGAATTTAAAAAAAAACAATTCGTTAATTTTAATAGAATAGGTAATGAAAGGCTACAAAAATCGTTCTAAATACGAAACAATTTAAGTTGTTAAAAATTGATTCTTCAAGATTTAACTACATTGATATCGATACTTTCGTAATGCATCTATTTTCACCAATGTCTATGTTTATTATGTTGTTAAACTTACGTTACATTTTTTGTTTACCCCAATTTCCCGTGTCATAACCCACGTCCATAGAATGCATGATAGAGGCTTACAAGTTAGAAATTTCCGAAGCGCACAAACTGCAGCGATCTAGCACCTTCACCCTTAGTACTGGCCAATCTGACACTCCCAGAGTTGACACGCAAAAGCGAGCACAATTTAAGATTCCCACGACAATCGGTAAACCTAACCGACGGCCAGTGGCGAAAGTGAATCAGCAACAGGAGAACCGTATGTTAACCTTCCACGATAGTCCCATGACCGTTGGGCCCAATAGCGCTAGAAATGCTGCCGCAGCAGATCCGGGAGGTAAGTGAGTGTGTGTATGTGTAGGTGTAAGATTTTTATACTGCCATAGCTAGTGCATCCCGAGATATCCGCAGAAAGGGGAATGGAGAGTGAAGGTGATGGTGATTGCTTGAAATTTGATGTTTATTTTTCACTCTTTGTTTGCTTTTCGATTAATTTGCTGATGGAGGAGGTATTTTTTTCTTTTGCTATACGACCAATCGTCACTCAATTTACATATGTATTGTGAATTCTAATGATTTTCTTTTAGCTAGAGATAGATTTAAATATGAAAGATTATACTGTTGAAGCACTCAAAATATTGCCCATTTTACAAATAAAAATTTAGAAATAATTGGCATGACTTAGTTATCGACACAAGCTTTTTGACAGTCCCCCTCTGTAATATCTGATTTTAGTCCTATTTTTAAACCGAGGTAACTATTGAATATTTTAGGATACTGGAATACGTGAATTATTTGTATTGGATACGTAGTTTCTGCCTTTTGGGTATTTTGGTGTAAATAATATACACCATAAATTAGCTATGTTACTGATGCCGTTTTCGCCCGCAGCCGCTGTACTAGGCTCTGATCCACAACCGCCATCAGATCTTACTTTTGCGGTGACCCGGATAGAGCCCGGCTCAGTATAGCCCCAAATTAAAACCTCATAAGTAAGAAAAGCAGGGTAATGCTCTCTCTTTCCAGACCCCGAGCATAACCCTTACTTTTCCCTTGCTTATCATTTTAGTACCAGCTAGAATGAATTTGGCCTTGTACCCACTGCTCTTCCACCATCCTCGTCGTTATCTACGAAACTATGATTTCCTGAGAAGACACTCCTATGAAAGAAAATTGCCGGGTAATCAGTGCACTTTCTGCATCAGGTATCATCGCATTTGTACCTACACATATTAAGTGTGTCTTCTATACGATATGATGGCCGGAAGGATAGATAAGCAGCCCAAGCTCCCCATGACCTCAAGCAATCGATTTAAACGAAAAAAATCCGGCGACTGATCGTGCTTGGCAAGCAGTCAATAATACATAAGACAAATTTATAGCGAAAAATGGTTTCGCCCACATTTTTTTTTATTTTGAGAGAGTACTGCAAACCTAATGACAAGTTGGCGCAAAATCTGTTGCTACTAACATTTCCGAAGCAAAAATAATACAGTTGTATACAACTGAGAAAGCTTTAACGTATCTCGTTTATTACTGGTTAACAACGCTAATTTTTATTCTATTTCTCCACTTTTTTGCAGCTTCCGGTCGGAAATTAACGGTTGGCTACAAACGACCTGGTAACCTGGGCGTGATGAACAAGTCACAGACTCTGCCACGTAGTATGGGGGGAACGAGAACCACTCCGACTGGCAATGGTGGAGGCACTGTTGGAACCACCGCAGGTGGAATGCCGAAAATTGTGCCAAAACCAGCTGCAACACCACCCGCCATTCGACGGCAATTTTCGGTATGTTTTGAATATCGTTCTAGCGTTCAACAACGAGCTATCGTTTCCATATGTCGGAAGACATGTGGCTCGTTAAGGGTTTTGCCAAGAATTAATTCAATTTCCGCGACTGGCGCCGTTTTCATTTGCAGATTCCTGGTAGTTCACCGATACGAAAAACAAGCAACGGTTATGGTCACAGCGGTGGCAAAAATACTCCTCCACGTTCCCGAACACCTTTGGGGATGCCTTCCGGCAATCAATCCTCCCAACAGCATCCGCAGCAGATTAATGTGAAAGGGGTTGAACCGAAGCTAGTTCAAATCATCATGGATGAGATAGTCGAAGGTGGTGCTAAAGTGCAATGGCAGGATATTGCTGGCCAGGAAGTGGCGAAACAAGCACTCCAGGAAATGGTTATATTGCCTTCCGTCCGTCCGGAGCTCTTCACCGGGCTTCGAACACCTGCCAAGGGCTTACTGCTGTTTGGTCCTCCCGGGAATGGCAAGACACTGTTAGCCAGGGCAGTCGCAACCGAGTGTTCAGCAACGTTCTTCAGCATATCGGCCTCAACCCTAACCAGTAAGTACGTTGGCGATGGTGAGAAACTGGTGCGGGCACTATTTGCAGTGGCCAGAGAGATGCAACCATCAATCATTTTCATTGACGAAGTAGATTCGCTTCTATCCGAGCGTAGCACTGGCGAGCATGAAGCAACTCGACGGTTGAAAACAGAATTTCTCGTACAATTTGACGGACTTCCAGCGAATGCGGAAACGGACAAGATTATTGTAATGGCAGCGACGAACCGACCACAGGAATTGGATGAAGCTGCACTTCGTCGGTTTCCGAAGCGAGTTTACGTTATGTTACCCGATTTAGACACTCGGGAGCTCCTGCTTCGAAGATTGCTAGAAAAACAAGGTAGTCCACTTGGCGATGCAGATTTGAAGCGGCTAGCAGTGCTAACCGATGGCTACTCTGGCTCAGATTTGACAGCTCTGGCAAAGGATGCAGCGCTGGAACCAATCAGAGGTTTGACTTGTCTTCACAGTGCACCCTAAAACACTAAAACGTACGCCTTTTTTATCTTTATCCACAGAGCTCAACGTGGAGGAAGTGAAAAACATGGACCCAACTAAGCTACGCAGCATTCGTGAGAGCGATTTTCACAACTCACTGAAACGAATTCGCCGATCGGTTGCCCCCAACAGTCTGGCCGCTTACGAGAAGTGGCTGCTTGAGTTTGGCGATGTAACTTTATAAGCGAGCTGGCTGTGCCAGTTCAGTGCCATCTAGGACCTCTTCTGTGTGTAACTTTTTAGGTTTAAACACTACTTAAAAATAGCAGTTGTATGTTGTAAGGAGAATAGCGACAAGCAGAAGTGTCTCCTGTTTTGCCAGTGTAAACTGAAGTAGAATGTATCGTTATTCATTGTAGATATTGTTAACGTTTAGTTTGCTGTAATATGTCGATAACTTCAGAATTAGTTTGAGGAAATAACCGTCGTATTGCTAGTTAACTCGCTGTCCTTGGTGGCTTAGCTAAGTGAGATTATGATCGCTCCTTGATTTCGTTAGATCACCGAATGCAATCACCTATTACCACTAGGTCTAGTTAAGTTGTCAGCTTCACTAAGCTTGTGTTCCTATACAACAAAATACCATTTAGTAAATCAAATACCATCTACACAAAAATGTTGCATGCAAATCAAATCGAACAAAACACAAATTTATACTGTAAATAGAAGTACACATATTCGAATAAAAATAAATATTGCTGAGCTAATCAAATAGCGATTCTTAATGATTAACAGGAAACATCTAGCGTATTTTAAAATTAGGAGCGGAAAGACATTTTACCAATATAATTTATGAATAATTTTGCTACGAGGTGCAGCGTTCTAAGTTAATGCCCTATCTTTTAACAAACGATAAGCATGAGAAATGATCAACATTGAAACGGTTGCCCGATACACAACTTAATAGATAAGAATTTGAGATACGACAAGGATCGCATTTTAACATGTTGCCTAAATATGTCAGGATTCTTTCACTAAATGGACAAGCACAAATATTACACCTCTTGCTTTCGACATTTCTGGGCAGGTTTTGTTTTGAGTTCATTGCAAGGGAACATTTTCACGTATTTGCTATCTGTGACGTCAGGCGAGTTGAGATGAATTTTGCACTCGAAAAGCAATCCTTGCGATCCGTATTCTGCTAATCGTAATCCGATCTGTTAAACTCGCTTAAAACATGGATAAGCCACAGGGTATGATGATCAGACCTTAATATTTAAAGAACCACCAGCACGGCAGAGGCGAGTTTAATTTTATTTGATCTTGATCAATCCAACGGACATTTAGAAGTAAACAAATCCAGAACTCACCCTAGTACTGAGGAGTTTGAAAAAAATTCCTGCATCAAAGTACAGTCAGTCAACACTGTAAAAATCAGTGAAAACGTAATAAGTATTAATACAAAATTAATTGAATATAACAAAGTGAAATAAATTATATTTTTTATATCTGAAATCCTTTGATGGGTTGTCTGTTCTCGTGAATTCGTCATACTTTATTTTTCCTTTCATTGCAGTCCGTAACCATTAAAGGCGCAAATAAATAGTTTTCAACCCTTGTGAGAATCGTCTCGTAGCTTCAATACGTTACTGTGATAGTTTTGAGAGGTTTTTCACAACATGTAAAAAAATGTGTCTGCTTGGGTCAATGCAGACGGTGGAAATGCTAGTCAAGTCTCCAACGACGAGCTCATTATCGTGGCAAAAGGGCTAAAAGCAAAGAAAGTTCTTGGTCCAGACGGTATCCCAACGTGGCACTGAAGACCGCGATCCTGGCGTTTCAGAACATGTTCAAGCTAGTTCTACAGAGATTCCTGGACGAAGGAAAATTCCCGGACAACCGGAAGATCCAGAAGCTGGTGCTGCTGCCAAAACGAGGGAAGCCACCAGGAGATCCAGCATAATATCGGCCTGTATGCCTGCTAGATACTCTTGATAAACTTCTGGAAATGGTCATCCTCAATAGGGGGACGACCTATGCTGAAGGTTAGAACCGACTATCGCAGAGGTAGTTCGGGTTCCGCAAAGGGATATGAGGTGAGATTCCCCGTTGCGGTTAAATGGGCGTTTCAGGTCACCCGAAGTGACTCTTCAGAATTGAGTGAAAGTCAACACGTCACACGCCGCGTGGAATAGGGCCGACCGACTCATCCCAAATATGTCCGCTTGGGAACATAGAAAGCATGGAGAGGTGAACTTCCATTTGACGCTGTTTTTGTCCGTGCACGGATGCGTCCGGAACTAGCTGCATCGGTTTGGACACGCTTCGTCACCCCTTTGCCCGGAGCGTGTGAACGAGTTTCAGGAGAAATTCTGCCGCCGGGAGACTCTCCGATGGTGCAGACTGGGTCCATTAGTTGAGTAGTACGGGACGTAGCACCGGGTTCGGGTCGTCGGGGGGGGCCAGCGAACGGGACCCATCGGACCGACCTCGACACCCTACCGAGTAGCTCGTGGGTAAGCTAGATCCACCGCCGGAGATTAGACTGAGTAGACCACGACGAATAGCTAGCATTGGATCGTTGGGGCCAGTGAACCGGAAGTTACTCTCGCTGGATGGATTTAGCACCTTCTGGCTGGCCCGTTATGTAGGCTAGGTCCACCGCCGGGGACTAGATCGAGACGAAGCGGGGAGATAAATGGCTCACAAAATGAACATCGGTATCGGGAGCCATCTACCGCCGGGGAATTCACGGTAGGGTAGATTCGCCGCCGTGGACAACCCGACAGAATCGTGACAAAAATGGGAGCTAATTGGCTGACGAAACAAACACCGGTACCGAGAGAAATTCCGTTGCCGGGGAACTTTCAGTCGGAGTAGGATAATATCCGAGTTGATCTCAATAAAGCTGGGAGCTAAATGGCTCAAGGAAGCAGGTATCGGTGTCGGGGGAAACTCCGCCGTCGGGGTACTATCGGTCAGAGTAGGGTGAGTTCACCGTCGGGAACTATCCAAGTAGATTGTGAGAAGGCCAGGAGCTGAATGATTGACGAAAACATGAGCTAAAAGGCTCAAGGAATCAGCACCTAAACGACTCACAGGGACGAGTGCTAAAAGGCGACGTAATATATGAAAATATGAAGTAAGAGATCAAAGCTCATAAGTCGAGCCATTCCATGAACCAAGCGAGGCTCCGACATAGAGCAGAAGATAGAGGTGCGACGAAAGCACGGAGCGGATCAATCGACTATTAATGGATACGGTAAACATACTAGCAGTGTTAGTCCTTATTCGCGAATACTTTTTCCTACAACTGTGCTATCTATACCTTCATCTTTCAACGGAATTCAATTATTCCTGTTCTAGTCAATATCCGTATTGATTACGATATGCAAATCCTCATTTTTTTATTATCATTATGCTGAGTACCCGAGCAAAGTCTGATATCAAATTGAAAAATAAACTTGATGCTATAGCTAGACGCAAAAATTTTCTGCCCATAAAGGACATGAGAAATATTTATCCATGTTTCGACATAAAGTTTGCTGGAACCGATTATTCAACCACATTTCTAAAAGCTGGTGTGCTCGGTCGAGTTATATAATCTTAAGAACAAGCCATGAATAATTAACTATCTCTTAGGTGTCAGTCCTGCACTTCTTGCCTGAACTAACCCATAACCAAGGTCAAAAGAGTCGACAAATAGCGACAACATTCACTTGTAAGCAGGTCCATAGATTAGCCAAGCTACTACTGGATGGTCTACAAATAAATACCAAACTCCAACGTTTCTCTGCAACGTTACCGGAAGCGTTATTTCACGGTAATCTGCTTTTTGGTCCTAATCCCAGTCACGTCACCCAGTGACTAGAAGAAAAGTTCTTAACCATGAGGGCAAATCGTGCTAAGAACCTTTTCTTAACCCTCCAGAAGTCGCGCTTGTGGCCTACTGAACGAGCAGCCGCTGCTGCCCTAAGACGATTTCGCTAGATTTTCAGAGCAGCGTGCACTCAGTGCACTAGCGCGACTGCCGGAAGGTTAAGAGACTTGCTCTTTTCTTGAGCAAGAATCAAAAACCTGGCCAGGAATATGACAGGTTATTGACTAGTCCACTATGGCCACAATATGATAAAATTTAGTTTCATCCTTAGTAATATTTGCAAGTATGAAAAGCTTTTGCTAAACACATTTCTTGAGCGTTTTTTCAAAACGTCATATCTGCAATGAGTTACTCTCTTTACTTTCTCTTCTGTTGATAATTCGGTCACTTTAACATTTATCCCGCAACTCTTTGCATAATATGCTAGTTAAAACCACCGTCTTTCGATCTGTACTGTAAAATAAATGAAAAGTGTTATAGTGACGCCGTAAAAATCGAAAGAGAAAGTAAACAAAGAGAGTAACTCATTGCAGATATGACGTTTTGAAAAAACGCTCAAGATTTCTGCATCTAAATTCCGAAATCGGGTGATTTGAAAGAAACCACGGCGTCCTGCTGATCACTTTTGTCCGGTAAATTGGAATTGAGGTTAGGAAAATCGAAAGCGATACCAATTAAAAACGAGCGGATTTCCGCTGTCGTCTCATTAGATACTCATTAGTATTTTCGAATCACGTCGGAATGGAACAAAGAAAGCGGGTTGCAGCTCGATTATGCAGCGATTTTCTCTCTGGCGAATACACTAGGGTTTATTTGCCGCGAGGCTAAACGAATGAATATCTTTCTCTCGGTGACGTTTCTCTAGCGTTGCTAGCGTTATAAATTGCGTCCCATGTATTTCTTTTGGTTCCACTTAATGAGTGCTTTTAGATATAGTTTTCCTTATTTTTATTGATTTTTTATGATTTTTAAAATAACTATAATTGATTTTTTTGTTTTTGTTTTGTTTATATCACACAGTTCTCTTCTTCATTTTAAATCCCCTCATTTTCGTCATCTCGTGCTGACACTTGCTTGGTTTGACTTTTTCCGTTGTTTTGCCAGTGTGTTCACTACATTCTCCTTTCTTCCATGAACGTGTTTTCAAACAGCGATCTTTTTTTTTATCTTTGCTCTGCAACTTCACACTACTCCCAATGTTACAGTAGTATTTTAGGATGTTTAATTATTTTTCCTTTCTGGTTTTGTGTCTTTTTTATTCATACTTTCCTCCAGTTTTGAAAATTGTTCGACTTCTTTTTAAAATAAAAGAATTTTATACTAGCTTCTAGCGATTTTCGCACTTTCGATTTAACTTGCTGGCGCCCTCATTCTCTTATTTCGCATTTCATTTCTTACTTATATTTAATTTTATTTTATCATTAAATTGTAATTATCAATAACTATTTTAATTTTTTCTTATCGTTAAGATTAATATTTCCTTAATCCTTCGTCTAAATCATCGTTTTTAATTTTCTCTCAATGTATAAATCATTTTTCTGTCGTAAAATGAAAAATGGTATGTCCGCAGTTTCCATTTCCTCGTCGAACTTTTTTGCATTTCCAATATTTGCAATTATTCTGGTTCAACAAGAACTAACCAATATACTTGTCTCTTCCCTGCCAGCTGCTAAAACGATTATCATATAGATTTTGTCTTCCTTTCTCCACTCGCTGGTTGTGTGAAGCTTCATTATCTTCATTTTTATGTATTAGCTTAAATAGAGGTTTCGATTGCTTAGTCATTGAATCGCAACCAAATTGTGTTTACAGTTAAAAATCCTACATGTTTTACTTATTACTTTTAGGTTTCTCACATTCTCACTCACAGGAAAGAAATAATCTATCCAGTATTTTTTTTAATAACTGTTTCCCCCTCGGTGATTTACACAACCAATCAAACGCATAAACAACATTCGTACCTTTTCATTCACACCGGTACAGGAAACGATCAAATCGAACTAATTGCTATTACCATAGTTGGTTTCATTTTTCATTTGACTTTATTTCAACGCAAGGATCATTGTGTGCGAAATTTTCGCGCAACTGCAGTCATTACATTTCATATTCCTTTCGTCTCTACTCGATATTCACCTGATACTGAATCACATAGAGAAAAGATCACGAAATTTAGTTTTTTTTACATAATTTACTTTGCGTACTACGAAAAAACCAACTTGTTGCGCTTAAAGAATTAGGCAAATCTTAGATTTAGCCCAAGTTCTAACTGCTATCGCAATATCAGGGTGGAGAAAATGCGTCTCATTGTACGATTTTGGCTTGCCAATTAGTGCAACAGGATATAAACAAAACGAAATGAAGGTATCATAAATAACCAATTGTAACAAAACGAAAACATTTGTGCAAAAACTTCACTTTGCGTCTGACTACATGACTTTGGAGGAAAGGTCCCAGCTCATAAATAGAAGCGGAAATACATATTTGTACAAACAAAAATAAACTACGAAGCATAGAAATGACGATAATGCAAAACAAAGAAGCAGTTAAGCAACAACTGTTAAATTTAAATGCCAAATACAAATAATGGTTGTATTATACAAACAACGAAATTTCCTAATAGCAAAAGATACCAATAGTCTCGGAATACTTTAGCTTACTTTATGACAAATGGTAAAGGGGAATGATGGAATGGAATATATGCAGTTCTGAACATAAATCAGCCTCAACAAAGTGCAACAGTGAAGCAAACCGCGGCCGACTCAGAGTTTGTTTGCTACATGCGACCAACATGCACCCATCATCTGTTATTGCGAGAATTAAAATTGTACTTTTCTTGTTTTGTTATTACTCCACAACAAAATACCACGTTGAGCATGAATCCGCAACATCAAAGCAAAACTAAATATATACCTGGACAAACATTTTCGGGACAGGAATACTCGTATGCGAATGGCCGTTCGTTGTTTTTTTGCCAGTATACAGCATAACAGTGCGGTTGCTTGATTCTCAACTCAAAAGGTGCAAGAAATGATCAAATTAACAGTAAAGTTCTACATCATTTGTTTATATTCGACGATCCTTCTGCAAAGGGACACGGGTAACAATAATCGTACCCTTGTTTCAGCTGTGCATAAATATATTAGTGTATGAATAACTTGTTTCGTGTTCTCCAGGAAAAAAATAAAATGAACGAAAAGTCAACAACACAAAACTGCCACTCTCAATAATTACACCAATCCGAAGTCTCATTTGGCCTATATTTTGTCGTCACTCTATTGTTCATTTCTTAATTTTAATAGGAATCCTGCTCCTTGTTGGGGGATGACGGAAACCAATAAAATAGACAAGATAATTGTACCTCGCGTAATCCATGCTTGCTCAAAACTCTAACCAAAGGAGTTCCACTTTCCGGTGTAAGTGGACTAACAAGTAGTTCAAATAATTTAAAAAAAGAACAGTTACTCTAAACTCACCGCAAACAGCTAGGCGAAATATAACAAACAAATTACCGAACCGAAGTACGGTACGCACTTGCTACCACATTTTCCACCGAATGTCATCATTCATCTTTCCTGCTTGATTTTGCCATTGTCCGCATTACCGACGTTGTTTGTTATTTGTGTGGTCGTCATCGTTGTTGTCATAGTGGTCGTTGTTGTGGCTGTCCCTTCCACTGCAGCGCAATTACTGCTGATAGTGTTGTCAGTATACTCACTGCTACCATTTTCCAACTTAATCTTCTTTCGTGCAGGATCGACATCTTCCCCGTTGCTGCTGTGCTCAGTGTGACCTGTGCTAGTTTCATTGTCGTTATTCAGTTTGTGTTTAAAATGATTATGCTCGATACTGCTGCTGCCGTTACCACTGATAGCGCTATTGTTGCTGGGAACTATTACACCTGTTTTATTAGTAGAGATACTGTTGCTACGATGGTTGCTGTTTCTAAAGTTCAAATTACTGTTGATGATAGCAGCGACGGCTGCTGCAATACTGTTACTGCTGCTGTTGTTACTAGTACTACTATTATTACTACCATTGCTTTGAGGAACAATTCCATTGGCGGTTGCGGAAGATGAAGGAGATAGCACTGTCGTAGCTGCAGTCGATGCTAGAGTAGCAACCGTGGTCATAGCACCAACAACTGCAGTAATTGTTCGCACTGGCAGCTGACGGCCACTGTGAATGTTGTTGGAAGAAGCGGAACTGGATGCTGGTGCTAGCATTGAATTCACGATCGTTGCCGTTGGTTGGTGATGGTAAAATTTGGCAGCGGCCGCAATTGGTGTCATCGTAGCACTTGGATTGACCGATGCTGCTGCTATCAGATGGTGGTGGTGGTGGTGATGGTGTGCCGGAGTAAAAGGGTGATGCTGATGCATTGTTGCCGGATGTTGTTGGTGATGAGCTGCTAGGATAATTGCATTATTTGCGTTTGTCATAATCGATGGCGGGGAAATGAGACTATTGTTTATATTGGCAGCGGCAGTAGCAGATAAAGGGTTAGCCGCTGCAGCTACTGCTGCTGGATTCGTAATCAGATTAAAATGGGCGGCCTGTTGGTGGTTGACTTGAGCAGTTGCTCCTGCTGTGGCTCCTACTACTTTACTGACAATGCTGTTGTTGGGACAGTTTTTCATTATTTCTCATTGCGTCTGAAACTGTGGCATTGTTGCATACATCATCGGTGGTTGGGAGGAAGCAGCAGCAGCGGCAGCAGCTGCTGCTGCGGCAGCCCCGTTCGAGGCCACTCCTGGTACGGTTTGCATGCCCCATCCGGCAGCGGCCATATTGGGTTGCATCATACGATACCCTGGAAAAGCAATAACCATGAAGATAATAGCACATCAAAAAGAATCCATGACTTACCAGCAGTTCCTGCCTGCTGTGGAGAAGCTGCGTATGCGTAGGGATACGCGTATCCTTGCTGCATATATTGTGCTTGCATTTGTGGATATCCCTGAAATATCAAAGAAAATGATTAACCCATAAATTTACTAAAGTCTACCTTTGTTAATTTACCGGGTACCAGTACCCCATCTGCCCATACGCTGAGTAAGGGTACTGAGCTGCCTGTGACAACTGTTGGTTAGCACCATGCTGTTGAGCTGCTGCTGCCGCAGCTGCGGCTGCGGCCGCGGCGGCGTTCTGTGGCTGCAGTGGATTGCCACCTATGCTGTTGATTCCGATTCCGACCATTCCGGCGGCAGCGACGGCTGCTGCATGCACCCCATTACTTGCCATTTCGCCTCCATTCTCCTTACCCCAGTAGCATTTCACTGCGTGACCCTGAACCTCACTGTTGTGTGTACCTTCGATCGCTCGTGCAGCTGCTTCCTTCGAGAGAAACTTGATGAAGGCATATCCCTTATCTTTGAATACTCTGATGTCTTGAATCTGTCCAAACTGACTAAAGTGCTTGTGAATAAGGTTATCCGTTATGGTGTTGGGAGGGAAACCACCACAGTAGACTGTGGTATTTGTCGGTCCGGTGTTGTTGTAAATTTCCTCGAAACCGGGTGTCTTGCCGCTTCTGATACCTGCAATGGAGCAAAAGTTTATGTTTATCAGTAAAAGTGTTGGCATCACCAGCCTATTTACTTGCGTTGAGTGACTGACATTTCTGTTTGAAACTAGCAGGATCCAGATGTAGTCCCATCCTATCTAAGTGATCTTGTAAGTAGGAACAAACATCTACCAAGCAATTATGAAGACATCCCTACCAACGAGAATGGACTATGTCATACGGAGACCCTGACCCAGTAAGTAACTCTTTAAACATCCCATTTAATCAGAGACATCGACCATCATCCTAATCAGACCAAATAAAATGTATTTCTTCGACATATTAAATTACCCAGGTATCAGTTCCTAACTCCAAACTCACCATTTTCTATTTCGACTAGTTTGGCTGATTTTCATAAATGATTATTATGTCTTTACATTCATGCCGCCGGATAAATTTGCCCTTTATATTTTTATCGATTTATCCTTATTAAAGGGTGTTCCACATCAAAGTGCATCACGGAAAAAACGGTGTTGAAAATAACCCATTGGGTATGTTCTCTTGAAAATTTGAGTAAAAGTAATTTGGAGTGTATTGTTTACATTGTATTTTTATCGCTGTCAGTTTTTCGAAAATTAGGAAAAAATGGCATCACACGAAAAGCAACGTCGCGAATTGACCTGAATTCAACTTTCTGATCGGAACATCGGAAAACAATTCGGAATCGTACAGTCAACGGCCAGTCATGCTATTTTTGTAGGAGACGAATCACTGCGACCAGTATTTAGATCTACTGTGGTCGTGTCGTGCGGTGAAACGTTACTATCAAACTCTGATCATCGAACGGAAGGAGAAATGCGGTCAGAATGGATGTTCTAGTAGTGATCAGGATCACAAGCGTGTAGTGAAAGCGTTGAAGCGGAATCCCAATGCTGGGATGTGGTCAAAAAGTTTAATCTGTCCAAGTCTCGTTCAGAGAGCCAAGGACCGGGAGGGACAGTATACGTACGAAGTGCAGAAGGCTTCAAATTGTAACGAACGGCAAAATACGGTTGGAAAGTCACGGGCCCGGAAACTGTACACTAGCTTGAGTGGGGCATGGTTATATGGAAAAAATAAAATTTCGCTCGTAGCAACTTTTTTGGTTCCATTTGGGTCCTAGAAAAACTGTGCAAATTCTTAGCGCGATCAGTGAAACAATATTTTTGCGACCTCGGTTTAAAACATTTTTTACAAAATAATTCATCCAAGAGTCGCCCAGTGCCTCCTAAAATTGAATCGATGGAGTCGCCCAGTGCCTCCTAAAATTAAATCTATGGAAAAAATTTATAGGAAATTTATCAAGGAATCAAAATCTCGATGACCGCAAAACGATATGACGATTGTAGAAAAAATTATTAAGCAAATATCGACGGATGCTCTGAGGATTGATGAAAATTTCAGTTTTTATAGCACCACTGCTGCTGACGGTCGAATTATATACAGAATTTTTAACTTTCTCTAATTGTGTACAAAAGAAGCTTAAATTTATCCCTCATAACTCTTGGGAGGTGACCAAACAGTTAAGACTATTGATTTAGACACAATAAAAGAAAGTCAAAGAAAGATTACATATAATTGGACAACCAAATGCATCAATCGATTTCTGTTTAATAACTTTTTCCATAAGTGTCAGACCGTTTTGTTTCTTTGTTAAATTTCCTATAAAAACCACATAACTTTTTATTTTAGGACATGGGCAACTCCTGGTAAAATTGTTTTGTAAACTTCAAACAAAAACATAGTTTCGTACATCGAGCTAAAAATTTACACAGTTGTTCTAGGACACAAATGGTACCCAAAAAGTTGTTCGTAGCAGAAATCCAATTGTACAGCCCTTATGTACACCCAGATGCTGACGAAACTTCATTGTCTCATCATGGATGGCAAGACTTACGTTAAAGCGGACTTCCGGCAGCTTGCGGGGATACTGTTCTTCACCGCCCAACATAAGTTTGATGATCCGGAGGAAGCATAAACTTTCAAAGTTGGCCTTGTTATACATGATTCGGCAAGCGATCTGTTCATGTGGCAAACGGAATGCGCGGTTCATGACGACCGGGACTGTAAACGGGGAGATCTACCTCAAAGAGTGATCTAGATCTTCTGGTCGAATCTAGCTTCGTGCCACTATTCAAATAATGTCCTGGAGAGGTACGAAACCAACGGAGCGACATTCGTACCCAAGGACATGAGTCCCCCCATTTTGTCGACCACATTTGCTATTATGGTCTTTTACATATGTGGTCTTGGTAACACTGTTTGTAGATGGCACATTTTACTATGAC
This sequence comes from Topomyia yanbarensis, assembly GCF_030247195.1. Taxonomy (NCBI): domain Eukaryota; kingdom Metazoa; phylum Arthropoda; class Insecta; order Diptera; family Culicidae; genus Topomyia; species Topomyia yanbarensis. Next base: position 22,331,370 of record NC_080670.1, on the reverse strand, counting down.
AGGTGGGCTTGCAGATGTGATATATTTCCAGTGCTGTATTCCAATCAAGAGTGTAGATATGAGGTTTAGTTAAGAAGTACATTTCGCTAGATCTCGACAAACATATGATTACGCCCTAAAAGCCAACTGTCAAAATCCACTTTAAATGGAAATTCCGGATAAACCGTCACTAGTCGAACACAGTTCACAACAGTTTATGAACGAGAAAACTTTTCTCTTTCGTTTACTGCCAACATCTGTGATTGGCGCGTAACGGTTTGCCCGGAATTTCCATTCAAAGTGAATTTTGACAGTTGGCTTTTAGGCCGTAATCATATGTTTGTCGAGAGATGTCCGGCGCAAAAAAAAATTGATGGAAGAAAAGGTTCATTAAAAAGGAGATGAACATCGTCTGCATAGATCGTGGTAGGGCTGATTTGCGTAGAATTTTCCGGTTTCTGTTCGACTTCTCGGTATAACAGTCACACTTAACATTTTTCGTAAAAACTAACCCTAATTGTTTTTTTATAATGAAAAACTCAACTGATTATATTGGAAACGATTGCTATAAACGTAAATGTAGATAATAAAGCATTATTTGTTGTGGGTGAATGGATAACAGTGAGTCTAGTTATGTAAGGTATGCAAACTATGCAAGATGTTGCTTCAAGCTGTTCTCAACCTCTATTCGGCAGTTTTCACGATGTCGAAGGGGGTCAATCAAGGTTGTCTGACGTATTCATTACCGTTTCTGCGCTAGAATCGACAGACAGTCTTAGTTTATTATAGGACTAGGCAATATATTTAATGTCTTTTTCGCTTCAGATGGTTGATATTCGAGCCAGTAGAACTCCTTGAGCGTCTGATATACGATATACGACGGAAATTGAGAATTCGATAAGAGATCTCTTCTATGAGACGGTCGACCGACGGCGTCGAAATGCCAGAAGAGATGAGCAGCGGTAAGCGAGTTTAGCAAGAGGGAATGAGACACTTACTACCATTGAAATAAAATCTGTATTGGAACTCGCACCTGACAGCAACAACAACAGCACCCTGGGCGTGCAGTAAACTCTTCGGGAAAACTTGGGAGGTCTCAAACCGAGTTTGGCTTACTGGTCCTGCACGACCGTCGCTATACCACGATTAGCTTAATCCTCCATTGAGTGGTGGCCCAAAGTTAAGCAAAAGACCGCCCAAGCTAAACTAACTAAAGTTCAGAGGCTAGCCATCCTCTCTATCACAAACGCTATGAAATCAGCACCCACTACAGCCATGGAAGCCATGCTTCATCTACCTTCATTGCACAAGCATGCACAAGTGCTCGAGTGATATACACATACCATAGAAGCAGTAAAGACATCCAACCTGTTATGTATCGATCAATTATAATTGCAATCAGTTGCAATAAATATAGTAAACCGTGAGGATCTAATTTCTCTATTCCGTGAAGACTAGCCCCTGCGCGGGTAATTCCGAACCGCCTTCCTAGCCCTAGACGAAACAACCTGTCTTGAATACAATTCAAGATAAAATGGAGGCTAAACCGAACTTCGATATCTCATATGAGGTTCACATAGTGGATCAGATATGGGATGTAGGGGGTCCCATACTACCTCATGGTAGAATATAATTCTATACGGATGGTTCTAAAATGGGTGAGCTGACTGGCTCGGGAGTCTACGGACCATGAATAAAAGAAGCGATATCAATAGGAAAGTGGCCTACAGTTTTCCAGGCAGAGGTATATGCAATATACACCTGCTCGGAGGTCTGTAGGACACGAAACTACAGACATGCAAAAACCGCAATCTTCTCGGAAAGCCAAGCAGCACTGGTGGTATTAAGGTCGTCGAAATGTGAGTCCCAACTGGTTTGGGAGTGCATCACACCTTTACAACTGGCAACTCGGAATAAAGTAATGATATTCTGGGTACCTGGCCACCAAGGAATCGATGGTAACGAAGTTGCCGATGAATTAGCCAGGCGTGGTTCATCAAACATGTTTGTTGGACAAGAATTATCTAGGTATATCTACCAGTGCAATCAAACTAGAACTTTCGACTTGGGCAAGGGAGCAACTACTAAACGACTGGCGTAACGTAGAAGGCGCTCGACAAGCTAAGAAATTCATACATCCAGATACAACGAGAGCCAAAAAACTAATGGATCGAAAACGTAAAGACTTACGTATAATCACAGGTTTATTTACGAGACATTGTCCTGCTAAGTATCATCTGAAAAAAAAATGGCAAAAGTCAAGATGACAATTGTCGATTCTGTAACTACGAACCCGAGAGCTCGGAACATATTCTCTGCCATTGTGCAGTACTATTTCTTCGAAGGGATCGATAATCCGAAAGCACACCTGGAGACACCCAAATGGTGAAATTTGCAACCAGAAAGACCATATTCTGGTGGATGGGCGGCATTTCTCGGATGTTATCGATGTGCCTCCATTCAGAGGTCCGAATATTGACTCTGATCACTATCTCGTTGTCAGCAAATTTCGAGCACGGTTGTCAACTATATCGAACGAAAGATCACAGCGAAAGATGCGTTTCAATATTCAGCGATTGTCAGCGGAAGGAGTATAAACCGAATACCGCCGGAAACTAGAACGGTTTAATGAAATCAACGGAAGTGATAACATCAACGATCTATGATTCATGCGGTGGTTTTATAAAACTGTCAATGGCGTGGGGAAAAACAGTGTTATCTCTTTTCATGTGCAACGACCAAGAAGGTAATTTGCTTGCAGATAAAATAAAAGTGGCTGCCAGGTGGAAGAATCACTTTGAGACTTTGATGAACGGTGGAAGCGAAGAAGTATCAGAGCACAGAATAAACATTAACGATGACGGACAAGCTGTGGAGCCGCCTACACTAGATGAGGTTAGAAAAGGAGCTGAAAAACAACAAAGCTGCGTGGAAGGACAAACTCCCGGCTTTTTAAACTTCTTAAACACGGCAGTGATTGGAGTGCGCTAGTGATCGTGGAATAACCCTTCTTAATTCGGCGTACAAAATCATGTGCCGTATTATGTTCAACAGATTGAGACCGCTTAAGGAGTTCTTCGTCGGCGAATACCAAGCCGGTTTTAGTGAGGGTCGATCAACGACCGATCAAATGTTTGACATGAGACAAATCCTCGTTAAATTCCGAAAGCACCACTTGCAGACACATCATCTTCATAGATTTCAAGGCGGCGTACGATTCAGTCAAACAAAATAAATTATGGCAAATTATACTAGAACATGGGTTTGTTACAAAACTATTACGGCTGATTCGTGTAACGCTGGATGGATCGAAATCAAGTGTAAGGGTTGCGTATGAAATTTCGACACCTTTTGTAGCTTTGGATGGATTGAAGCAGGGTGATGCACTGTCGAATCTGCTGTTCAACATAGGAAGACCGAGAGAGCAATTAGGAGAGCTGGTGTGCAGAGGAGCGGCACTATCATCACACGATCGCACATGCTCCTGGGCTTTGATCGACGTGCTGTGGAAGTCTTTTGCGTTTTTTAAGAGGGAGATAGCGAGAATTGGTCTCAAGATTAATACCGGCAAAACAAAATGCATGGTCGTTGATAAACGACCTGGGTCCAATAGTGGTAGTGTAGCCGTGCTAGAGGGTAAAATATTTGAAATTGTAGATGAATTTGTGTACCCTGGAACTCTAGCGACGTGCGATAACGATGTTACCCGCAAGGTGAAAAGGCGTCCCGAAGTCTGCGAACGAAGACGTTCTATATACGACTCTGGTTCTCCCGGTAGCTTTATAAGGTCATGAAGCATGGACGCTTAAGGAAGCTGACTGTAGAGCGTTTGGAGTATTCGAGCGTAAAGTGCTGCGAACAATACTCGGCGATAAGCAGGAGAATGGAATTTGGCGGCTTCGCATGAACCATGAGTTATACCAAATATATAAAGGGACGGATATTGTGAACCTGATATAACACGGCAGACTGCGGTGGGCTTGACACGTGGTCCGGATTCCAGATGAGCGTCAAGTAAAGACAATATTCAACAGATGCCGGAAGAGGCCGTCGGCTTCGTGGCAGGCCACGTACACAATGGCGTTGTGAGATTGAGGAGGACCTGAGGGCGCTCAATGTTCAGAGCGACTGAAAGTGATTGGCCCGAAATCGAGTCCAGTGGAGGATACTCCATTCGGCGTATGCGCATCAAGGAGCAGCTCAATACCTTCAAGTATCAAGTAAGTTAACTCATACTCATACAAGATGACCAATACATGTTCTCAATGCACAAATTCCATGCTTACTTTCGTCTTCTATGTAATCAATCTGACATAGAAATATCATTCGTCACACTGAAGTTGATTCCTTATTGCAAACATGAGCAGTTCTTTGAATCGTACTTATTTCAGTAAACCAAAGCGCCGAAAAAATTTGAACGAGTATTTTCATACTTCATACCAAATGGCTCTTAAACTCAACGGCTGTTATGCCAAACGATCTCAATAGCATTCAATATCCTGTACATTTTATATCGAATGACCATTATGCCAAATGGCTATTATGTCAAATGACCTACTATCACAAACTAACAGACATAACACTGTAAGGAATTTACTTTAAAAAAATCGATCAGCTATCCCCTAACACTAGCTCCACATATTTTATACATGTCCCCAACACTCATTTGCTGGTGTGTTAGCCCTCAGGCTTGGAAAAAAAAATTCTCTAGTAGTCTATTCCCGCATGTCAGTGATACCATCATTGCAAAGGCGGCCACAGTCCCGACTACAAATATATTTAAAATGACCGTTAAAGCGGGTGATGCATTGTTTTCGAGTGTTATGTCTGTTAGTCTGTGCTACTATCAAATTATTTCTTGTGCTAAACGCGCCAAATGACTTTATGCCAGTTTATCCCCTTTGAAGTTACGATACCAATATTGGCAAGAGGCAAGCAAATGAAAAAAAAGAAAATGAAAATAATTATTATTTCATTCATTTACAATTGTAATTAGTTCTCTTTATAGTTAGGTTTAGTCCGCAGTTCGATCATATGTTACACCTCATTGAAAAATGTAGTATTCCGATTAAAACTGTTCGCACACGGGGCGACAGGACACCCGTCACAAAAACATTCACTATGGAATTTTTACCTTTAGTTGAAATCGATTGTTGTATTTGAGCTGGAATTCAGGCAGTATGTTGGAGCGAGCCTGAAGCGACTCGAATTCAGAAACATAATCAGCATGATTCTCACTCGATATAAAAATTAACACAAATCAAATGCGTTGTAAAGGACGAAGTCATACAATTGATCAGAAGTAAAAGAGGTAAAAATAAAATATTCAGTGGTAATCGCACAATTGAATATCAAAACAGAGCACTGAAAGCGCTCTTTGTGCTTAAATCTACTAATTAAATCTAATTTTGACGATATAGTCCAGTTTGCGGCTGCACCAGCAGTTTCGCCTAAAAGACGGTATTAGTCCAGTTGCTGTACTATATCGTCTTAAAAAACTTTATCTTCTATGTTGACAGAAGTTTCGAACGATTCTCAGCGTACAAGACAAGAAAAACTTATCCGACGCTGGGTTCGTGAAAGTTCCTTATCATCGTTAATGACGTAAAGGTTAATTAACAACTTATAGCACATTATGAAATGCTTAAATTGTAGCAAAAATCATGGCTTTAGTTTTTCTACAAACACTGTATAAACTTCCACAAAAAAAACAATAATAACTCACCTTTAGTATTCTCGCGGGGTGCCGGTGGCTTGCGGGTGGACCAGTTGGTTCTGATGCTTCGCGAACCCAACCATTGGCCATTCATCATCTGTATGGCATTCTCCGCCTCAGCTTTCTTCACAAACGACACGAAGGCATAACCTTTCGATTTCAGCGTCTGAGGATCACGCACAATCCGACAGTTGGATATTTCCCCGAAGGGAGCAAACGCTTCGCGCAACGTTTCCGTTTCGATTTCCGGGCTAAGATCGCCGACAAAAATATGATAATGCTGACTAGTGTCAGTCTTTGGCTGGTTCCCGGGACTGGTAGCCCAATTCACTTTGATTTCCTTCTTGAGAAACAGCCGCTTGTTCATAGCAGCCAGTGCAGTCTGAGCCGATTGGTGACTGGTATACTCTATGAACGCATACGGATCGCTGCTCGCCTCGCGTATTATTTTACAACTTTTCACCGCACCCATTTGGCCAAACAGCGCACATAGCAAATCTTCTGTTACTGATTGATCCAAATTGCCCACGTAAAGGGTTTTCGGGTAAGCTTCATCCGTCATCTTATCTACCGAATGCTACCAACGATGATTTTTGAGAAAAAGTTTGAGCTTGTTTTTTCGGCTCCTTGCAGTTTTTTCCTCGGTTGCTGTGTTTCGTTTTTCACCACTTCCCTAATGTCCGTTGTCTCATTCAACAGCAGCACAGACAAGCAAAAAATTTTCCGATGGCTCCTTCGATGTCGTCCCGCTGAACGTGTCTCTCGATCACTTTTTGTGTGTGTGCACCACAAAACGCAGCAGCCACTTTGAAATAGGATGAATGAAAACTTGTTTCTCTCGAAATTCGCTCCCCTTCGCTTTTTCTGGCACTAGCCGCACACAAACAAAATATCGTCGTTTTATTAATCCATAGAGAACACAGCACCGTCCTCGCGTACACACTCCTTTTGGGTAGTCAAATACTGGCGACTAGTTTCATGAGCTAATGAAGAAATAATTGAAATTGTAATTTTATATGTTGAAGGAAACTTTCATTTATTCCATTCCGTCTATCGTCGAGCTGTTCCTTCTACTGCCAAAAGTAGAAAAACCAGTGCTGCCGGAAGTTGGGTCATTGGAGATGAAAATATGTTTCGTAAAGGGCTATGCAACAAAACTTCTCAATGTAATGAATTTTTATTAATTTCGAATGAGTTTATCCGAATAGAAATTAACACTATTTTTTACCCTTTAAACAATCATAGGTAATCAAATCTAGCCAACAGGGTGTAGCTCACGATACCCTGTTGGTTACATTTGTTTACCTATGATATAAATTAAAAGAGTCAAAGCTTTTTTGTGAAAAGGGCGATACTAGCAGCGACATCTTTCTAAGTAAATCGACAAAGAATATTTGAACTTTTTTTTCAATAGGTCCAATCTGCAAATGAGAGCCCTCTTTTTTCGCTTTCTCTTTCGATTATTACTGCAAAACCACAAAACTTTTCGAACATTTATCAGTATGTTTCGAAAGACCAAGGTTTTTACTAGCTTATTACGCAAACAGTTGAAGGGAAATCAGAAAGGTGACCGAGTATTTCGCGGAAGAGAAAGTAAACAAAGAGAGGATCTCTTTTGTAGATTGGACCTATTGAAAAAAGTCTATTTCTTTTCGTCCTAGATTGCATAAATCACTGCCTGATAATCATCAAAAATTGCGGAAAATTAAGTTTCGCCCCTGCGCTGGTACCAAAAGAAGTATCGCCCTGACTGTTTGCATAGAGCGTGGAGAGCGAAACTTTAAATAAACAAAGAAAAATACAGTTTCGCCCATAGTATTTTTTACTCTAGTTTGAGTAAGCAATATCGTTGAATCGAAATTTTTAGGTGAATTTGTTGCGCTTCGAAGCCTTCATTCGCATAAATAGAAAACACACTTTGTTTACATTTGTAAGTATCGCCCTTTTTACAAAAAAAAACCGTTGAGATTAAACTACTAGAGGGAGCAAAGCGCTACTGCCCGCTTGGAAGAAAAACGGGCAGCCAGTAAAAATCCGTCAGGATTCCGGCAGCTGTCAAAATTATCAAAATGGCGCTGCCAGAAATCAGCTATACTCCTTCCAGTTATGGCAGGCAGATTCGCCTCACCGGTTCTGTTTTGTTTATCGTTGTTTTATTTTCGCCATATTTACATTTTTCCAAGGATAGTTTTGGCAGATGAAAAAATAGGAAGAAATAAAGATTTTGGTTTCAAACATGGTAAGTAATATGGATTTCATGTCCCCAGACATGGTTTTATTATAAATTTACATAAAATTTAAAAAAAAAATAAGAAAAATACAAGCAAAACCTGAAACGGTACAAAACCGGTCCTGCCGGTGCGTGCCTGGCAGAAATCCGGTAGAAAAAACCGTTAATAACCGTAAGGGGAAAAAATCTGCCAGAAACGGTTGTTGCATTTGAGCCGGCCGACTGGGCAGCGCTCTGCCAGCCAGACCCCCAGAAATTCTGCCAGACTTTTTATTTCGCTGCCTGCTATCTGGGGAGAAATCTGCCAGGCACGTCCGAGCGGGTGTCTCCATGTATTCACAGACTGTAACATGGGGTCTCGCTCTAGCATATTGTATTCCTTTACTTTGCCATTGAGATATCTGACGTTAAAAATACGCACACTGAGATCTCACATTTTTATACTACCACCCTCCCCGCAGGCCCAGATGTGGTTTGTTTACCTCCCAATTCACCGTGTAGAAGTTTTGTTTGCCTGCCAAGTTAAACGTCAAAGTGACACAATACCAATCCAGCTGGATAAGTCTATGTTTGTACCCGGGGCAACATGTGTCAAACTAATAGACCTAGCATATGTAAGAGCAAGATAATAAACCATCAGTGTTAGTAGCATATACTTCTAGTAAACATTTAATGAGTGGATAGACCGAATATGGATAAAATTTACAGCAGAAGAAACGAGACGCAGATAGAAAAGTATGCTATCGATGCATAAATAAATTTCTGCGTGTACAGCACAGCATGTGGTTATTACATAGCTAACGAATACCGAAAACCAGAACTCATTATGCCCTATATTTACTAAAATAACAAGCTTTATATATAAGTCTATATTCTATTCTATAAGTCGCTAAATTTTCATGATCACACAGTGAGGACCCAATTTTATCAGCTGATTCATCCGATTTTTTCAGCCTCATATGAGGTTGGTAGTTTGATGGGCTCTAGCAACCGATCCAAGTTGATTTTGAGTAATTCTCTTAAGCCATTTATCAGCCTAAAATTCGCCAGTGGGCTGATAAAAACGGATCTTCACTGTATTCTGAAATTGCAGTAAAAGGACCGTCCCAAGCATCAAATTATTTCCTACTGTTTATGCGACTTATTTTCAAAGTTGAATTTGAAAGTAAAATCAATTAAATTTTAATTAAAAACCTCATTTACGCCGATGTAACATGTCATTCATTAATTTTAACTACTTCCAGCCAATGGTTATTATAAACTAGTTTTCCGCAATTTTTTCTCAGAGTTCTTTTAAATCCAGTGCAACTATTTACCATAGCAGTAGAGAACATTCGTAGTCCGGTGCTCATTTTGTCGAAAATCTTGGAAAACTATATTCAACGTAAATGCTACTTTTGCTGAAAAAACATTTCACGTTTTTAGTATTATTTACCTAAAGAGCATAGTACTTATGCTATATTGGCATAATTGTTCCATCAAAACACATATTTATACTTAAAAAGAGATTTGTTTTAGGTACATGAAACTTTCGCCTCGTTTTGCTCAGTTCGAGCAGAATGTCACTTAGGACTATTTAAATAAGTACTCTTGAATTATGGTTATATTCCTGGGCGATTTAAGGGCGGGTAGAGCGGCAAAAAATGACAGCGACAAATCGCCCAAATGTTGCATTTGAAATAGTCCCCTAATTGCCAGCAATTTGCTGGCAAATTGAAGGGCAATTAGCGCGTCCGAGTTGGCAAATAGCCCCCCGTTAGCCACCAACTTCCCCTTTTTGACTGTTTGACTGCTGTTGCTATATTGTTAAGTTCTTCCAGTAAACTTACAACAAAAATGCATGTAACAATAACCTTGCTGTTCAATAAAAATATTACAGTAAATATTATAAATATCAAAACCGCTTTTGAGGAGAAAATAGATATGGAAAAAAATCAATCGTGGGATATAAAGACCGGCGCGAAAATTTTTCGGAATAGTGCTCAATCGAAAGGTGATTGGTGACTTTGTTAAATATAAACTTGATCGGTTGCTTCTAGTTTACTAATAAGTTAGTATGTGAAAATATATGAAACTTCAGTAATGGGAACAATAAATTTAGGAGAAAAAACGCCGGTATCGTCTTGTGCTTCCCAAAATCTGCAGATATGTAGGTTTTGGTGAAAGGTGAAATCAACATTGTCCAATTTACAATAAAGATATTCTAATATAAAGCTATGTATTCTCTTTATTTCTCGCACATGATTAGCTTTTTTATATTTTGAACGCACTAAAACAACCAATCAGCAGCTGGTTCAATCAAATTTTGCGCTGGAGTACCCCCTTAAAGGAAATTTATATTAAGCAATCGTTCAAGTTTATGGGGCTACATCTAGGGATTATAGAATATTTTATCAATATTCCTACCTAGTCAGCCTAAAATAAAAAGACTGATAAAAGGGGTTTCGCTATATTTGTATGATTACTTGTGATGATAGCCTGTTAGCGTATTTGCCTTGTATCAGGTCTCTAAATGTATTCATGAGATACATTTAGAAAGTGCAACACAGGACTAGTGCAATACATTTGTAGACGAGAAACACTGCGGCCCAATTAAATCAGTTTGTTTACCTGTTTTATGACGTTAGTTTTACTGAAGAAAAAAAAAATCTTACTGGAAGATGTGACATACATCTTGGGTATTTTGCGCGTCATAGTTTTTGCATGACCCCTAAGATGTGAAAATAGAATCGAAATGATCACTTGGCCCTTTACTATAAACCGCCACTCAGTATTTTTACGAACCAACAGTTCTGGCAGCACTGGCAGGAATCGAGGCAGTTTTCTTTCTCCTCGGAGGGAAAGTATTCCTTTCATTCAACACACACACACATACACTCAATGCTCACTGCGTATGCCGATTTTCTTCTTGTAACGAAAATTCTCTCATACAACACTTAACACACACTATTGCGCTGATCCATCGATACCTGGCGGAAAATCCGTCGTCCAGGAGCGAGAAAAAAATCTTTCTCCTACCTATAGCTTGCAAATTCAAGAGCGCCGGTCGAAATCCTCGGTTTGCGACGGCAGGATACGACGCACCAACGAGCCAAGCTCGATTCTGTCGCGATGCGGAAATTTCCGAAACTACTAAAACCGCTTTTCCTTCGGTGGATTTCTTCGCAACCTACTGATGCTGCAACTATCACAGTACTTTTTGTCTACTGTTCTTGCTTTTCGGTCAGATATCGGCTCCCTTCAACTTTTGATCCGCGACAACAGCGTTCAACATTGATGTAAGTTGCAAACGTTGGTAGCTCTGGGAAATGTCAAAAATTTTGCATTAAGCTGTCAATGAAAAAGTGCGAATGAAAAGGTGTTCACATTACTCATATGAATGCAGTACTTTTCACATAGACAAAATAACATCCACCCCGTATAAATAAATACCATTCCAGAAAATTTCGGAACCATAGACTTTTCTACGGCTCATGTACGTACACGTCACATGACACAAATACTACTTCACTAGCTGGTGGAAAATAATAAACAAAGACGGCTAAAGTAAATGGGATTGTTTTCAACCAGTAAGCTGCATTGGTGTTCGTGAGACTGGCCGACAAGATCTCAATTTCCTAACGATTCATATAATACTCACCATATAGGGAATACTACTGATACATTCCATCATTATAATTCAACTATTATACTACCATACCAACGTTGACCATACTTATTTAGTTACCATTTCCAACACCTTCCGCGTATACTATATCGGAGATTTGTATACTACATTGTTATTTTGTGCAGGCGGTTAATATTGCTCTAGATGGTCTTTGTTATTCGTATATCTGTTTACGCTAATCCAAAAATCTGTAGTTAAACATGGTCAAAAATCCTCGTCTTCCAATAATACCGATAGCTCAATTGGATAAAGCGTCAGTCCACTTAGTGTCAACGAAGCTTTCTTCAGAAGATGACGTGTAACAAAATAAAATTTCATCAATCGATAGAATTAAAAAGATTGAAAGGGAAGTTTTTTTCTCCATCAAATATTTTATGCATCGCTAGATCTAAAATATATACAGCAGGCCTTATACGTACAATATTTTGTCAATACTAGACAGTATTGACTAAACTATTGAGTTCTACAAGATGACGACACGAATGAACTTATGATGAATAAAGTTCATGTTTGACAATTCTCGGTGGTTTGTTTACTTTGTCAATTGCGTGAGTGCGAGTGCAACGGGTGCTCATCTGTTACATTCGAACTCACGTAACCCTCATGTAAACAAACCACCGAGAATTGTCAAACAAAGTTCATCCGGCTCCCCAGTAAAGCGCAGCCGGAATTGAACTGGAATTCTGGCTGGTTCCAGTTCGCACACGGGCTCCAGTGACACAACCGATTCTAACTAGAATCGGTTGTGTCACTGGAGCCGGAATACGAACTGGAACCAGCCAGAATTCCGGTTCATTTCCGGCTGAGCTTAACTGGGTCATTTTGTGAGGTTATTTCGGTTGGTGTAAAACCTAATTGTACGTGTAATGGAAAACAGTTGTATTGACGATGTACATTTCAAATGGGATTGACGTATTGAAGCAATATCGTCAAATTTCCGACCGATTTTGATACTTTTGGGTGTTTTGGATTCAAGACCTCATCCACTTTTGGACTTGGTAAAAATGAATCGGGTTACATCATTCGCTTCCCGGAAATCCGAATTTTCGGAAGCAGGTTCCAGTGCTGGGATACTATTTGTAAACTTCAATGTAATACTAGCAATATGGGTATCAAAATTTTTGGGATTGCATCAGTAGACTGTATCTCGTGATTTTGAAACCATTTGGCGATTTGACCCCGGAACGGACATTCCGGAGCAGGTTCCCGTGGGGCCGTGAGTGGCCATTCCATTCCAATTCCATTTTTCAAATTGCCATAGGATTCTGTAACAATAAATAACACACTTCTGAGATAATTTGAATAGTTTTGATACTCATATTGCCACGACATTATTCTGGTTGCAGTTGAAAATCGAAATAGTGAACTCTTTCGGTTTCAGTTGCAGATTTTTTAGAACGAGGATACAGATTTTCAACAAAATTATCTGGCAGCAAAGCATTGTTTCCACCTTTCGGCATCACTTCTAAAGAACTCAGTAACTCACTCAACTCACGTCAGAAATTTATCAGACAACAGGCAGGCGGTGGAAGGCTGTGCTGTGACAGCAGCAGTTTCATATTTCGATTGTATAGTGAGCGGTATTAATTTTGGTCTCGCTGTTCGAAAAGAATATTCGGTTAGGCAACAATTTTATTCTGTTTTGGCCGTTTTGACATTAACGATGCAAGTTTGTTCCCCGTAATGGATTCAACCAACTTGACAAAGTCCCACAAGGTTTCGAAAGGATCGTCTTTCAATCAACAGAACCAGGACGAAGGTGGTAATGAAAATCAATACTTTTACGAGGACGAAATTTTTTGCATCGACGGCCGTGGCCGAGTCAAGTTCGGTTTGGTGCTGGAAAATTTCGAGGTTAGTGAAGAGGAAGGCTTCGAAGAAGACACACTGAAGAAAGGGGAAATTCGGGCCTGTTGGCACCCGGATGGCCACGAGGAGATCGTGAACCAACAGAAGGTAAATAAGGCTGGATTAAGGCACAAAATCTAGACAAGACAGTGTTGCTAGATGTATCTGCATGTGTAAATAAGATTGCAACTTTTTTTTTGGTTTCAGAATAAAGCAATATCATTGTTATATAAAGCGTATAAATCAATTATTGAGACGCTCATGCATTTCACATGACATCAACAGTTAAAACTGCACTTGAAAAAATGTTAGAAAAATGGCTATTTTGCAGTAAATCTAGTACTGCGTTAAAAAGGCAATCAGTAATTTACAGAATTGCTCAAAATTAAAATAAGTTTAATAGTCAATAGTTCAATAATTGAATTGTTATCGTTTATTACTTTGCACTTTTTACAACGTTTGTTGCTATTCGTTTAGGTTGGACTGGCCGATAGAACGCTCATGCCAGGTGATGTCGTTCGGAAGTTAGTTCCAGGAAAAGATACCCAACGTGGATATTGTCACGAAATTTTCGTTAAAGCAGATGTAAAGGTAATCTGTTACTAAGCAGTGAATATCTTCAACATAATAAAATTCCTTTTATTTTGTAGATAGCAGGATCCAAATATGTGATTAAAAACGTATCTTCAGATCGACTGCGGCCTCTGATGACTATGCCGAAAGATAATGCAGTTTGTCTCGATTCGTGGGTTGGTAGCACTAAGAATGTCAATGAAAAGTTGGTGCTTAAGTAAGTGTGACTACAATATGTAGTGAAGAAATTGCTTTAGCAGTCAGAAAAAAGTAGGATGTGATCCTGTCTCAAATTATATTCATTTTAGATCGCAGTGCGGCTCTCTGGTGGAGATCTGTCCGGACATAGATTTCTGCACGTTAAAGGATACCGACACCCGATCCCATTGTGGTTATTTTTCTGGAACACTTTTTTATCCGGGTCAAACCCTAATTGGCTCGATCAGCGACTTGGATAATGCGAAATGGCTAAACACATCGGCCGAGATGAAACTCAACCGGAAGCACAAAATGGTTGATCGCAAGTTTACGGTACAAACTGTTGAAATTGAAGGCGTTTGGGTGCATTGGCAGTGCAAGGCGTCCTGTGAAGATGTTGAAGCGGAGATGAAGAAAGGTGGGATACAGCAGCCTCCGGACTATGTTGCAGGAGATGACCTGAAGCGTCTTAAGAAGTTGAATTTATTTGAATCTTGCATGCTCCAGATAAACGATAAAAATTATCTTACAATCGAGTCGGGAGACACATTTTGCAGGAAGAGTCAATGGAGAAAGGAACTAAGCTCAAAATACATCAATATGATTGGTAGCGTAGGATGCAACAAGAACGAAGCAGGAAATGAAAATGTGATCTGTGATAATGAAAGCCATAAAATAACTGTTACGAGTACGGGTGAAAGTGGATCGCGGGATAAGGTGGAAACGGACCGAGCCAAGCTGTGTCCATCAGCGTTGAAAGAGATTGTTAAAACATGTAAATCGCGTCGCAACTCGCCTAGGCGATCGAATGCTAGCGCAGTAGCATCAGCTTGCAAATTGGCCGAGAGCGACGAGTGGCAAACTGATTTGGAAGACGAAAAGTACGACGATGTAGACGGTTGTGATTCGACTGTTTCCGATGGAGGTTGCAGCACTATATCCTCATCTTGTTCAAGTACTGCTACTCCGAAAAGTAGCCCTAAGAAGTCCCCATTGTTAGCAAAGAAAATTCGGAAATTGAAGAAAAGAGCCACATCGGCTAGTGGCAGCTCTGACCGTTTCCCTTCTCCTGGAGATGAAGTAATAACAGAAACCCTAGTCGTGTACAGTTCCGCGACAGTTGTTTGGCAGGATGGTACGATCGAAACTAACATTCCGTCTACGGATTTGTGTCCCATACATCATCTCGACGACCATGAGTTTTTTCCTGGGGACTTTGTGCTTGCAGGGAATACTGATATGTCACACAATCCTTCATTTCGCGACTATGGAGTCATTCAGAATGTTGACCATCATGGTCGAACAGCGAAGGTTAAATGGTTTAGTACGTACACGTGTTTAGATGAACCACAGCCGACCTATAACGGAGAGTCGGAAGTTAGTGTGTACGATTTGAAGGATCATCCTGATTTTCAGTATCGACCCGGTACGATTGTCATTCGAGTGGCGAATTTTATCGGCGATGACTCTAATTGCAGTGCCGGGCAGGTAGGTGTTCTAGATAATCATGGTTTCAGTTCGATGCTTTTTGAGCAATACTTTTGTCCAAAAACGTTCTACTTAATTCTTTTTGTATTAACATTTTAAATATCGGGCTAATATGCTACGTACATGCCGTGTCTGAGTATTGTAATTGAAACAAAAATCTTTTTCAGGTGATCGATAACTATCCCAACGGTATGGTTAAAGTTTGGTGGGTTGATGATCATGTTAGTATGTGCTGGCCGCAAGATATATTTGAAGTTGGTCAGTATGATTCGGAAAATAATTTTTGGGGAAACGATTCCGATAACAATTCTTGGGAAACAGAGGATGAAACGTCCGAACTAGGTGGCCTTTCGCCCCAGCGCGTCTCAAAGCCAAAGCTTGCAGCAAATCTGGAGAGAGCTCGTGTAGCAATGGCTCGTTTGGAAGAGCTCTTCATCATCAACCCTCACCTGCAAAATCAAGAAATCATGAAGAAGCTTTTGATGGTGTACAAGAAGTGCAGATATTTGGACCGATTAATGCTTACTTCATTTTTTCACGAAGACCACTTCATGGGTTTGGTAGAAAGGGTTCGTAAGTCAAACAATCAAACTACGGCGGAACGTGTGCTGGATCAAAAAAATAGACTTTTTAATCAAAGTGGTTCAAAGACGACTACTCCTACGGCAGAAAGTCCCAACGCAGAACAGAAACTGCCTTCAACCAGCAGTCACAGTCTTTCATCTAGTGGCGGTGTAAGTGCTTCAAGAAAGTCATTTACCACGAACCATGCGTGCACTATGAACACGTCATTATCGTTGAAATTCCCAGCGGGAAATAATATTTCTACGTCATCGGACATTTCCAGTATTGAAGAGAATCATCCAACCGCCACAGTTGGTTTCAGGACGGTTCAGTCTGCTTGCACCGCTGCTGAAGATTCTGGAAATTTCTCCGTCAAAAGTGATGGTGACAATGCAAGTAGCAAACTTGGCGCTCATGAAAGTGGCAATGATTCTTTACTTAATGCCGAACTGGATAATGTTAATAATGTTTACATGAACATGTGTGATGATATGAACAACACTAGCTCTGTATTCAGTTTTCCTCCACAAACAAATAACGTTTCTGCAAAGCTTTGTTCCCTCATCAAAGCGCAATTAGTGAAGGCATTACAGGAGGTAAAACGGCTCGTCTCAATCAAACGTAGATCAACTCAAATCGTTTCCTATTTCAGATCAATCAACGCTATGGTCAAGCTGATCCTTTCAAAGAAATCATCATCGAAGAAATACACATAACACCACCACCCTATTCTTCACGGCCGCCTTCATCTACTCCGTCCCAACAGCAGTCTGTTGTGAATACACCAACAGCAGACCATGAATTCTGCGGCTCGGTAGAAGGTTTTGCTTCCCTGCCGGACACTAACAATGAGTTCAATTTCGTCGAAAGCTTCCAAGTGCTAGAAACGGCGCCGAGCAGTCACAAGTACCATTTGACAGTATTCCAAACTAACAATGCCCAAAGTTTCTACAAAGCAATCCAGCGCGAGCATAAACTGTTAAGAACCGCTCTGCCGCCTGGGGTGTGGGTCCGCACGTTTGAAGACAGGCTCGATTTGCTGAGCGTCATGATCGAAGGCCCGAAGAAGACCCCATACGAAGACGGTTTGTTCCTGTTCGACATCCAACTTGGCCAGGAGTATCCCACAGCTCCTCCCCTGTGTCACTATATCAGCTACTGCTCGGACCGCTTAAATCCAAATCTGTACGAAGATGGCAAAGTTTGTGTGTCTTTGCTGGGTACCTGGTCAGGCAAGGGAACGGAAATGTGGGGACCGAACAGTACCCTACTGCAAGTGATCGTTTCGATACAGGGTTTAATTTTAGTGGATGAACCGTATTTTAATGAGGCTGGCTATGAAAAGCAAAGAGGTAATTTATACGATTGGTTTGAATCAGAACCGAACTTACATCGATTCAATCTTTCTTTGCCCATTTTAGGCTCTCAACAAGGAGGGGAGAATTCTCGCATGTATAATGAAATGGTGCTACTTAAGTTGGTGCAGTCGATGTCGAAACTGATTGTCAATCCGCCGGAAATTTTCAGTGAGCAAATTTTGGCACACTTTCGAGAGCGCGGCAGAAAAATGTTCCTGAGAATCAAGAGCTGGATGGATTTATCCAACGAGGCAAACAAAGCGGCGAGTACTGGTACGTGAACTCAGCGTAAATATATATTTATAATTTTTTCTAGGAGAACTAAATTTTGTTTGGTAAACATGTTACTTCCAATAGCGACAGCTAATGGTAGGAATTAGGGCAAGTGATCATATTATATACATTTTCGAGTTAGGTTACCTTAAGTAAATATGTATTGAGTAACTAGTTCTAAAAAACTTTGATAGCTTAGTATACAAGACAGTAAAGGACTATATCACATATTTTTTTAATTTATTAAGTACTTTCCTTCAATATACTAACCAATAAATTTATTTTAAGGAACACCTGCATTGATCGCCAGCAAAACACCTGTCCAATCTTCCTCGGTGCCGACAGTATCTACTGCATCACCGCCCGATGTGTTGATAGCATTGCCGGAGTTTCCGCTGATCCCAGCCAGCCGAGGATTCTGTCTCACCCTAGTCGGTTTGTTGGAAAACTTTCAAAAGACGCTGGACTCTGTCGGCAGCGAATAACCGAAGCTTGGAGTAACGTTCCCACCGCCGCCGTTTCGCGAAATTTCCCTGTAGTAACTAACCATCACTCGGAGTGGTGTGGTTTATAGTTTACATGAGTTGTTGAATATTTTTAGTAAATTCTTACGTGCGTATACCGATTATCTCGCTGCAAATGCCTAAAACGTTGGTTGCATTTTTAATTTTTCTGTTTGAGTATTATTACAAAATACTGCAAAAAGCTTCAAATGTGAATCTTTGAAAGTACTGACAAGATGCACAGCGTGCTAAAGGTTTTAAGCGGTTGATGGTTTTATTGCACATCGCAAAGTATTATAATTTGTTCTCAATGTTGTTAATTGCATATTTCTTCGTATGTGCTAGGTATTCTGTTCGTATTCAATGAATGCGGCCTATAAAGATATTACTTAATTCAACATTTAGGTTAAAGCAATAACAACTAACCACGTAAAATGCTGTGCCTATATAGAAATCAATTGAATATTTGAAAACATAAGGTAGAAATAAATACATGCTTTAACAATTTCATCTTGTATGATTGTAAAATTATTTTACTAGGGACATTTGTGCGCAGAATTCGAGCGGAAGCCATAGCAGACTATGGTAAGGAGTGACTTGAAAAACAGACAGATTTGAGAAGGAACGTGTATCAACTAAAATGTCGTCGTTTTTTTTTATTCAGAGCAACAGTTTTGGAAGATTAGAATGTCATAGAGTGAGACAAGTATTTGTGATGTGGCGCGTTCGTGAACAGTAACTCCATTTGATATGTTTCAATCAACAACAAAATCTCAAGATTTTTTATGTTTATACAACTTTTCGTCGAATTCAAAATGTTAGTCTATATCGTTTACTCGTTTTTGGTCTGGAAAAAAATGAAGGAGCTCAAGGGGTATGATCAAAAATTAATTGCGGTTTTACCCATCGAGACAGAAACTCAGTGTACACCGCGTATCGTGTGGCATGTCCCTGTGCTGAGGCTTTGGAACCAAGCTGATTCATAGGTGTAGTAGCATATTCCATTGAGCTACGTATTAACAAACAGGCGAATCGATGCCAAACTTTGTCCAGTTTAAGAAAGTTACATTGCGCTGTCTCAGTAGGTTTTGGTTTGTTCTTTGGATACCTCTATTGGCTATTAAACAACCAAGAATTAGTCCACAAAACTAATCGTCATCGTAATAAAAATTTTACAGTTCACTGTTATTGAAAGCTTAACTGAAGCGATACTATATCAACAAAAATCAATGCATCAAGCACAATGGCATTGAATAAACTAAAATGCGCGCCTGCTCTTTACGATGTAGCTCCTAACTAGTAACCGCACAGAATTGATAGCGAATAAATAACTGGTTTATGAATGCGTTGTTTTATTTAGACGAATTGACCGTATGACTTTCCACATAGCCATTCTTATTTCTCAAATAGATCTTTCTCCTCTGACCTAACCGCCATTTTTTTAAATTTTCGATCGAGATTTGAAGTTCCTTCTGCGGTTTTTTATGATTTATATAAAATTTTAAAATGCGCACTTTTGCATCACAGATAACAGACATGCATGCTCGATTCGAAATGGATGTAAGCACGTATGCTATTGCAATTCAGGGTAAAGCAAATGTCTAACATGCGTTTGGCAAACATTTGTAGGTGGCGCAGTAAATGACGCAAGGCACTTGTCAAACACATGTGGCAAATAGTGCAGCGAAATGCTGCTTCCCAACACTTTATCAATTTGATAGTTTACACGAGTTTTTAAATAAATTTTGTTCTAGCCTAAATGTCTGTTACCTGGAATGTGAATTGTGCGAAGAATCCGAAACATGGGACACTTGACACTGCACTACCCCCCGGAAGTATGCAGCTCTCGTTGGATAATATATCTACCACACTTGCCAAACTGATACCGCAATCTCGAACTATACAAGGAAGTAGCAGAATTCGTTGGAATATTCCAATTGAGTTTATGATGATCCTTTTTAAAAAATACAGGCTACGTACACATTGAACTACCTTACCAGTCAGGTCGTGATGTCCTCGTCTCCAGTTCACTCGGCTCAAGGCTGTTTGTCGACAGCCCAGGACACGAAGTCTTCTCAGATCCTCTTCAACTTGGTCGATCCACCTCCTCTTTGTACCTATCGGATTAGCCATTTCGACGACATACCGAACCCACCTCAGTCGTCCAATTTGCGCTGTGAGACAAAATGGGTGGTTCTCCAAGTAACTTGAGATTCGTGGTTCTTTCGCTGTCTCCACATTCCGTCTTCCGTCTGCACCCCACCTTCTGTTCAAAAACACAAGGAGTAGGTTGGTCCTCTGTCAGCATAGTTCCGGTTTCGTGGCAGCAGAGGACATCAAGTCTAATGAACGTTTTGTAGATGGTGTACTGTGCGGTAGCGTATTTTATTCGTCCGAAGGGGTTTTCGAAGCCCAAAGTAAGCACGATCGCTTACTAAAAAATGTCTCAGAATTTCTCTCCTGATGTCATAATCGGTACCTGTTACTCTTACCAGCTACCCCAAATACATGAACTTATCAACCACCTCGATATCGTCACCAACAATCGTTATACTCGGGGGGAAGCGTAATTATGCTTCCTTCGAACCTCTTGCTCTCGTGTATTTTATCTTTGACGCATTTTGTAACCCGTCAGGGTAACAATTTAGCACTGGGTGGAAATATACCATTTATTGGGTATACACTCCGTAGAGTTTATTTGTTTACATGTTATTATGCTCACCGCTGTTCGATACCTTTCACATTTAGTTGTAAATTTTCGTTCATTTTCTCGTTTGTGAACGGTTTAGTTTGTGCAGATAGGTGTAGTAATTTTTGTTGAACATACGTCCTTCACTAGCGGCGTAGGGGCGGTGTCAATTTGTGGGGCTGTATCTCGGGTGCAGAAAAAGCACAGATCTAAAATGCGGCCGTTCCCACTTGTAATGGTGTTGATCTGCTGAGGTATAGCCGGGCTGTAACTATCTAAAATAGTGGTAAAAGCCGGATGAAGCTGAAACTCATCTATATCAGGATAAAGATATCCGCTGTCAGGTGGTCGCCATTTTATTACGGGTAGATTAAAATCGCCTAGGGCAATAATTTCATTAGCAGGTTGCGCCATCGCAACGATGGAGGCTAGTGACTGCAAATGCATGTATCTACGAAGTTTCGCGGAAAGTAGACCACACACATGTATAAAGTTCGGTTTTCTAACTTTATCGTAACCCACACTGCCCATAATCGCAAGTCAGTCTCATGTTCTATGGAATTCCCTATCTACATGGGACTGACTTACGATTATGGGCAGCACACTTGTTCGAAAGTATTCCATTCGTCGTTCGTGATGTGTTGAACTTTGAACCCAACACGCACAGCTAGTAAAACACCTCCACCTCCATTTTTACGGCCGTTGAGAGGACATCGATCCCATCACACAACTTCGTAAACAGGGCCGTTCACCCGATTTGATGAAATTTGTTCGTTGAGCCATGTTTCAGTGAGTGCGATTATGTCGTAGCAGTGATCGGAGCAAGCCAGGCGGTCAGCGCTAGCGCAGGCATTCACACCACCTACGTTCTGGTAATATATTTGCACCAGCGACTAAACTACACCATTGCGTTGTCTGGAAGATAGATTGCTATGGGGAAGTATAACCGACTCTTCAATTGATGAATACTTGCCTGAGTGTACAGGCTGGAAGACCGCCTTTCCATTTCCCGTCTTCGTTTGTTATTATTTCGGATAGAGCCTCTCTTTTGTTATCCGCATGATGCATATCCCACAGTCTACTGCGTGCGTTGATGTCCTCTCGTATGATCTCCTGCATATCTTCCTTAAATTTAGCTTCTGAGGATGCTTAGATGGAAACTACTGCTAGTTCCAAGCTTGTCACATATCGTCCGACCTCTTGTAAAGTTAGTTAGAATCGGTTGTCACTGGAGCTGGAATACTGGTTGGAACCAGTCAGAATTCCGGCTGATCATTATTGGCTATAGTTTTAGAATTTTTCAACTTTTTGCCTCTGATTTTCAATGATCTGTGCAGGATTATCATTGCCCCTCCATAGCCATCTTCTCGAGAACTATAATTTTATATTTGGTATTCTGTATTTACCGTTCTCAAACTCAAACGTTCTTGGTCCAACATTCCGTTATTAATGGTATTTGACATTTTCTTGTATTAAGACTCGTGTTAAGGTTAGATAGAGAATGCGCAAAATTCGCAAACGAAAAAACAGTTTTTTGCACACCGTATGTCAGATCTTCATAAAAATCAATCAGCGTATGTAGAATGTTGTTACAGTAATGCTGATTGATTTTTATGAAGATCTGACATACGGTGTGGAAAAAAACTGCTTTTTTCGTTTGCGAATTTTACTCTTTCTCTGTCCAACCTTAACTCGCTTTTGTTTTTTGACATACAATTTGAATAATAATTTGTATAATGTGCCTGTAAACAATATTCCATTCTTCTTTATACAAAACTAAATTATCCCTGGTAGTTCCAAATCGGTCAGCAACGCGTCCATGGTGAATTCTAAATTGTTTCAGACAGGAATTTCATGTAACGACAGTATTCGAAATCACGTAAATGATACGAACAGGTCCTATAGCATGCAGCGGATAATCTTATAAGCCTTTATCTAGATCACGTAGAGCAAGGTGGATGAAACAAACTGCAACTGGATAGGATGTTCACATAACTCAAACGTAAATGTTTTTGGATGCATGAGACTACCACCTATAGGTTTCATAGCAAGTATCGATAAGAACCAGGTCAATTTTAAGCGCACTGCCGAATGTTGGGATTTTCGGAGTTCACCTATTAGTTGTCCGTATCCGTTTTTTCTTCAAGCTCACCTATATTTAACCTCTTGTTCACACACGCCTGATTTGTATTTCAAGATATTCGACATTTTTCGTAGTAAAATCTGTCCAATTTATTAGTAAAGTCATATGAACCTTATGCATTTCTAAAGATATCGGCTATTGTTTGTTTCACCATAACGATTAAATTGTTGTCTCCTAATCAGAACCAGGCTACGTTTAGGTATGAATCATCAATTTCAATAACAGTGACAGGTTCAGGTCCTATATCTACGCAATCAAAGTGTGCCCGACGCGTGAGTATGAAAGATTCACCAGGAAAAGTTTAACTATCCTATCTCTAGCATAGTGGCACTAAACAATAGTGAGTATGTACGATTGTACGGATTGGGCAGGAGGCTAGGAAGGTTTTTAAAGCATGGTTCGCCTTAGGTCACCCATATATTACAAGGTTATCGTGGTGTAAACTTTCTGAACTTGGGGAACATGCACGCGGACTGCAAGTTATCCGAAACAATGAAAATTATCCTCACATTCGAAGCGATTTCGTTGATTTCTCTGTATCTATGGTACAATTTATTACTGGGTTCGCTTCATCCTGATTTTTTGTGAACATTCTTTTCCGAACTCAACATGCGAGCGGGACTAAAATATCTTTCAATAGATGTTAAAAATTGCATTTTACGCTATTCCGATGCCTTTCAACTAAAATGAAAAAACAAGATAAACTCGACTACTGCTTGCGGGAGCTGATGCGCGGCTTCAGTTAGTTTGCTTTTATTTCGCTTCCGTTATTTTTCTGCTCCACGGGACACATGGTTATGCCGGTTGCCGTGGTAGTGACCGTGTCCGAAGCGGCAGCCGATGACGACTGGGTGGTGGTGAGGGTGGTAACAGTCGCTGCCACATCTGCGAACACTATGGCCAACGGGAATCGCTTCTGGCAGCTTTTCTTGAAGGTTTCCAATTGCTCCTCGGATGCACCGTTGAAGAAGCCGGATTTTAACAGCAGGAACAGTTTTGTCGCATTCTAAAGCGGGTGAGGAGAGAAAGAGAGAAAATGTTGATATTATGAATTTTGGAAATTACATGTTCCCTTTGGTCTATTCTCCCTGTGTTCATTCAAATGTAAACCTCGACTAAATTAGGATCAATTTTAAAGGGAAATGCTTGATGGACAAGTAAAAAATTGAATAGAATTATGAATATGATCGAGTTTTAGGGATAACAAAACACACATTAAAACTCGAGAATGTCGAATCACTTGCGGCAAGAAGCAAAACGTCCCTTAATTTAATGACTGTTCAACAATGGAACCTACATCCTCAGAACCGAAAATGCATTCAACCTGAGGGGAAATTTACCAACATTAATACATACCTCCAGTGAGACGGTTCTCAAATCAACGGACGTGAACAACTTGACTGCCTCGTCTCGTCTCTTCCCGTCCAGCTGGTACATAATCTTGGCTACTTCGTACAGGGCATCAGCATTGTTGCGAGCCATTGTCAAATAATTGTCATTTAGTTCGGCAGCCGTCTTAGCTCCCCGGAAAAGTTGCATCCGTTCCCGTTCGATTACCAGCTTCACATTGGCGTCAATTTCGCCGGCCGCGATTCGTCTTTCGAGGATTTTGAAAAACCTTATAGTACAATTATGCAAAGTCGAATTGATGGCATCGATTGCACGCGCACGTTTCAGCGATTGCAGCATCAACAGGAGCTTGCCTCGGCGCGAGTAGATTTCGAAAGCCATTAAATGCGTTTCGATGTTCTCTTTGGCAAGCATTTGCAAGGGCCGAAGAAATTCGATTGCCTTATCGAGAGGATCTTCCGGGCGTGCCAGCTTATCCGGTATCAACTCGTCCAGTTGAGGTGCCTCTGGGTCACCGTCTTGATTAGCGTTTCGCTGCTTGTTGTGCTGCTCTTTTTTCTGATTTGCCTGCGCAGCTGCGGCATTCTCCTGCTCTGCCTTCTTTTTCGCAGCCTTCCGTTGTTTGTTACGTAATTTTTTTAGTTCTGCGGGCGGAAGGTTCTCTACAAATGGTAAAAAAAAAGATATCGAGGTTACAAAGCTAAACGAACAACATTGACCAAATCTTACCAGTATCAAGCTCCTCTTCAGCTGATTCTGCTGGCAACGGTTTATCGAAAAGGCGAACGTAAACCTGATTGAAATGACATTATGAATAACAACTCAGATAAAAAAGAAAACAAATTAATCCCGTACCTCTATAGCGCATTTAGCGGCTATGAAATAGAATGGGTGCCTTCGCAGTACATCCTCCAATCGAAGCAGTCCCACGTACGAACGCAGTGTCATTTTCCGCATACAGTAAGTGTGAAAATCGAACTGATCCTCGATTATCTCCGAAAAATGACGATCCACTTCATGGCACTTTTTCAGTGCTTCGCCCCATTTTTCCAAGCGTTGGTAGGCAAGTGCACTCTCGGTCTGGAACCACATGCACTGCATTTCGTTGAGATTTTCCGTCGCCGAAACACCCTCCCGAGTGAACTTTGCGCAAACATCCTCAGCTTCCTTGATCTGGTTGGCACGTAACATGTACTTGGCGCATTTGGAATTAATGTAACGATCGGCTGTGTCCAGACTCTGCGCTTCGTCCATCCATTTGACTGCTTCTAAAACATCGCCAGCGTGTTTGTAGATGCGAGCCTTGGTAACGAACAATTCGATCAGGGTTGGAGTGTGTTCAATCGCTGCATTGATGAAGTCAAGCGCCTTTTCCGACTCCCTCAAATGGTCGTAATGTTGAGCTAAATAATAGAGAGTCCAAAGCAGTGCGGATGCTGGTTCCTTGGGAAGGTTTTGTTCTCTATCCGCAGCAGAGAAATAGCCACTGCTCGTCAGATTCTGGTGATAGTCTTCAACAAGTTCCGTTATGACACGAACCTTAATCTCGTCCCGATAAAGGGAGCTGAGGTTAACGAAAAGAGGTGGTACACCCTTCCGAAGATTACGGCGCAGATGTTCATCAACAAGCGTACGGAAAATGTCTCCCTGAGCTACATCCAGTGGTAACCGCTTGGCGCAGAAAGATTGTGGATGCTCTGTTTGAATGTGTTCATAGGCTTCAATAATATCAGCTTGTTTGCTCACTTGCAGCGCCTTCAAATATTGCTGATAATATGCAATGTTTTCCGGATTACGTTTGATCAGATCGTGGTAGGTCGAGGCGGCTTCCTCATAACGTTCGAGCTTAAGGCACAGTTCACCTACTGCTTCTTTTACGGCAAGCGTGTCAAGGATTTGATTTTGATACTTTTTCAGATGCTGCAACGCTCTCTCGTAGTGACCCGACTCCCGGATAACCTGGTTTTGGTACAGCAGAAACTCACTATGCTTGTAATCGTACGTTTCCTAAAGCATAGAACCCATATGAAACATCAATTTTAAAAATAGAAATAATTGCCAAACATACCACAGATTGCGATGCGCGGAAAGTCTCCAATATATTGTTGGCCGTATCGTAGTCCCCCAGCAGATGGTAGCTCATGGCAAACCCGATCCACGAGGCGTGCTGCGAAGGTCGCAGCTTGAACAGCTGATGACGAGTTTCTCGGTAGCCTTCCAAATCACGCATTTGTATCTGTAGCAGAGACAAGTCCCGCAGAATTTGAATGTTGTCCTTCTCCCACTTGAGCGCATTCCGGTAGCATTTGATGGCCTCTTCGTATTTCTTATCCGAGCGTTGCAACAGCCCGAAAACGTGCCAGCAGACATGCGACCTGAGATCGTTGCGTAGACCACGGCGGACGTAATCGTATGCTTCCTCTTTCCGGCCCAGACAGTTAAGCGTTAGGCCCTTCATCGCGAGCGTTTCGCCATGCTCGGTGAACTTGGGATTTGTCAGGATCTGCTTTGCTAGTTTCAGCCCATTTTTGTATTGTTTCATTTCGTAACATTTCTGAAATGGGAAATTGTTTCATTGGACTAAAAGTTTCACTAGAGCACTGGCCACAATAGCATATTACCTATCTATACCTGGAACTGACTTAAAATTAGATGTAGCAAATAATTGCAATGTTTAATTTCAATACTTGAAAATTTGTTTTTTGGATTGTTTATAGTAGCTTTTAATCTAAGCCATAATAAACAAGTGCCCTAAATATCACTAATCCCGTTATCATAACAAATCAGAATCTTTTCCGTGTTTTTAACATGTCGGTTTTTCAGTAATATCCAACAATAATATTTTCCTCCAATTGAAGGGGCCATACAAACAAAGTTCTGCGGTATTCGCTATTAAATATTGCAGTACGGATACGAACATGTCGACAGTTTTGTCGATTTTGGATACCTGGCATAGGAATGGACACTGCTACGCAGTCAACCTGAATTTGCTTCTCAATCCATGCATTTATTTTGTAATCAATAATTTTATAAAGTATGATAAAGTATGAACTTCCTTGACCTGATTCAAAGTCTGTACTAACAGGTTATCGTGCTCAATAAAATTACAAATTACAAATTTACCAGATGATGTTACTTTA
The DNA here is from genome assembly GCF_030247195.1 of Topomyia yanbarensis. Taxonomy (NCBI): domain Eukaryota; kingdom Metazoa; phylum Arthropoda; class Insecta; order Diptera; family Culicidae; genus Topomyia; species Topomyia yanbarensis. Next base: position 22,303,651 of record NC_080670.1, on the reverse strand, counting down.
TATTAATATCAGGTCAGTCGCCTATATTTGAAAAAAAAAATTGTATCGTTTTTCTATTTCGATTATAAATTATTTTAAAATGTTCTAATCTAATTTACTTAGAAAATATTTTTTTTCTATTCGACCTGCTGTATGACATACCGTACGCTATATACCACACGATAGCAATTTTGATTTCAGTAAAGTATTTAAAATTAACCCACGCATAGACAGTCCGACAAAAGAAAATCTCAGCTACTCTGGTACCACTGGTCGCGTACGAAGAGAGCCACCAGGGAAAAAATCCAATCGAAAAAGAAGAAAACCCCGTCGGGTCCACACCGTCATGGGGTGAAGATACTCACCAGAATCTTACGGAACAGAGCACTCTCTTTCGGTGGCAAAGGATCGCTGGAAGGCATCTTTTCGGTGTAATTTTCACTCTACTTGCAATGCCCAGGGGAGCGTTAATGCGCACACGATATCCAAAATTGAAGCAACCAGGTTTTTCGCCTCCGGAAGAGAAAAAAAATTCAGATTAACGACGATCTGATCTACAGAACCACACACAAAACTAGCACTTCTTGAAGGCTCACTTTTTGCCTGGTATCCTCGAAGCGGTTATGTGCGGTGACATTTCGCAAGGGCTGTAATAAAACCGGTTTGTCAGGGGTGAACGATGTGCTGAATAACGGGGGGCTCGACGCATACACGCTCATTCAAAATAATCTACACGGAAAATAAAACAACCCAAAAAATAAGTTCTTTTAACTTACTTTTGAGTTGTGCGTTGCTTTCGCAGTTCGCACTGCCCGAACAGAAAGTAATATCGTAATATTCTTGTAACATCAATGTACTTATGATGCAGTCCTTCATGCCTCCAAAATCTACAACGGAAAAACAATGTAAATTTATGTTTTTGATATCCAAATGTATGGGAAAGATCAATTTTTTCATTGTTACATCCCTTAACGACCCCCCTTTTTCATGTAAAAATCGGGTTTATGATGAAATTGGATGTAGAAACAACAAATGTGATTATATTTCCATTGTAAATTTTCCAGAATAACATTTTTTTCGTTGTAATGTAACAATAAAAATGCTGTAATACTGTTGTGCATTTCTATTCGGGTGGTTAGCGTTGTCAAAAACAAAACGAGAGATTCGACTCAGTCCGTAGAATAAGGTACTTTTGAGAAAATTAGGTAAATTCAACTTTAATTTAAATATATTGAGATCAAGTTTGAGTATAAAAAACCTATCAATGAGTTGTGATTTTTGCGGTGGTTAAAGGGAAACTACATACTTAATTTAAATTACTGGGTACAGTAAAATTTTGCTGGGATTTTGAACAGCAAATTGTTCGGTAATCAATTCAGTAAAACAATTTTGTACCGAACTCTCCGCCATCTGTTCTATCCAAACGTCAAAAAAACACTGTTCAGTCAGCAGTTTCCTCTGAAAATGGCGACTTGACAGATGATTTGCTCTACCTGTTTTGTAAGTTTTTGACGAGGTTCGGTAACGTTGGTACAATTTTGCCGAACAATCAGTCAGTATTTTACTGGATAATGTTTATGTACCGAAACAACAGAAGAGCTGATAAATTCAGTGAAAAATATTGCGGGTTTCAGTAAATTATTCGAAAAATTACTGAAAATCGCTAAAAAATGAACACTATTCCGCAAATTTTTAAACAATTTGCTGACAGCTCCTTAAAAATATCACTTTACTGAGCAAGTCGTCAAAAGAAATTACTGAATAAGTTTGGGCTGGGTTAGTGTGTACCTTCAATACGGTTTACCTAATATTATCTTATTTCACGATACCCCGAGATTGAGCAAAAGAACTCAATTTTGGGTAGTTTTTCGTATGCGTAAAAACAAAACAACCCAAAAAATAAGTTCTTTTAACCTAAATTTAGGTACTTTTGTGCTTTGTGTTTGTTTCGAACTCATTGTTAAAAACAAAACGAGAGATTCGACTTAGTCAACCTTTTCCGTAGAATAAGGTACTTTTGAGTTGTTTTAGGTCCATTCAAACTTAGGTAAATTCAACTTTAAGTTAAGTATACTTAAGTCAAGGTTGAATATAAAAATCCACTGTTTATAGAGAATATAAACGCAAAGAGTGAAGTTAAAAAAGTCTACCTATCGAGAACAATTGGAATCCTTCTTTGATACATCTGTAGCGAATCTGGGTTCTAATTATGCTCGATAGGTAACTTTTTTGACTTCACTTTCTGCACACTCTTTGCGTACCTTTATACTAACGGCTTTGTAAAAATTCTATCAATGTATTTTGATTTTTGTCGTAGTTAATTGGAAGCTAACGCGGTTTACCTAATTTTACCTAAACACAAAAAATAAAACTTAATTTAAGTTAGGTTTTGTGCCCTTAACGCGCAAAGTGGTTTAATCCAATTTTCTCTTATGGGAATTAATATTGCATAATGCAAGGCGTTTGGTTCCCAAGCCAAAAGACAAGAGTTCGTTTTCGCTTTCTCGTCAGCAAACCTGAGCCTCTGTACTTGCTTCCCGGGACATCACTCGGAACAAATCAGTTGCTTTGAACGTTCACATGTGTCGTGTGAACTGTTAGGAATTTTTTGTGTGTGTCTAACTAGTGCTAATTTGGGTACTAGTTTAGATAGATCGTCTAACTAGACATGCAGATGGTGCTAGTTTCTGACGAGATGAATTCGAAACACAAAAAATAAAACTTAATTTAATTTTACCTTGTTCCACCGATATCCCGAGATTGAGTCAAAAGAAGCTCAATTTAAGGTAGTTTTTCGTATCTACTCACTTCTCGAATTATTGTCATTTTGATTGTCTAAGTGGATTTGACACGAGATTTTGACATTCAGATCAGGTAACTGTCGTCCCTATCTTAACATACAGAGTTTGACAATAGGCAACATCGTTTTTCCACCGATCAATAGGGGTCAGTTTGACAACGTCAAAATCGCTTGAAATGTCATCAGCAAACAGCAGTAGCAGTAAACAATAGAAAACAATGCACACTTTCTCTAATTTGATAAAAACTAAAGTGCTCCTCGTTTATATTTAGATTAATTTTGTTACAAACAAAGTTTTTTATGTTGACTACGCCAATACGACGTCATGTCATCCTCTTGATTCAGATGCTTTTTAGGTGGACAATGGTCCAACTAGCGGAGATCCAACTTAAAAGCGGTTCAATTAAAAAGTGACTAACCAGCGAATCACGACTGTATATTCGATCACATTTTTGATCATGTTAAGCTACAGGTTTTTGGAGCAGCGTAAACTGATATACATATAACAAAGACCACCAGAGCAATATTAACATATGGCGCAAAAGTATCTGTAGTATACAAATCTCCAATATAGGATACGTGAAATATATTGAATGGTAACTAAATAAGTATAGTAGTATAATAGCTGAATTATAATGGTGGAATATATCAGTAGTATTCCCATATGGTGAATATTATATGAATAGTTTGGAAATGGTTCCAAAGATTACTGGAATGGTATTTATTTATACGGGTAGTGGATTGCAAAAGTACCAGATCATGCTGTACGGGGTGCTGTCCCGGTTAACAGTAGGGCGAACAAACATGTTGCAGTCACGCATTTGGTAGGACACCTGTCAGTTTGTAAGCTTTATTTAATTTGGTTTGTTTTAATTTAAAAATCAGAAACAAATAACTGAGGCTTAAAAACAATATGACTGCACTCATAAAGACACCCACTTTCAATACTTATAAAAATCTGAGGTAAGTTTTCTAAATTGAAGATACCAATTATGAAAAATGCGTCATCTGGCGATTTCGACACATAGTCAAATGCGTTACTTCGTTTCCGCAAGCACTCGAAAATGTTACTCATTTTCATCTAAAATAAGCTGAAAACGTTAAATGTATTCCTGTTGAAGTGCCTGTTGAAGAAGGCACGAAAAATCATTTCATAGTTTCCTGCACGATGTCGAGTAGATACATTTTAAAAGGAGGAGCTAGGATGCACAGATTTCAGATTACCTACTGTTATAGGTAATGCATGTTCCCCGTGTACACATATTTTCACTACACAACTGGAAACAACCTCGCTGTATACTGTTTGAACGATAGGTACAGAATCGGGTAGTAAGAGAAACTGATTGCTTTGTTTGCTGGGTAGTCTATAGGTTAGGTCCGGCTCAGGGCGAGCAAGATGAGAAAATTGGCTGAATTTAAAACATGTAGACTGCATTATTATGCATCTCATTTTGAATTTGTCATCCAGTGAAAGCAGATTTTGTCTCCTTTTTTCCAAAACGAACTGACTCGTTAGATCAGTTTTTTAATCAGTGCTTTGAATTCTTTGTCGGTAGCGTGTTGGCTGTGCAGTATTCAGCAAATACGTCAAAAAGTGTTCGATGTGTTTTACAGTGTGCGTTACGGATGATTTTCCTCCATCAAAGTGGCAGTAGTGCAAAAGTGTCTCATCGGACTTTCTCGATCGTACGTAAGCATAATGGCGTATTGCGACGTGTTTTAAGATAGGCGAAATTGTGCATTAATTAGGGGATTCACTTTGTTCTCGGCCTGCGTTATTCTCGGGGAGTGTTCCTACCATTAGCTAGTTACAGTTATTGGTTCCGTTCCGACGGATGAGTGGGTGAACGTTCGTAGTTTTCGTGCAGTGTTTCCCGTTTGTTCGTTCGGAAGAACGAAAGAAATTCAATGCACCTTGTGCTGAAAAGTGGTCTAACCTTTCCGAGTATAGATTGGCTTACGTCGACAGTGATTGCATAGTTTGTGCATCAATCGGTGCACATTTCAACGTAGGTCTAGAATGGCTGCCGATGGTGGAAGGATGACCGTGGTGGAAATCATAAACCACTACCAGAAAAGCATTGATAAGTCGCTGAATGATAAAGCAAGGGTAAGTGTTCAGCTGATCGCTCCGGAGTGGGAAACAGTGGTGGGGGATTATGCTATTTCGAATGGATCCAGCTGTTAATGAGGCACAATCGGATTAGTAGCAGAGATTCCACTGGGCGTAAAGTATGCGATTCAGTTGCGTTGCCAGAAGGAAAATAGGGATTATGACTCCGTCTTAATATTTCGCCTGTTAATTAAGCAGGATTTCGAACGCTGTTAAAAATAACAGCGTTCGAAATCCTGCTTAATTAACACAGATATAGAAATTTTAGTTTATGAGTGGGCATTTAAATTATAATCACTGTGTGCAACTAAAGTAAAATGTCACGCAACAAAACGTTAGGCTCGTTTCCAATGAAATAATATTTTCTATGGGCTTAAGGTAATTGCATTAGTTATCGGGTCGCTCTGATCTATAAGCTGATTGTCTCTACAGATGTGTGATCCTCGAAAAATTGTCTATTTGTCGATTTAGGTCAAATGTTCGCATAATTATTAATAGTTACTTAGTCAATTCTCTAATCAAAAATCATGCTCCAATCTGTTTCAGTTGCTGCATTGTATTGCCAAATTGTATCGGTTGCCTATTTCGGTGCAGCACCTGCAGGAGACCGGAATCGGGAGAACGGTTAACGGACTGCGCAAGTACGATGGTGAGGTTGGTGTGGCGGCGAAAGCCCTGGTAACTAAATGGAAAACGATGGTCGCTGCCGAAGAATCCGACGATGGTGGGGAGCAAGATGAGAGTCATGAGGCCCAGGACGATTCAGGCCACGGTGACGACGGTGAAGATGAAGGTAAGCGGCGTTAGTTGATTTGATTACATTTATAGAAATTGTTAGATATATCGACGAATAAAATCAGGTAAAGGAATTAAGAAATGGTAATCGTAATTATGTGCTGATCCTTGCGAAAGAGTTGTCCTAGAGTCCGAAATAAAAATCAATTCGGTTGTCAAATTACAATTATCCTTTGCTAATCTTCTGTTAATAGTTAAATTTTTTTCGCCGACTAGAAAGAAAATCTTCCAGCAAATCTAGATTCCATTTTGCTTCTTTATGCATGTTTTTGTGTTCCGTTGAGATCTGTATTTTAACTTTTAATTAAAAATTTGTTTTATATCTGAGAATGTTATACATGATCGAGATTAAACGGGGTTATTCAACACGTAGCGTCATAGTTTATAGCAACAACATTATAACGAACAGATTAGAATAAATAAAAATTCATTCGTTATTTTTCATTACAGACAACTATGAGGAATCGCGCCTGGAAGTGGACGAACGGCAGCAGCAACAGGAAAGTGACGCTGATGAACCACAACAGGATGAATCAGACGACCAAGGCGACACCCATCAGAATGGGTACGACAGTGATCAACACACTGCTACCTTTTCGGGTATACCGGAACAAACTCAAAAACATGAATCAACGAGTGAACGTCGTCGTGATGATCGAATTGTTAAAGAAAATGGAAGCAGTAGTAGTAGCAGTAGTGGTAATAGTCATAGAAAATCATCCTCAAAAGATCACAAAGTACGAACGGATCGTGACAAGGATCGATCCGAAGGCAGTGGGCGGGAAAAGGTTAATCATCACAGCAGCAGAAAGCATTCATCGTCCTCTTCGAGTAAATCCTCCAGGCATGGCGACAAAGATAGGAAAGATAAGCACAGTAGCAAAACCGATAGCAGTAGCACCAGGAAAGATTCTAGTCAGTCTAAAGAAAAAGAAAGCACTCACGGTAGCAGTAAAGAAAAACACACTTCCAACGAAATACATCACTCTAGTTCATCAAAAGATTGTGTGACAGAAAGTACCAAACGTCGGCGACCGTCTGATGAAGAAGATTATAGTGAGACTAAAAAAGTTAAAAAGGAGAAATCCAGTGAGAAGCATAGATCTAGCGAAAACAGCAGTAGTAATAGTAAAAAAGAAAAATCACAGAGTAGCAAGTCTAGCTCCAGCGGAGGAAGCAGTAGGGAAAAAGACAAAAAGATGTCTTCTAAAATAAAGAAAGAGTCTATAAAAATTAAAAAAGAAGAACTCGACAATTCTGACGAAGATGTTGAAGGCTTGGACAGCGCCGGAGGATCTAGTTTTGCTGATGCATTGGCAATGATTGGTATGCCATCTTCCTCGAAGAAAAAATCGTCCAACAAGGGAAATGTGGATAAAATTAAAAAATCGCCAACCAGTATGCCACCTCCAGCGACCAAGATTAAGAAAGAGAAATCCGACAAGAGTAGAGATAAATTGTCACCCAGCAGCACCGTTAGTAGCAGTAGCCACAGTAGCTGTTCCTCGACTCCTACCTTGCTGGCACAGAAAATTAAACTGGAACCGTTGCCGGAGGTGTCCGAGATAGTTGAATCTCTGCCGATGATCTCTCCGCACTACAAGCCAATGCCTTTGAATCAAACCGTTATGGAGTGTGTGTTTTCTAACAACGGGCGGCCGCAGAAGCGGCAGATGACCGAGGAGGAAGCACTCGGCCACAGTATGCAGTCGAAGAATCTTCGGACGAAAGTTTACTCTGGTGTGAAAAACTCCAAAGAAGGAGTACCGAAACTGTTTGATTTGTGCATTCGTTTGCTGCAAGAAAACATCGATCTCATCGACAGTTTTGGTGGTATACCTTTCGACCTGCTGAAACCGGTCATTGAACGGGCGACGCCTCAGCAGTTGTTTAACCTGGAACATTTTAATCCCTACTTGATGGAAGACACCGACACACTATGGGAACTTCAATGTAAGCGAACGTTCCGGAGCCAGAAACGTAAGGAAGAAGAATGCGAGTCGTGGCGAGAAATGTACATTGTAAGTATTTCCTCGCGTTTAACCTAAAAATATGAATGTACTAACGTTTGCTGTCCTTGTAGCGTTGCTCTGAAGAAAGGGATGCAAAGCTGAAAAGTTTAACCCAGAACATAAAGCAGTCCATCGAGGAGAAGAAGGCTCCGGTGCGTAAGACACAGTTGGCCTATGTCGATTCTGCGGTAAAGCCACCACGAAACGTACTAAGTAAGCAGGTGAAATATGGTACGGATCGAACACCGGTAGTTTCTCCTGCAGCTCGGGTTGCAGCTCTAAAGAATGCTACGTCCAATGTAGCGAAAGCAGGCGATTCGCGACTAAAGGTTGTTCCCGGGGCGAGAGATAATGCTCAAGTTCAAGGTATGTTGTGGGGCATCGAAAACTAACACTCTTCTGCAGGATGAAATTAATCGATTTTATTTTTTGCAGTTTTTCAGCCAATGAAACCGAAAAAGGCTCCACTGATGGCTAAATTGATGACTTCTATAAAGGGATTTAAAACTGGCTTCAGAAGGTAAACCTGTGAGACCGGAGGGTAGTTCAGAACGTAGGCACGTGTGCCAGGATTGAACGCCGTTATACGATAGGTATGCTGTGATGCTGTCTGGGAAGTACATAAGTTATCAATAGATAATTTGAAATTACAACTGAAACCACGTTTCGCTTCCCATCCTTTTATAGCAGTACTCTGGAAGTCGCTTCCCAATTACTGTAAGCTTTTATTGAAATTATGCTTATTTATTTTTTATAGTTTTAATTATCCACGTATACTGCTATGTGAGCAATCCAATAGGCGGTTTATGCATTGTGTTTTTGCATTGGAAATTGATTATTTCTATAGTTCATTAGTTGGTAGGTGCACATTATTGTAAATAATTTTACTGTGTTGACTTATTCAGTTTATGTATACATATTGCGATCCAGGTTCCATTTTTTGAAATAAACGACCTTATCAAAGGTGAATTTTGTTCAGCAACTTTCTTCGAAACACTATCCTGGTACCAATGGGTAAAACTACGATAAAACCTCAATTGTTACTAGTATAGTTACTATATTCATAGTTAGGCGGAGACACTGTGCGGAGCCAATTGAACATGTCAAATGCCGGAGCCATTCGAGCATGACGTCACATAACATGTTCTTTTCGGATGTTCATGGAAAAGGTATTGTGATTATGGTGATAATTATTTTCCTTTTTCCTTGTGTAATCGAGCGTAGAGAAACGAAAATAAACAAAAAATCTGTGACACCAAGACATATTCGTACAAGTATGAAACATCATCGGATTCCCCTCGGCATGATACTGTACCTTGATGTGGTCCGGGGGCTTTTCCACCAAAGCAGTATTACAGTGATTATATCACATAAACTTGGGATACGATTATTTTCTTTTTAGTTAAGCTACATTGTGATCAATTTTAGTACTTAACTTGGCGACCTTTATTATCCACTGCCATGGTCAAATAATATACAATGTGGGTTTAGGGCCCAATTCTCTCTGCTGGCACCTCATTCCAAACGTACAAACGTGGTCTACGCGATAACACAAACCTGGTCACAAATACGAACGCCCGCGATCTCGCCAATATTCAAACACCCCGATTGATTAGGTGAACGTTGGAACCTAAGAACCTAAGCTCGCGCAATCATGAATCGGTCACGTCCGGAAGTCTCCGCCCTTGATCATAGCAGCCCAAATTCATGCCTTTAGTTGGACCAATAGAAATAAAAACTAGACAAGACGTCCATGTGCGGTCGTTGAAGAATACGCGAACATGCGAATGGCCACAGGCTTATAAAAATAATGTGTCCACGCGAAGTTACATACTAGCACACGCGACAAAAACGTCCACATACAAACGCTCGAGTCCTTCTCGATCATCCACGCACGACTACACCCACGATCTCGTAAAAAGTATAACACCCTGGTGACTAAGTGAATGGTTTAGCACTTATAAATTAACAATCCCGGTCTCGAGAGTGAACCTCCAAATGCCCGTGTTCCCGCGAAACTACATAAAAATTGAATGCAAAGTCACATACACGCGACAAAAAAAATATCAAAATGCTTGAGCCCTTCGCGACCATCCACGCAACCTATACTCGCGCTCTTCCAGACATTATAACATCCCGGTGATAATATGAACGTCTCGGCACTTGTAATCACTTAAACGCAGTCTCAAGCGTGAACCTACAGTCCCCCGCACTCGCGCATTCATGAATCGTTCGCATCCGGAAGTCTCTATCCCCGATTCCAGAAGTCTAGGTCCATGCCTTAATTAAATAAATTAGCTCTACACTGCCCATAACAGCATAAGAGTCCCATGTTGAAAAACAGCAAGCCGAGAAAAACGCTGTTCAAGATTGTCCCATCCATTGAGCCAAATGGATGGGACAACCATGTTTTGGTATTTTTTTGATATTTTCTGAACAAATCCGGTAATCTTATTTGTGCAGTGTGATTCAGTGGTGATACAGAATACAATCCAACGGATAACTCATTTTCGACAAAAATCCACATGGGACTCTTATGTGTTTATGGGCAGTACAGTTCCAGTAGGACAACTCTCGAAAAAAAATCGGCATATTATTAATACTCAATAACAATACTAACTCTTCTCTTTATTTTATTTTTTTTTGTTTATTTTCGGTCTCATGCGTTATTTTCTTGTGATGACCTTTTTGAGCTCATACATCCAAGAAGAGCAACATTGCTGCCAACAGTGATTCTTCTCTGCCATCGGACGTCGCCAGGTTTTGGAACAATGGATATGTATTCTCATACTCGATGGTATCAGATAAGTAGGAACGATCAACAAACTGCAAGTAGTATATTGCGCATTTCTTGTTTTGAAGTATAGAATATTCGTATTAAAATATTATTTACAGGCTCTACACATATCTCAACACACACAAATACACAAATGCTTGACAGGTGACTGGGCCAAGTGCATTCACTCGTAGGATCTATCATTTCGATGATCGCCTCGATTCTACGAAACCAGTGCACAAGTAAGCTGACATAAGCTAGTCTCATCTGGTGAATGCATGTAACCTGGAAACCCCAGACACGACAGGACGAGACGGACAGACTGGACTCGACGGGGCCTAGTTCAGAGTTTTTGAGCATTCTTCAATGCACGGTTATTGACCTAAAAAAAGAAACATTCGGAATGTTATTTTTCCTTTTATTACTGTATCTTGAGTTGGGTTCATACTGATATTCACTAGCACAGTCAATTGCATATTCTCCCATATACATTCACATTCAAAACGTGCAAACGCCCCTAACTTTCGCGATAACACAAACCTGGTCAAAAACGCGAACTTACATTACAATTTCAATCATCCACACACACCTACGCTCGCAATTTCGCCAACACCCCTTTACTTAAGTGAACTTTTCAGCACCTATAACTTTACAACCGCGGTCTCAAGCATTAACCCACCACTCGCGCGATCATAGACCGGCTACGTTCGGAATTCTCTACTCTCGATCAGCCTAGACTCATGCCTTCAGTTGGACCGATCGGGAATGATGCTCATATTCACTAGACAACACGTTTCTCTACCATACACTGAAAATTAATTATTAGATTCACGGTCCGCGCGCGATCGTTCGGGAATATACGTGAATGTGCGAATGGCAACACGGATCTAAAACCGGATTTATGCACGCAAAGTTGGAGACACGCTGGCATTCATATGCTCGAGCCTTTAGCGATCACACTATTACACAATTAGTAAACGCCCACGCTAACCCAGACAGATATGCACTCCTGGACTCGAACGCTAAAAACCACACCTTCCACGCATACACCACCCAGGACTGAACATTAGATTCATACATACAAAGCAACAAGTAATAATTACAGGTATTCGTCTGGCAACCGGGGGAAGTACATCTCAAACGCAGAACTTATCATTTCAATGATGGCCTTGGATCTGCGTTGCCTGTGTTCAAGGCACCATAGCTTTGTCCGTCAGGTCAAGGATGTATGAAACCCGCTAGCCACCACCCTCGGCCCTAGCTGCCCATAAAGGGATAAAAAAAAAAAAGTATGAAACATCATCGGATTCGTGCATGTAAAGTTCTTGCTGACGACATCAACAATGAAACTATTAAGCTAGAGCTTGAACATTTGCATGTGATGCCAGTGTTTTTTCCTGGAATGAGAGTTGCCAGTTTTCCGGTTTTTGTGTACGTCTAACTATGAATATAGTAACTATAGTTACTAGGGGGTGGACAATATCGTGAACAGTTGCAGTGGCGAATTAGGTTTTACACCAACCGACATAACCCCACAAAATGAGCCGGATGAACTTTGTTTGACAATTCTCGATGGTTTGTTTACATGGGAGTTACGTGAGTTCGAATGTAACAGCACCCGTTGCACTCGCACTCACGCAATTGACAAAGTAAACAAACCACCGAGAATTGTCAAACATGAACTTCATTCATCATAAGTTCATTCGTGTCGTCATCTTGTAGAACTCAATAACGATTTCACGTTAACGTGAACGTGAACTCGGCTCTCGCTCACAAATGTTCATTCAAATATATGTCTTTTCATAGAATATAGTGTGGCATATCTTAGATGAAATGAAAGAATATTTTTGTATCCATCACAAAACAAATCCAAAAGAAAAGTGCTTAAACAACCTAGTATCCCATTAGAGAGATATTTACAGGGCCAATGAAACAGTTCGCTTTCAGAATATAATATATTATACTCTCTCATCCAATTTGTGCCACCTCTGGCGCACCACAGGGTTACCACTAAGGCCATCATCTATTTATTTTGTACGTAAATAAGATTACCTTTATATTGAAACATAAAAAAGTGCTTAAATATGCAGACGATTTGAAACTTTTCATTGAAATAAGGAATACCAAGAACGCTGAAGTTTTCTAAAATGAAATAAATTTATTCCACACATGGTGTAGCAAAAGTCTACTCCAACTTAACGTAATGAAATGTAACTCAATGACCTTCAACAGAAAAACCTAATATTGCGAATCTTTTCTAAAATCCACATCGTGACATTCAAGCCATGCGCTACCAAGCCGTGCGCCGAATTACGCGCAGGTTCACTTTGTATTAGTGCAAGCGAAAAAACGGTTTGACGTTTATTTTTGTTTCGTTCGCACTCATGTGTGTCACATATAGCAACAAATCGACGAAACGCTAGTTTATCTCAGGCTAGACAATATATCTCCATAGACATAAACTTAGGAAACCAACTTGGAGAAAAATGCAAAATTTTGCGAGATTTAGGCGTAATCTTAGACTCCAAGCTGACATTTGTGGAACATTAAAATACAATAATAAAGCAAATAGTAAGCTTGCCTTTATTAAAGGCTGCAGCTATAATTTTGAAGACCCTTACACAATAAAATCATTATACAATACATACGTCAGACCAATTTTGGAATAATGCAGCTGAGCATGGAACCCGTATACGAAGAACGCATCGAATCAGTCCAAAAACAGTTTCTTTTGTACGAACTTCGTAAACTAAACTGAACGACATCTTCCATCAAATAAAGCACGTTGCATAATCATTAACATACAAACACTCAAAGAACGCCGCAAACTTGCCATGCTTTGCTTTATCAACGACATTATTTCTCAACGCGTACAATCCGCATCATTACTTTCGCAAATAATGTTTTATGTACCTAACTGTCATCAAAGAACTCGTAATTTATTTCAAGAACAAAATTAGCTAAAAATAGCCCCGTCAATAGAATGATGCGAAAATTGTGAAATAATTGACCTTTTCATATCCAGAAAACAAATTTCAACTTAACAGTAGCAGTAGACTCCTGCCAGCAGAAGACAAAAGATTAGTCCGTAAGATTGTAAGCCTGATTATAATGATCCTGCCACTTCTAGTTTTCCGATCTGTATATTTCACACTCTGGCTCTCACTATAGTACTAGGGCTCTAAATTTTCATAACTTTCCCTAATCAGTAATCTCTAGCTAATTGAATGTTGTTAAAAAAGTAAATTCAGCGGATATGAGGTTGGGTTCTGCCAAAATACGTGTTTAAGTACAACAAGCAACTTTGTAAGAGATACAAAGGATGTAAAGGAATGTAGAAAAGATATTAAGAAAAAAACTAAATTTAAGGGGTCTCATATATTCTGGTTGCAGTTAAAAATCGACGAATTAACTTGCGCCTTTCGTTTTTTTTCCCTATTTGCAGAGTGGGCAACTAAAGCGCATCTTGTGTACATGTTAGAGAATCAACTTGCGCATCATCTACACCACTTGCGCTTTAGTTCCGCACGCTGAAAATAGGAGAAAAATCGGAAGGCGCAAGTTCACTATTTCGATTTTCAACTGCAACCAGAATAAAATAATTCCTAACTTGAGAAATGTTAAAGCTAAATATAAGACAATGTCTTAAATTGTTCTGTTTGCAATAATATAAGTTACTTTACCGAAAAAAATAGTGTCTATCAAAATCACTGTGGAAAATGAATCTTGCATTTCATTTATTGGTGCATTAACATTAACCCATTATAACCCAGAGTTTTCTAAAGTGAGCCAAATGCAGTGATATCTTCAATTCCATGAAAAATTGCATCAAAAATTTTGGGAAACGCAAAATCACCATTTAAAGTGGTTTTGAGAATAAAATTATCTCATGCAATAAATTTCGTACGCTTCAATAAAAACAAAAAAAAAATTATTTCTTCGGATTTTCTGATAGACAACAGTTCTTTTATACTTATGGTAATGTTTTGTATGGAATTATGGCACTAATTCTAACAATAAAAATTAAATTAAATGTATTGCTTACTTTTCAACCGCCATTTGCCCCAACTATACACGGTTTCAAAAATATAAATAAAATGATAACAAAAATTGACAGCTGCTTTTTTCATGGAGAGTTCTGCGTATGAAATTTCATACGCTAGGATTTAGTGGGTTAACCATTGAACCACAATTTTCTTTGATTTTTTTTTTGTTTTGAATCAATGTCGTCAGTAACTAGCACCATCTGGATGAAATGGAGTTAATTTGGGTACTAGTTTAGATACATCGTCTAACTAGACACCCGAGATCGTGCTAGATACTGACGAGATGAATTCGAAACACAAAAATTCAACTTAATTTAAGTTAGGTCGAGTGTCTTGTGAAACCACATCTTCTAATTCGTTTTGTCATTCGATCATGTAAAGTTCTTACTCACGACGTCAACAATCAAACTATTGAGATAGAGGTTGAACATTTACATGGGATGCCAGTGTTTTCTTTCTGAAATAAAAGCTGTCAGTTTTCCGGTTTTTGTGTCCGCCTAACTGTAAATATAGTACGTATATGTGAACCATTAGGAAATTTTTTAAACTTGTAGTTAAAGTCTGACGGTTCGAAAGTTATTTTCTTTCGAATGGTTAAATTTAAACGAGACAGCGATTTGAAATGTTCACATTTGGATAGTTATTTACAACTGACACCTGCAAAAACAATTATTTGGTAGAGATGTGAATGTTTGTCGATATTTTGACATTAGTTTTGCTAAAATTTTTAAAGAACCCAGACAAAGTTCGACATAACATGTTTTCGTTACCGTTTTTCTCCATTCATTTTCTGTTGAAAATTTTTAACAACCTCAATTAAGTATAAAAAATGTATCCAGCTTTCGTTCTGCATCATGGGCAACAATTTTAACCATCGAGCTGTCAAATTTAACTATCGCACTATCAAATTTAATCATGCTTTAAAGCATAAAGTTATTTTGCAAATAACTTTCAAAGTGGCAGATTTTAACCAAAAGTTAAAAAATCGACAAATGGTTCACAGCCTAAATAATCTGAAAAGTGTATGAGGCAACGTCTAGCCACCATAGAAGAATATTTTAACAGTTTCAGTTTAGTAAAAAAAAGAAAAAATATGTCCCGATTTTGTCAATATCCCCGTTTTGTCAGCCTAAGGGACGATCCATAAATGACGTAGCATTTTTTGAGTGATTTTTAGCACCCCCCTCCCCCATCGTAGCATTTCGTCACAAACCTCTAAATACCCCCTGGTAATTACGTAGCTTGACGGTAATTCTCCCCCCCCCCCTTGTCCCCGTACAATTGAAATAAAAATAAAAAACGATGTTAGTTATTCCCCTTTAAAAAAAACTACGTAGCATGACCATGACCCTCTACCCCCTGTCGTCACACATCATCACAAAATACAAAACTCCCCCCTCCCCCATATAATACTACGTCATTTATGGATGATCCCTAAGGGGGGCTGATAAAAATTTACTTTATTGGTTCCACAAAAATATTTAGCTTCTATGAAATAACAAGTTTTATATTCAACAAAATAAACGTGAGCTTATAGGAACATAGCCAACAGTGCATGCACGATGCATTTCACGTTGATTTGTAATGTCATTTCTATTGAAAGCTGCGAAGACGGGGTAAGTATCTTACCAACATAGACCAGAAGCTTTCTTTATGGAAACCTACTAATACTCATTGCGCGTTGCTGCGACTTTAAACGAAATAGGAGAAAACACCATTTGTTCCGAAGTGCCATCTGGCGGGCAGATAATCCATATAACATAGATTCATAGTTGCTTAACAATTGTGCTGAAGATTAGTTTTTGTTACTCTAACCATTGTCGACCGGAGCACTAAATATTTAATTGCAAGCACGTATCGTACAGCAACTAGAATACCAGTATACCGTATCGTACAGCAACTAGAATACCAAATACGTTGGCTTATAATCGCCTGGTAGCGAACTGTGTCACAGATTCACTTTCAAGATCCTTGATACAGTCCTGATTCGCTGGTTGGGCCACACCTCTGTCCAATTAACGAATTTGATTCGTTAGTTGGACCGACTGACAGGTGTTAAAAACTCTCCAAAGGAGATGTTAGTAGTGTAATTGCATCTGTTCACATCTCTAATAATTGTCAGATTGATTGTCAAAGTAAATTTGACAAAAGATTTTGACATTCAGATGGTTTTTAGTTGGATAATGGTTGCACTAGCGGAGGTCCAACTAAAATCGGTTCAGTTAAAAAGTGTCCAACCAGCGAATCACGACTGTACTCCATTCGCGAATGGTATATTGTAGTCCCTACAGCCACTCAATCGTCGGTATAGAAGGTCTCTGAGTCTGACTTAGGGATTCCGCCTGTTATAATCCGCCTATCGTAACATGAAATCGAGCACCAATTGTATCAATTCTGTTACTGTTTCGGTAATGACAACAGGTATAATGTGTAGACTTTCTGCGAAATGACCATGTTTATGAGCAGGTCTGCAAAGCAGTTTATTTTCCTGTACTTTTTTATGAATGGTAAACTGGGTGTGAGAAACCGACAAGCAATCATTCATCACCAAAATGTGCACAGTTATGTAGAATCAATTCAGGTATACAAAAAGAGCAGTGCTCGCTAATTATGATCTTGTTTTTATTTTTTCTCATACAATGAGCCATCCTAATGAATCGTACATGACAGAGTCAGTAAATTTGAGAAGCCATGCACGATTATCAATATCCGTGTTACTAATATCTTAATCTTCCTCGTGACGTATAACATTTACAACACTGATAAAAGAAGATGCTGGTAAGTGAGAATCAGCCGAAAAAAATCGTAATGCTTCAGTACACATTCGTTTCATCAGATCCTTTCAATTCCAAAGCACCACACCCAGCTCGCAATTTTTACCATCAGTTCCATCGGGGTACAGTGCTCTATTCCCGTTCATTTTTCACTTTTTTTGCTGTGTCTGTTTTTTTTGTATTGCTGGTACACTCTCCTGCTGGCGAATGTAGCTAGCGCGCGAAGGTAATTTATTAAGTTTGATCCTGTCGTCATATAAAGACATCAATAATGCTGGCGCCTGGAGAAGGCGAGTATTATACTCGGATGTCGGTTTTTTACATCCAAATGGGGGGGGGGGGGGTGATTTCTCCACAGCACGGCGCTGACGTTTTTATTGTGTACTGGTATAAAGGATACACATATTTTTCGACGAAACCGGCGGGGCTTCTATTATTGCTTCGATGATACGACTGTGTGAAGATGTGGGCTGGGATTTATGGATTAGAGTTATAAGCTACAGCGTTAATAATGCGATGAAGGCATGAGCATATAGTATTTGCGGGGTAAATTTCGGATTAGGGTAGGTTACTGCGCAAGTTGTGTTAAACACGATTCACATGTTTTGACTCATTGATTTAAGGATGGTAAAAATTCTGATCATCAAATCGTCGTTCTTTTCTGAACACATACCACATTCCAAGAGACCTTAAGCTGATGTATGCTTACTTCATGTCAACATTTGAAACGATATACGGCATAAGTACTGCTGGTAAAACAATCTGAACGATATCATTGTGTAGCAAACAAACATACATGTCCCTTTTGACACTGAGATCTGAAATCCAAGTACAGTGTTCAATGTGTGTATGAATTAAAACTGTCGTTTTGAAATGCCACCAGAAAATAGCAACTTGTTACTAGCCGGCGCAACGATCGACCAGCAAACGCTATACGAGCGTTGCGTGCAAACTTGAACACAATGGTGATTCATGCATAAATTCACCTGTGTGTGATGGAGTTTTTGTTCTCTGAACTTTCGGACTTTCTTTGGAATTCGTACCAGCATTTGGCACTGAATTGGTAAACCTCAGCGACTATTTTCTTCTAGCATTGAACCATCTGTGTGGCGTCCTTCAATGCTTCAAGTATTCATAAACTTACGCTTACATTAGAGGTTGGGAAACTGTTTTAGTCATAACTTTATGGATTGTATTTGAAACAACATTGATGAATGGATCTGACTGTTACACACGGCTTAAACCGTTGTTGACGATGAGGTACCGGACAGAGACCCTCTATAATCTTGATTTATTCTTCGATGGCGTATTGTTTAGTTTATAGAGACATGAAAAGGGTTAAAAAATGTATGGGTCTAAATCAGATTGGAGACTAATACATAGGATAAAACTATGTTGTGCTATAATGAATGTAAGCCACCCATAACCGATTCTGAGTCTGTCTCGGTCCGTCGTAGCACACCACATCACATCCTATGCGACGTTCTTTTCTTGCTAGAAATTTGCTCATGACATAACAGCCAATGTGTCGAATGAGAGTATTTTTTCGCTTCCCATACTGAATGTTGAATCCTCATTAATCATATCAAATGAAGTGGAAATCTATTAGTAAAGAAAAATGTGTAACGTTTTTCTTGGTTTTATCCTTTTCGATGCTTCCAACTCCCAACCATCCCCTGCGGAACACGGCGGGAATATTCAGCGATAAACTGGATTGCAAGAAGTAAAGCTTTACCGTTCGCCAACGTCCTTATCGGAAGAGGCATACCGAAGGATTGATGACCGTAGACTTAATGAATTAGTAAACCTCATTTCACTTCCAATGAAGTGGGCTAATTTTGACCTGCTATACGCTGGCTGGTTGCAGCAGTTCCCGTTTCCTTGGTTGGTTCGTTTTCTGCAGATGTTCCAACGTTCCTGGCTGGGATTTTGCATCGAACGAGTAGAGGAAGTTTTGCTCTTTCATCTGCGCTGTACGACGGATGATTTGTGCTCAGCGGTGAAAAGTTATTTTTTCCACATTGAAGAATACTAATTTCTATTAAAAATGGATTCATTTTTAATTTACATATTAAAAATGGATTTTGTCCTCAATTCCAAGATGTGATGCTATTACTTTTGACATTGTAATACGAATAAACTGAAAGGGATTTTGATTATTGCATATACAACTAATGAATAATTATGATAATACAAATTATCAACAGTCTTTAAATATCTGTAAAACAAGTTTGCTAAGAGAGATTTGGCGAAAATTAGGGTGGTACTGGACTACTCACGCTAATACGAATTTATGGAAGACTGAGTTCTCGATAGGACCGATTACTTTTTCTAAAATGTATTTGCATTTGAGACTATAGTCACTGAGAACTGACATACAAGTAAAGTTTTCAATATGTGTAAGAAATAAAACTTTCGTTTTAAACTGCCACTAGGAAGTAGCAACTTACCACTAGCCGGTGCTACGATCGGCCAGCAAACGCTATAAGGGCGTTGTGTGCAAACTTGGATACAATGGTGATCCATCCATGCGAACCTGTATGCGATGGTGATTTTCAATGTATTTTCATTTAAGGTGACACAGAGAATGCGCAAAATTCGCAAACGAAAAAAGCAGTTTTTTTCCACATCGTATGTCAGATCTTCATAAAAATCAATCAGCAGTACTGTCACAACATTCTACATACGCTGATTGATTTTTATGAAGATCTGACATACGGTGTGGAAAAAAACTGCTTTTTTCGTTTGCGAATTTTGTGCATTCTCTGTGCAACCTTAAATGCTTACAAGGTTTTTCAGGAAAGTTTGTTCCAGCTTATATGTCTGTTCTCTGTGTTGTAGTTGACCATTTTATCAGGGCTTTTTTGGTGAAATCCGGTAGGGAAGAACTACAAACGAAAAATTTCCTAAATATATACGTATACGTCTTGAAGAATCACTGTAGGCATATGTCAGACGGATTAACAGCGGAAATAGGATGTAGGTAATTCTTCATTACGAAACCAAACTCGATAATTAGTCGAATTTTCGACCTGCTTCAACCAGAATCCCAGCTCCAATGACAGAACCGGTTTTACTGGGTTCTATAAATCTGTCTGTTATATCAAAATTACTAATACGTTCAAGTGTAGTATTAAGCTGGCCAGCGCTCGCTTCATTCAGTTAATATTTTTCCCATTGGTTTCCACATTCAATGTGCACCGCTCATTACAACTATTGGTATGCTGCCGGAATTTTTCCCCGTTCTCGGACGGATCAAATGTAATCAGTTAGCATCCGTCCAATTTGTCCCGGTAATTTTTTTCCCCCTGATTCACATCCTCCGCATCATCCTTCCCGAGGGACTGTTACGCCATAGTCAGTGCTCATGTAACCCACATCAGTAGTTAGGGTGGCCGCTTTATTTCGAAGATGATTCAATAAAGAAAAGATTTGAGTTCGATCTAATGGTGTACATTATATTGTTTTGGATGTTATTATAAGGATCAACACTCCCATCAACTGGGTGTCTAGTTGAACGATGTAGCACTGGTTAAACATAAAAATCTAAACAGTTCACACGATACATGTGTACATCTAAAGCAACTGACTTGTCCCACGTGATGTCCCGGTAAAGTAAATGGAGAAGCTGTGGTTTGCCGAGTTTGCAGCTCATAATTACATGCGGATTGGAAGTCGAAGCTTATCCTAAAGCACTTAGTTTGTTAGTGCAGCTTCGAATGTCAATCGAAATGATTTTGAGTAAAAATTTTAGAATCACCTGTGCCTGATACTGAGTTCAGCTGCTTGACTTCAGTATCTTAACCTGCGTAAGGTTTGAATTTTAAAAATACCCAAACTATTTTCAGGCCAATGATAGGCAACGACTCTTCCGTAACAACGCCATCTATTTCAACGATTTTAGCCGGAATTTAAATACTATATTCAATGTTAATGGATCGATCATTTACGATTGCGTTGGCCTGTTTCCGGTCTGCGAGTACGACACAAAGCTTATTCGTGTTGACTTTCATAATTTTGAGCACGTTTGTTGATTCGCGAAACCCTTACGGACTTACCTTTTAACCGGAAATAGACCACGAATCGATCGCCTGAACGGTCATTATATTGCCGAACACGCGGAACATTACAGTTGGGAACGACATTTTGATAGCCAATATCACCAGTACCAGTGCCAGAACCCGTAGCCGAACCCGTTCCTGAGCTTGTAACAGAACCCAAGGGAATTAAGGGAGAAAAGGAAAAAGAGGGATTCTGGTTAAAGTTAAGAAATTTCGGTATTGCACCTGTTGGATTATTGAAGGGAGTGATATAGTTATTCATGGCATCCTCGTCAGACATTGGGACGGCACGGATCTCTGCCGCCAAGAATATTTTTTAGCAGAAATGTAATAAAAATCGAAATGAAAAAAACCTATAAGGGCACCTTACACGAGACGCTAGTAATGTCATTACTGAGCAGTAATGTTACTTTTAATGATCGTGTAAGGCGAGTAATGACTGAATTCCCATACAATTCTAGTAATGACATTACTTAGTAATGACTCTTTTATTGTGCGTGTAAGGGGCCCTATTAGTTCTTATAAGAAATAACAAAATGAAAACCTGCTCTGCTGCTTACTGAAACACCATGATGAAGAGAAAGAAAAATGGGAATATTTGGCATTTTTGAGTGTATTAGTTTTATACTTGCAAAATTAAGCATGGCCGCCGGTGAAGTAAATAAAAACATCCGAACGAGCATCCTGATCTTTTGGTGCACGATGAAGAGAGAAAACGCCGAGCTTCACCTCTAATCTTCCGATTCGGACCCTTAGGGACATTTTTGATCTCGAAACTACCAATAAAAATAATTATGACCGAACCGAGCGCAATAAAAGTGTCATTACTAAGGAGTGTCATTACTAGAATTGTATGGGAATTCCGTCATTACTCACCTTACACGATCATTAAAAGTGGCATTACTGCTCAGTAATGACATTACTAGCGCCTCGCCAAAAACCACCACCACTGTCTGGTGAATGTCTTCTTCACTACGTCGTCGAATGACCGCCAAAAACACCACCACAGCTGGACGAGAGCGTCCGTCACCACTCACCGCACACTTACTTGGGCTATTGAGATATCTGACGTTTAAAATACGCACACTGAGATCTGGCATTATTATACTACCGCCCTCCCCTTAAGCCCACAAGCGGTTTGTTTTCCTCCCAATTCGCAGCGCAAATGATTTGTTTTCCTCCCAATTTAAGGTTGCACAGAGAATGCGCAAAATTCGCAAACGAAAAAAGCAGTTTTTTCCACACCGTATGTCAGATTTTCATAAAAATCAATCAGCGTATGTAGAATGTTGTTACAGTACTGCTGATTGATTTTTATGAAGATCTGACATACGGTGTGGAAAAAAACTGCTTTTTTCGTTTGCGAATTTTGCGCATTCTCTGTGCAACCTTAAACGTCAAAACGGCACAATACCAACGCAGCTGGATAAGTCTATATGAGTAAACGATTAGCAAGCACCACAAGTCAACTTCGAGAGCGGAAAAACGAACCTTGCGTGCAAACTTGGATACAATGCTTATTCATGTAGGCGAAATTGAGTGTGATGGTGATTTGTAACGTTTTTTTATTTGAATGTTTACCCAAGCTTTTCAGAAAAAAAATCTCGCTCAGTTCTCTGTGATTTAAGCTATAATTCATATCATTGTAAGATGTGACCGTGCGAATTTGTGAAATTTCAGCTTTTTAAAATTAGAATTTTCCTCTAAATTGTTGAATCATGTGAACTTCATCGAAGTCAAGAAAAATGTCGTAATATCGCGGTGTTGTTTCTCAGAAAATGCATGAAATATTTGGAATTTCAAATCCAAATTTTTCAGACTCCGATAATGACATAATCTGCTCCACCAAATCTAATCGTTGACTTGAAAGACAATAATCTAGAAACATAAGGGACACCCAACCAACCGGCAGCCGTCCGTTTCCGCGTAATCGTGGCTGATACTTCCCTCTTTGTGCCATCATTGTCGCTCCGGAAAGATAATTTGTCTCCTCATCAGGGATGCTTCTTTCACCGGCATAGAACATACATTCGCCGGGGTAACGTCACATCGAAACGAGAGGTAGAGATAGAAAGATAGAATCCAGGAAAAAATATTGAATCAAACGTGCAGCACATCGTACATGAGCCGAAAGCGGAAAGACGATGTGGGAAGCTGGAATTTCTTTATGTTTGTAGATCATCCGGGATCAACTGCACTTTTCGTCCTTTGCCGGGCTCACTCACTACCAGTCATCATACGCGGGGATGATGGAGCCGGGAAAATGTATGAGGAAATTATCTAAACGTGAGCGGAAATATAAGTTCCCCCTATAGCAAGGATCAGTAGCATAGCGATAGTTACGGCATCGGTATACGGCTACACGGGATGTAAAAACAGCGTTGCCATAATGGGAGTCAAGTGCCGCAGGGAAATTCGATAATCTGCTTGATTGGAGGGTGATATGAAACGAAAAGGATTGTGCAGTTGGTTTATAGAGTGATCTTGAATGATTGAAGACTGAACTTAAAGTTAAACCATTTACATTTTATGTAGAGTTCGTTTGTATCATCGAGTTCGTTTGATCTTTGAGAAAGCCTTCGTTTCTCAGAAAAGCAGTACGTGTAACTCATTTCTAGTATTTTTAATTATCGAAATAGAAAACCTAGCCTACTAAACACTACCGCATTAAAATGTGTTATAATTTCAAACCCGCAACAAGTTTTTTCATCATACTTTCATGTTACAATAATTAATCCGATTACTACAACAGCTACCAGCCTACTACCATGATTCCCGAGAGATGTGGTGAGGCTTTTCTGGGTGGTATTTATTTAGGACGCCCATGTTTATCCTAATTGAGTGATGGTTATTATTATTATCGGATGGCTATGATCATGGCTTCCACCACCACTGCCAACGGCTGTGTTTCTTCTTCGTAACGTTTCGACCCCACCCTAAAAACCCTTCCCGCTTCGTTGAAGGGTAACTACCAATCAAATTAGAAATTCGCGCTTGTTGAGCCCGGAAACAAATGCCAGATACAATTCCGCTACTCCACAGCTCGTCGACAGAGAAGGATGGTTAAATCTGATAACGATATTAAATAAATAAATAAATAAATAAATGGTCCGACGACGGCAAGGTTCGCTTCATTCGGTGCTAGCCTCTTTTTAGTATCCTGGCCCTTGCAGTGGCGCTTGTCAGCTTTTAGGCAGAAGATGTTAGCCTCATCCGGCAAACAGCGGATGTCAAGTAAACAATGTTGTTTGAACACGGAATAGAAGCCGCCGGTTCACAGATTGAGTTTTTCTGGTCGTTGGAGAAATGAGGAATTGATGTGGTACACTGTGAAAATGAATATTAATTGTTCTTCACCTAGTCTAATTCGAAATATGCTTTAACAGATACTAGAAAAACATAAAATGGCTACTGCGATGAAAGAATATATTCGATATTGTTTTCATTGTGTCTTTATATCAAAACCGTTGAGTCAATTATTATGAGGGCGGATTTTGGGAACTTGATCATTTAGTGAGATTTGGTGAGAGTTGGTGGAGCATTCGATTAAGGGTTTCAGTGAACAACATGTTTTGCCTTATAGAATTATGCTGTTGCTATTGTTTGTTCAATTTAAATGGCTTTGTGGGACAGTAATCTGTGAAATACCGGATTAGGTGATTTCCCTTACATATACGAACATAGTGCGGCAAAAGCCGATTATTGAACATAGTACTCACAAATGGAGGCCATTGACACGAACATCGATTTTCAACAGTTGTTTGAAGAACTACCCATCGCTCGTATAACGAAACCACCTGTGGTAAACTGGAGATGTCAGAATTGCAGAACCGCACCATAGAAAAATGGTTCTTGAAACTAATCCGACAGATACAAGGTGCAGAAGTACGGAGCTAACAAGTTGTATCGTCTTCGTGTCCTAAGAGACAGCGAGTGAACAGTCACGGGCTTAGTGCGCCGGAGACCGCGTTTTGATACAGCGAAAGCCATCCTGTCTAAAACAGAATAGTAAGATAATCCGAACAGAGCGCCATAACAGAATGCTATCGGATGTGGATTTCATTGGGTTGCAGGTCTAGCAAACTTATTGAAATTGTCTTATGTATAAACGAGAGCATTGTTCACTATCTCTTCCGCTAATAACTCGTTCACATTTACGTTTGATGCGTAGCTTTTTGCATAATACCGAAAACTACATACTAAGAAAACTGGCAACTCTGTCCAGAATCTGAAGCCAGCAACACCTCTTGCGTGTATAGGTGGTACTTTCCATTGTGACATATGCACACATATGTACTTTTACATTGAGCTTCCCACCTTTGTACAACATACAGAGGCGCTGTAGCCTCTGTCGCTTCTCATTTGTGTGGGTGAAGAAAACAGATGTCAGTCTTATTGATATGTAGCCCAGGGTTACCATATTCACAGATTTTTCTGTAATGTCACAGATTTTTTGCACAATTTTTGATCACAGATTCTTTTTCACAAATGACAGAGTTTTGGCATTTTGATTAAAATTTCACAGATTTCCACAGGTTTTTGGAACTATTGTGATTTTTTACAGATTTTTTGGAAATTTATCACAGATTGTCACAGATTTTTTTCTGGTTTAGTCATCACAGATTTTTTTGACCGAAACACAGATTTCAATGCGGCATCCCTGATGTAGCCTTCGATTAAACGCTATCTGAAATCAGTCTGCATCAATATGCTTCTTATTCGACTAGCGAACGATGCATGAAGCACAAAAATACATGCGGGCCATATATAACTATCGACGGCTCTGCCTGAAAGATATTGGAAAATATCGGTTTTCCGTGTCACTCCCGAAAGATTACCTGAAAAGCAGTATTTACATTGTTTATGAAGATCACACACACTTCGAAATTTAACCATTGTATTTTGTCGTGACTATGACTTGCCTTTTTAAAATTTCAGGAGGCAGAGTTTTTGAACGTTAGCAACTCTCATTGTACTGAACGTTTGCACCAATCAGTCGGAATACATTGGTTTTTACATTTCCCACTGTAATCCGTACACTGTACCGCTGTAATCCATAATTTTAAAGCAACAATAACAGTTTAATGTTGTTTACGCTAAAAATCTTACATTTTTCAGTCAATTCGGCGGCAATCTTTTTCCGATATCATTTTGTACATCGAGAGATCTGGGCCTGCATAAATGAACGGAAAAACGCCAATAACGAACCGCGAAGGATTGGACCAGTTATTGTATTGTTTTGCAGAATTAAGAATTGCAAGGGGTTATTTATACAGCTGCAATCTCTGTACTACCCATGATCGCATATTTGTCCCAGTTTCTATGGGATTTCCTATCTTTATGGGATTAATATGCGATCATAGGCATTATACCAGTACTTCTTGTTTGCTTGTTTGGTTTATTTAGGAGTGGCTTTAAATTATTATTCATTCGCCACCCAGTACTTCTTGACAGTACCTACTTAGGCTCGTTAAATGCCCTACTTCTGGCACGATAGATGTCATATATTATTGCTGCCGTTTATTGTTGAAGAAACTGCTTTCCGCTTCTTGTTATTCTTGGTAGTGAGCAATATGATAAGCTCTGTCGGTTTACTCTCTGCCGCTTGATGATCATTCCGTATGCCTTCTTCCTTGTTCGTGTTTGCGTCCGTGTCGTCGTCGCTAGAGTAGCTTCGATTTTCGCTGTTAGTTGTTTTGGAACATGGCTTACCGTAGTGTACCGTTTGGTCGCGAAAGTGGTACGTGGGCGACTGCCCAGGATACTTACATAGGGTTCTTTGTATGAAGTTAACATGTTGAAATGATATTCCGTTGAAAGTCTGACGGTATATGTTGGTTCAGCGCACCACCCAGACACTGTTGAAAATATCAGGGAAAATGTTCAAAGTGTCGTTTGAGACGAATTCCACTTCTCCAAACTTCGACATATGCAAGGGGATTTTGGTTTTGTCGTTTTCATATTTGACGTCGTGTTGCATGCTGTTCTTTGTTATGAAGCATTCTGCCTCAGCTAAGGAGTTAAACGTTATTAGTACTACTCGTCAGATGTAGTTGTATGCGTGAAATTTTTGAAAGCACAAGTTGATCAACTATTCCTAAAGGATGATGTTAAATGCCTCCAAGTGTTCGGTTATATCCTTTACTCGCAAACACTCGATAGTTAATTTCGACCAAAATATCTCACAAACCGTTCTCAAACGGGAATCATATGTTAAAGATTTGGGAGTCTACTTAGATCCCAAACTAAACTTCAAACACCATATTGAATACACTATTTCTAAGGCCTCCAAGCTGCTAGGATTCATTTTTAGAGTCTCCAAGAACTCTACCGACATACATTGTTTAAAAGCACTCTATTGTGCTTTAGTCCGTTCTACACTCGAATACGGCAATGTAGTCTGGGCACCTTATTACCATAATGATATTCAACGCATCGAAGCAATTCAGCGCAAATTCGTTCGTTTCGCACTTTGTAGACTCCCATGGAGGGACCCACTGCACCTACCGAGCTACATAGATCGTTGTAAGCTTATTGATCTCCTGTCTGTACGCCGAGATGTTCCGAAAGCAGTTTTCATCGCCGATTTACTGCAATTTCGTATCGACTGCTCTGAACTTCTGCTACTTTTGGACATAGACATTCACCGTCGTAGTCTTCGAACCCATCCTTTCTTTCGCATTCCGGTAGCCAGAACAAATTATGGCTATAACGGACCTTTCGTCAGTATGTGCCGTCTTTTCAATCGCTGTTCCAACGACTTCGACTTTCATTTGTCCCGTAATGCCATCAAAAAATCGTTTTTGAGCTCATTATCTTGTTAGCTGTAGTCTAGTGATAGTTCATAGTTATTAAGATTTGCTGTTAGCTTTAATTGTAGTTATAAGTGTTGAATTGTATCATTTGGATATTTATTATCTGTTGATATAAAAGATGAGGAGGTTTTATGCCTGCTGGAGAGAGAGTTAAAACTAAATTCAGCTCCAGCGGGCTTTTCCCTGCTCCCAAATAAATAAATAAATAAACTATTCCGCCTCGTGCATTGTTTTTTTTTGTTAGGGTAAACTTTATCACTGTGACCACTATTCAGGTTATCTTTTGTGACTGCCCCTGTTTGCTCTACATGTTACAATTTTCCCGAATCCAATGTAGTTGGAAACGAGTTGTTTTGTTATCCACATGTGTCGTCCCAATCGGGTAATACATTATTAATGTATCTGAGGATCCGTTTGGGACAGGTGTATGCCATACTTGTGGTCCAGGCGTTGCATTTATCACTCATATGAGTGAAGTCAGGAGAATTCACCACTTAGATAATGAAAACTCACATTTTTACATAAAAAGTTATTATCACTCACACAATTTCTCCGAATAAATATATTCTCCGGATATTGAGCTAATGAGTTACCACGCCATTCTTTCTGTGCTAGCTGCTTTGATGGCGCTCATCAAAAACATGACATAAAAAGTCTGTTCTACTTTGTTTTCGGGTTTATTGTTTTCGACACATTGGAAAAATTCTTTTTCTTCTACCTTGCATTTTAAAGACATATTCGGCTCGGCATTTAAAATATATTCTCTTTGAATATCTCAGTTTTTTAACATACCAAGCTCGTAAACCGGTTAACCCGTAAACACCCAGTAAGACCAACCGGAAAATAACCCGGAATTCAACCTGGCTTTAGTTATAACACGAATCGTTTGTGTCACGGCAGCCAGATATTAACTATAGCCGGTCAGAATTTAGACTGGACTTACAGGGCATATATTAAATTTACGAGAGAGCCGGAAAGTAAAAATCAGCTAAATAGATTAGAGTTTTGGCATCCGAACGTAAAAAGGCCCCAATCATATTTTACAAATGTATCGTGACGCAATTGTTATTCGGAACTGCAAACATATTGTCTAGCAGCCGTGTCCGCCTAACGATCAGTCAAATATCACAAATCGGGTATAAAGACGTAAAATTACAAAACAACTTACAGCTATAATAAATATTGTCCCACCATCACACGGTGCTTGACAAAAATAAATCCTATTACCCCGTCAGAAAAAAGTCACGACAGGCTCAAATAAAAAACGGAAACACGCATGCCGGTGACAGTCCAGGAAAGTTATACTGGCTCATTTTCACGCGATTTTCCTTCGTACTGTCTATCATTTACCTACCAACTGTCACCATCCAGCAACCCGCCTCTTTCCATCTGCCAGCGGTGAAGCCAAGGATCGGATGATGGGGTCAAAAGCCAGGGATGAAAACAATTTCGGATGTCGTCGTCGCCTGTTGGTTTAATAAAAGTCGTGCGAGAGGAAGTGCGACTGCGAAAAAACAGCGAAAACCTGGACTTGTAACTCGTAATAAAATTTATAGGCCCAGGGTTACACCCCCTCCCAACTCTTTGCGAGGAGCGCATTAAAGAAAACAAAATCATGCCCAGGGAATGTGGTAAAGTGGATTTATTGCTCTGCAAATTGTCATTGCTTGTTTTTCGTCGGGCTGCTTCAGCTGGTGTAGTGCCATTGTATTCACCTGTTGGGTGGGGCGGAATTGTGATTTCACCTGAAACGACGGAAAATGATGAATGTTAAACGACACCTAATGGGTGGTGCAATGTAATTTATATGTTCCTTGCTGGAGCAAGAAGCGAAAATTGAAAAAACTTTTTCAGCTTGAGTTATAGTATGCTATGGAGTTGTATGAATCACAGGATTAGGATTGCCTTGTATAGTAGCATGACATTTGTTAGTCAACTAACGAAGGTGAGGTTGACTGTGATTGTAGAAAACCTTATCATGATACACATATGTTAAACTACAGAGAGACACACATGTTTGTGATACGTGAAATGGGGATTCAATACACATTAGAGGAAGCATGATTTAAGTCGCTGAAAGTAAATGGGAAAACAACTTACATCAAATCAAAATAGTGATGTCTTAGAAAAATAAAAAAAATGCTATGTAAAACACCAAAATATAATACTCAAGAGGAGATGCGCAACGAATAAACGTACAACATTAGATTAGCATTATATGAGCTCTATAATAGCACTAAATGCATGTGTAAAGCATAGATACAGTTTAAGGATCCTTGAAGCATGTATGCGTTATAACAGCTTTATATATGAATATAGAGCTAGTGATATTGCTATGTATCGTGTGATGTTTCTGTTTAAAACGTTGTAGCAATAGCAATTTTTTTTACATTGACATGAAACCTCAAGAAGACTAATGGCGATTTCACTTGAACATGAAACTGAGTCAGGTTCTAACCCCAACCGCTGGCAGTTCATATATTTTGACAGCAGTTGGGGTTGGGAACTGACTCAGTTTCGCCTCAAACAAAAACCACATAAGTAATAGTTGAAATACTAATATCTGATTGATAGTGAAAAGTAACTGTTTTTCTGATCGTGAACCCTATGAGCAGAATGTAGAACGCTATAGCAAATCTTCTCTTACGAAATAAAATGACACTGAAGGTTGCAATGATGTACGAAAGAATGACTTGAGAATATCCATATCAAGACATAATCCTGTAGCACAACATACTCTTGTTTAGACCACTACGCTTTCATACTCTCTTCCCCTTTTTTGTTGGAGACGAACCACTGCGACCAGTATTTAGATCTATTGATCTATATTCCCCGAGGGACAGAACTAGCAGATTTTAGTGCGTCGCACAGAGGAGTACCTGGAACAAATTCCTGGCCAATAACCAAAATATTTTTTTTTTTTGATATTCAATTTCGTTATATTTTTTTACATACCTAAAAGCCTGCTGAATAACGTGGCAAAATTAGGAGTATGTTAAAAATTGTTAAAGATTTTTTGCATGGATGTAAAATGGTGATATTTTAAGGGGTTTTTTAATCATTTTAATTATATATCCAGCAATGTCGCTTTCTAATGATGATGACTGTATTAAGTAAGAGAATATTTTTGCAAACGTAGTTGAACACAACCATTTGTAAAACTTCAGCCTAAAACTAATTGAAAGTATTAGTGTTGCTGTGCATTGCACCAACTTTAAAAAATACGTTTTTGCCTTTCTCAATAGAAAGGTATTGCAATTGCTCTGAAAACCGACTTTTTAACGGAGGCCCGGAGGGCCGAGTGACATATACCATTCGATTCAGTTCGTCGAGTTCGGCAAATGTCTGTGTGTGTATGTATGTGTGTATGTATGTATGTGTGTGTGTATGTGTGTGTGTATGTGACCAAAAATGTCACTCATTTTTCTCAGAGATGGTTGAACCGATTTTGACAAACTTAGTCTCAAATGAAAGGTGCAACGTTCCCATAGGCTGCTATTGAATTTCTAATGGATCCGACTTCCGGTTCCGGAATTACAGGGTGATAAGTACGAACACGCAGAAAATGTCGATTTTAATAAATTCTGCAATGAATGTATAAAGGTGAAAAATTTTCCAAAATATGACCACAACTGCTTCGATTTGTAGTATTAGGTCACTAACATCCATTCAAAGTCTATTTGGCCACATTGGCCACCATCCTCGGTTCCGGAAGCCCCGGCGGAAGTATCTAAATTCAGAATAACAGTCACATCGGTTTCTCGGAGATGGCTAGACCGATTCGACTAAACTTGGCCTCAAATGAAAGGTATTGCGTCCCCGTAAATGGCTATTTAATTTCATCCCGATCCGACTTCCGGTTCCGGAGTTACAGGTTGTGGCGTGCGATCACATAGCAAATTGTGATTCAAACCGATACTCCGATGAAAGCAAAAAAGGTAAAAAATTCGCTAAAATGTCTCTCAAACAACTTAAATTTGCTGTTCTAGGTCACCGACGGCCAACCAAACTTTCGTTGACTACATTAACCACCATAGACGGTTCCGGAAGTGCCCGGGAAAAGCGGCCATCTTTCAAAATTTACGAACTCACATCAGTTTCCCGGAAATGGTTGGGCCGATTTTCACAAACTTAGTTCCAAATGATAGCTATAATATCCCCACAGATGTCTATAAAATATCGTACGGATCGCTTATATGGGTCCGGAAATATAGACTAAATCGTCCGGTCACATATGAAATTCCCATATAAGCCAGAACTCAAATTTTTTTTCCAAAGGGGGGACCCCATGAAATTTTAGAAATCGAATTCGTATTTTTGATGCCAAACATCTTTAAAATGCATGAAACGTCGAGATTTTATGTTATCTCGAAAAAATTTTTTTTTTGTAAAAATCGACTTTTTGGGACTGCCGATTTCGCACCTTTTTTCAGTTCAATATTACCGTGGCTGTTTTTTTTTTTCAAAATTTTAGAACTCGAACTCTTTTAATGAATATAAACAACGCACACATTCTCGTGATTCATGATTGAGAAAGGCACAATTGCACCGCTAGGTGGATTAAAATAGGTTTTTTACATTTTATTCCAAACTTGAATGATAAAAAGTTACATTATACGGCGAGATCCGGCAAAGTTGCTGAAGCAGTATTACAAAACCCGATTCCAGCTATCCGAAAAACATAAGAACTCTTCCGATCTTGTCCGATTCACAAATTTCAGGCGATTTGAAAATATTGATTTTTTGTAGTAATTTGAGGTACACCGAAATGCTGAAGGGCCAAATACTATGTTTTTAAAATGTATCTCTATGAAAATATGCAGAAGCGTCCCTTTTCTTCCCCCTTTTCCACTGATCAACTGATTGTGCAACTGGAAAAACAAATGGATTCACAAAGATCACCTCGAAATTACTAGCACTCGAAAGGATTTAGAAAATTGACCTCTGCACTGGTAGGTGGATAGATGACAAATTGTTCCAAAAACTTGTTATTGTCTATTTTTTGTTCATATTAAGGCATAATAACAGCAGTAGCAGCAACAAATAATTTTGGCCAGGATCTGTGCGTCGTATTGAAAATACCAACGTATTTTGAATATAATTAAAGCAACGTGGATTAAAGTAAACAATGGAAGTATTTACAAATACTTCCGTTGTGCTTAATAAGGTACTTAATGTAATTAATTTCGATGTGTACGTACATAAAGTACATCTTGACGATAATTAAAATATTTAGCATATTTAAAGTACGAAGTCGCTGTACTTGAACTCGTTTCAGTAATTAAAGTACAATGAATTTTACGCGTGCTTTTTTAAATCTTTGCGGTAGTTAATGTACTTTATGGTACTTAAAGTGACTAATTATGTAAGACTTGTGGCACTGCGTCGAAACAAAAGGCACACATTTGCATTACATTTTATTATTTTCCATATAAAAGTAGTGCCTGAAAAAGGCTACTTTATTTTCCAATGTTTGCAACCAATATTTTTTAATGGAATTAAATTTTTGAAGCGCTTTTTCTAAGGAATTTTCTAAGGAACAATTCTGCACAGAAATTATAATTTTATTGGTTTTGTGGTAATTCGGAAAAAGGGTTAAGCTTTAAGTGTCGGATTTAACCATAGTTCCCCTACCGCTAAAAAGTGAAAAACATTTTTTTTAAATCCTGAAAAGCTAAAATTTCAACTTACAATCACCATATTAGTCAGTCCTGTTTACAAATTCCTATCAAATAAGGAAGTTTCACTTTTTTGTTCTATATAGGAAAAAATTACGGTTTGAATCGTGTACAGAGTCTTAGTTGTCCGCGTCGAGCTGCCACGCGATATTGTTTATGAATGCGCCATTTTTAATTAACTTCAAGCATTTAAAAAACTGTTTATTGTTAATACATGTTAAATTAAGAAACAATAATAAACGTAATATTACTATTCTGGGTAACTACGGCGCAGAACGAGGTACTGAGTAAAAGGCCGCAGTCTCGCTTGATAAGATGTGTGGGAACTGTTTGTCATTATTGAATTATCACTAATTTATTGTGTTTTTTTTTCTGTGTAGTGTGTGTATCATGAACTGTAAGAAATTTGAAAATCTTTTTCACCGCGTTGCGCGTACTTAAATGCATGATCGTGAACTATATTTGTTTCTTATTATTATTATTAGTTCCGTACCATCCCAAACAAAAATCATGTACACGAGCTCGTAACTATGGAAACCTAGTTAGTATAGCA
Organism: Topomyia yanbarensis; assembly: GCF_030247195.1. Lineage (NCBI taxonomy): Eukaryota > Metazoa > Arthropoda > Insecta > Diptera > Culicidae > Topomyia > Topomyia yanbarensis. The sequence goes on along the minus strand of NC_080670.1, from coordinate 22,269,249 downwards.
AAAGACCAAGTGATCATACCGCGAACTCTCGCGATGCGATTCCACGGTAGCGCATAAAACTAAACAAAACGCAGCCAGCGGTACTCTCAAGAAAAAGAAAACAAAGTGGTTTAGCCAGTTTTCTTTGCTGCCAGACTTAAGTTCTCCAGACGATGTATGTACATATATCCATTGGCTAGAGGGCCTACATCTACATCTACAAAACAAGATCTGTCTGTGTATGGCCAAAAGCCGATCTCCTCCTCGGTTCGGTTCAGCTAAGCTCCAGCTGCAGCAAGACACGAGTGGCGTCGAATGATCCTCGCTGATTCAGTTTCGTGTGGACCTGTGGACTCGCCGGTCGGTGTTTGCGCGCGTTTCGTGACCGTTATTGATCTATGCTGCCTGCATACGTACAGGACGGTTTTTTTTACCGTTTTGTGGAGCAAAGAGCATAGCTATTCCGCTTGCTTTATGTATTTTATGCTTCTCGCGTTGGTGTGCAGTGATCGTTAGTTAATTCCACCGGGGCGCGGATTGCCTGAATCGATTAAAGTTCAACGGCGGCGGTTGTGTTGGTGTGAATCTGTGACACCGCTTCCAGCTTCTGGGAGAGAGAGGATCGTGCCTGGTTGGGGAGGGCATGTCGCACGTCCGGGAGGCAGAATAGAAGATGGTTTATTCAGTGTAAATTCACCGTTATTCGTGTGATTGGGGGTTGCAGGTCGCTTCAAGTGGTGAGAGAATAGTGCAAAAAATGCACAATGTAGACAGCAAATCCCGGTCCGCGTTGGGGTTTGTTTTCTGTGCTGGTTGTTTATGGTGTTCCATTTTTCGTAATTTGTGAGAAATATTTTGCATTGTTTGAAGATTAGGGTGTCAGCGGTTTTCATATTGGGAACACAGTAGGCAGTGAGATGAGCTCGACGTTTAGCCACCCAAAATAGGGAAGCGCTTGTGAAAAGGTTTCTTCCAACGTGAGAAAAGTGGGCAAATTGCAGATTTTTGGTCTGGTGTTGGTGTCGTGATTCGGTCGGCATCGGGATGAGGTATGCAATGTAAAGCTCGGTGCAAAGAGGAATCGGCGAGAGAAGATTTAGCGAAAAGAAATGGCAGAAGAATGTCGTTCTGTTACTTTCGAAATAGATTTTAGTATCCGCTTTTTCAATGATTCGCTTTTTAGTGGGGTTAGTGTTACCGGTTACGTATTTTGACGTGAATAGCAACAGGTTTTTATTTACTGTTTGCGGAACACCATAGGAGTGTTAATAGGCGAAAAAAAGTTCCACTGAAGCACGACAGAAGTAACGGGCGGTGTTTGTGCTCGAAGTGAATCTAGAGCAATGGAAAAGGTAAATCAAATCAGTGATTTGTCTGTCTAGTTGGACTATGTTGCCTCCTACCTTTTCGGCGTTCAATGATTGGATTTTTCCGTCGACATAAAATTATGGAATGTTTTCAATTTGCTATGCATAAGGACAAACCGATGTTTTGATAGTTAACCAGGTGAGTTAGAAAAAATATGTTATTCAATATAAATGTTACTCGTCAAAGATACTCTAAACAACTTATGGTTGTACAACTTTTTGATCAGGTAATCGACTACGACTTTTACAATGTTTATTTGGTTAAATAGTTAAATTTCGGTAAAAATTAAATAAATATTTCGGTTTGCCACTAACGTTGGGAATCGTTTGAACGACTGACTCTTGAAAAAATAATCTAGAAAAGGTTTTTATGGCAAAAAAAATCTAACGAAGATTCTTATGGCAGCAAGCTGCCCAAACAATTACAACACAATGAAACTGCTGGCTGACTTGGTAGAGTTACACGGATCCCATCGCTTACCAAGATGAATTCCGGTTTATATAGCTATTTATCGATCTCGACTGATGAAAACTTTCGGAATGGAATTGAAATATATTTCTACCATTATATGAAAATGATCAAAACATTATGAATTGATTTCCTACACTGCTCACTCTGGGTTAGATCCATTGCTGCGCCCAAATCGTTAAACTCAAGCTTATGACGCTTTTGGATTATAAAATAATCTGATAATCACCTCTCCCACTTCGCTGGGTATCTGCCGATTTATGAGATCATCCCCGGTACAATATGTGTTTTAAACAATTCAACATCGGCATTATTATAACAAACTGTTGTATACATGTAATTTAACTGTAAATAGATATAATACTCTAAATGTCACAAATGTGACAAAGGTGTCAAACGATTTCCTTTTATGTTAATCTTACACGTTACCGTCACAAGTACGATCACCCGCAACCACAGCTCCACATTGTCCCCCGCAAATAGCGTAATAAAGAGCCCTACCGAACGAATTCGCAAAGTTTAGCGCATGAATATGGATGAGCCACTTTTTGCCGGAACACAAAATCCGACGGCGCCACACAATACTCTGCTAAAGTGAACTAAATTCAATTACGACTTAATAATCGCAAGTTAAATAAATCTTCCGAATGGAATTCAAGATATTTGTTAATTGTACGTTGGTACTGCCGGTGAACTGTATAATTGGAACAGGAACAAGTTCGGTGCTCCGACAGAGGGGGTTACCGCGGGTGACTCGCTCACAATAACACGCAATCAACGGAAACCAACGAACACAGTGAGCGAGATCTTAATATTTTCGCGAAGCAACTTTTTCGAATAATGAGCTGCCAAAACCAGAAAGCCAAGTCGAAGGAACAACAACGGTTCTGACGGCGTAAATTTTGGCATGAAGGCGTGGGTTTGAATCAGGTGTTTCCCATTGAATTCAAACAAAGAAATTTCGTTTTGAGCGAAAAAAATCTCAGATTTTTTGTCTTATTGAAACTTTGTTCGCCAACCCGCACCAACACTATAAGCCTTGCACGTTGCATCAGTACTAAGCGAGAAGAAAATGACTTATTTCTTGATGGTCATTAGCGCGATGACTGAACGTTGTTTGCTTAACGGTGTGATCGCGGTTCTCCATATACAACATGTGAGCTGTGTGCGAGCTGTGATGGCGGCAATGGTTTCGGTTCTTGCTAGATGCTGCTGTCGACACTTCAGTCGCAGCCGGAGATCATAGTGAGCAGCAGGCAGTACCTATACCTACACCGTCATGACCGTGAGCTACGGGTGTGTTTTGGCTGTTGCTTGGACACGCGAAGCCACCCGAAGCAATGCGGCATGGCTTGGCTGAGCTGAGGCTTACCGGTTGCCTCGAAAATGCGACATTTCAAAGTCAAAACAACTGGGGAAAAATTGTTCCATTGCATACGGAACTGAGCATGAACGTCGGGGTGGTACAATCATTGAGTAAGTAACTGGCTGGCTTTTGACGTGTGGTGGCTGCTGCTGGTGGGAAAAAATAACATCTAATTATAATTAAGACTTGTTGTGACCTGCGACGCAATTGAAGGTCCAAACAATATTTTTTATTTGAAAAGCTTTACGGTTATGATGTTTTATTATAACGTTTATAAACATACTGTACTCTTGGTTTACGTTAGTTTTTCTCAAAACAATCAATCATGCCATTTGTTGAGACCTGTAACGGGGCTCGAGGATAGAATAAAACGAGTGTCAAATTACTTCAGTACGCAATTGTTAGTTTGATCCAGTGTTAGACCGTATGGGAAAATATATTAATTTGGTAAAAGAGAAATTGGAAAACACATTATCTGCAAATTGCACCCCAGGATGTTCCATAATACACGTATTTTTCTGTTCAATGACGTAAATTTTGACATTAGGTTTTATTTTGACATTATTTGAATGTAATGTTTTCCTAAATTTGTGAGATTTTCCTGACAGCATCTATACAAAATTGCTAAATTCGAATACTAAGAATGGGCTTCGGGTTCAATCCATAGTATAGCCTAAGTGAACGTTTAATTAACAATTTTGGAATAAATTTGTTTTTTTTTTCTATTCGTTCATTTGACACGGCTTAGACTCAAGTTACCTTTTTTAAGCATGTGTTAGAATTGAACGCTTGGTAGAGTGCGTAGGAAAATTTGTGTTCAGCTTTGCCACCGGATTATCCATTTGAACCTTTTCAAAACTTAAACGAAAAATATCAGTAGATTTTTTAGATCACCACGATTCAAATTATGCAAATTACCTGCTGGAAAAGCCATCGGCTTGGCTGTATGGTGCTTTTGAAAAAGTGGCTGTGATTTTTTGTCACACTACCACACCGAGCTGGGGTACGCAACACAACTGCGCAATGAAAAAATTACAAAAAAAATCAAAAATCATTTCGAATTAAAATGATTCGGTAGACTATTCTGGTTTAATAAGCGATCCACGAAAAAAGTTTCGAGTGATCAAAGTCACCCCGATGATCAATGTCACCCCGGTTTACGGTATCAATAAATATTATGTTTTCGATCATGTTAGGATCCGATATTGGCAAAGCTTAACACGAACTGGGTCACGTCTATAACAATATATACTACTCAGTTCAACAAAAAATTTCAAATTTGAAGCTCGTCCAATAAGCACTCGCACGGCCTAGTGCGAACCGCCCTCTATTCCGATCCAGCAGCCGGTCAAAAGTTTTCAATTGCAAACTACAAGATGCTATCCGAGTTTTCTTGAGTGGAAACCCTCTCACCCGACTACTACTACTGGAGCTGGGGCGGCTGGGCTTTGTGCCCCGTTCGGCACAAGCGGGCGTTATAATTTTGCTGCGATGACACAACCATTATGTTATTTAACTTTTTCACTTTTCCTTCCAAATTTAATTACTGGCAATTTTCGGTATGTTTAATGCAGTTTGAAACTTTGTTTCACCATATAAAAGCGTAGTGGCCGGCGCTGACGACGTGGGGGTGGCTGGTTAAATTTGATCCAATAGCCTCCTGCGCTTGGAGAGCAGAGTTTTCCTCGCACGGGGCACCTTCAATGCTAAAAGCCAGCTCAGTTCGAGTCGAGCTGTCTGCCGTTGTCTGTCTGACGTGGTTGATTTTCCAACCAGTCAGTGGGGCCCCTTGGGGTCTCGCCTTCAAGTGACCTAGATTGACTAACGATTTCTTCGCTTATTTTGATGGCGGAGCAATTTTTTTTCTGTTTTGGTTTGTTCAAATACAAATAGTGTAAGGCAAATACAAGTAATGTTGATTGATTGGTATATGGAAGCGATGGAATAGTATATGCGTGTATTTGTGTGCTGGGATGGTTTTAAATCAACCCGCAGATTGATGATGGGGAATGCGCCAAATATAATATTTTTTTTAAATTTCTCGATTTACTTCTCTCGAATCGCTAGTAAAAGCGAGTTACCTCTATCAATCAATGCTTCAACTTATCTCACGAACCGCTTTAGTTTTGAGTTTTACACTTTGGACGCTGTGTCTAACATTCAGCAATCATATTTGCCTAACTGGATGCTGGGAAGTCACGTCATGGGACTTGTGCTCTTGAAGCCTTTGGAAAAATATTAGAATTTCACAAAATTTTAATATGTTGCTCGCATAACTAACATGAACTATATTACTAAAGTCTAAATTTGATTTAGGTATTGAATAAATCAGTAGTGTATTCTTAACTTTCATTAATTAAGAGATGGCTTTGCTTTGTTGATGGTTCCTGTGGATAAAAAGTGCGGGAGTGTAACGTAAACCTGTTTTTTCTGAGACTATAGGATTGTCGAAAATTCGTTGTTAATATCGGAATAGTTGATAGAAATTTGTTTCGATATTTATTCTTAAATTTTTGAAGAAAACCGTTTCCGCCTATTCAACTAAACTATATTTTTTCAACTTTAAAAATGGACTGTTTTTGAGCGACTTAGTGGAATGTTATAATGTTATATATAATAGTGGATTAAACGGAAGGAATCAGACAAAAAAGTGTTTACTATATTTTTTCCACCAATGGAAAAGTTAAAATACTTGCTCTTTCAACTCACTATTTAAAATGGTTTTCAGTGTGGATATTGTTACTGAATCCGAGCAAGACGCCACGAATCAGCAAAGAGATAGAAATAGGATATCATGGAATGCGACTAAAATGTTGCGACTGGCTGCATCTTTAAGTTGCTAATGATCACATAGCCTTGGAGCGTAACAGTACGTTCCGATGATGGAACACGTAGCATACCATCGTCACTCGTTCTTTTTTGTGCTCGTTATTGAATTAAAAGAAAGAGAGAGAGGGAGAAATATGTGAAATATTTCACAAAATCATGAAATGTTATTTATGTATTCGTGAACTGGTTCATGACTACTAGTATATCACAACTTTCGTGTTCGTGAAATAGTTCACAAAATGACAAAATTAAATACAGTTTTAACGTTTCGCTTTCCCCTCATCAGCACATGACAGCCGTTGTGATCGGCATGTAGACGTTAAATCCAAAAAGGTATAGATTACTTATGATCGCATAAAACGACTACAAACGGTTGCCGTCCCGTTAGAGCAGCAGTTCTTTTTCTGAGAGTCTATAACATAATCGAAACTTTGATTTATCTTAGCAAGTTGATGCAAGCGCACTGTGTTCCTAAGAATGAAATAGGTGAAAACTATTAGTGCATAAGGACACAGAACCTAATTTTCAGTTCAGTTTTAATGACAGCCGTCTTGACTGTCAAAAAAGTATTCATGCATTCATAAACTGGTCCATGATTCCTAGTACATTAATCACAACTCACTTTTCGTGCCCATGAAATAGTTCACAACGATACACTTAACTGTTTGCCGAAATCTCAACAGCTGAGATCTAAGCAAACAATTTTTTTGCTGAGATCTCAGTTAAAATTACGTCTGATAGCTGATGCTCTGACAATATTTTACCGAAAACCAGCAAACAAATCTCACTTTGCAGACATATCAGTTTCTAAACTTGCTGACTACGCGGCTGTTGGAAAATTGCCGAGCTGAATTGAATGTGTATGAAATATCACTGTAATGTAATGAGAAATTACGAAAAACGCGGTAAAGCTACTGAAATCATGAACAACATCTCCAAATTATGAACAACAATAACAAAAACTAAACATGCTCAACGAACAACCACAATAACCCAACCAAATGTTGGAATGTAACTACCAGTAAATTTTTGACGTGAACTAGTTTTTGAAAACACAAATAGTTTCATGAATACGAGGTTTATTATCCATAATTTTAGAGACTTGCTCACGATTTTCGTAAACCTATCAATTCACGAAACCGTGATTTTTTGTTCATCAATTTATGATCAGATTTTTTCCGTGCAATTAATCTAAAGGATTTAAAATACAAAGTACTCTTTTTGAGCTAGAGGCATTTAAAAACAAACAGGTCAAAAACAAACAGAAAAAAGTTCAATAATTCTGTAACGGTTGAGGTTTGATGTGTGGAACCATTTTTCCTCTAAATATTATCCTCTATTATCCCTCGAGAGATTCTTAACCATGAACCAAACACCTTGTATAATTGATTCGTCAGATCATATAGCCTAATCATTCTCCATATTGTCTTGATGTAAAAACGGAAAGTTATAGGAAATTGTATGTGCATTTTGAAGAACCTTTTCTGCCTATAATCGCAAATCGATCCTATGTACGTAGAGACTCTCATAGAACAAGAGAATGACTTGCGATTATGGGCAGTATTGGTCTCGATGGAGAAATGATGGAATAACTTATGAACAGGTTGTAAATTTGAAATATCTTAAAAATTACAACATATTCGAAAATTTTTATTTGAAACGCTGTTTGGAATCATATTCTATATGAAAATTGTATTTTAACTGCAAATGGTATTAATTATAAACATATGTAAAAGTTGTTGTTTGGCAAACTTGCTTATTTACATATAGCTTATCAGCAGGCACGTAGCCAGTGGGGGGCTAAAACCCCCTCCAAAATTCTTCAAAAATTGTAAGAAACAACACGGTTTTCGGTGACTTAAAAAAGCCAAATACGGAGGCTATTGACTTCCGATCTTTTCGCATAAGACCGAATATTCGGGATACGAAATATTTGCTGAAGGTTTTCACCTTTGAGGTTATGCTTACGAACAATGCCTTTAACGAGTTCTACCCTGTCAGGCATTCAGTGTTCCTCATATATATGAACGATGAGAAAATCAATTTTTGCAAGAAATATAATTCATTATAAACGACACTAGATGTGTGGGAACTGATTCCTCATATATTAAATTGTGTTTTGTGGTGAGAATCTAGGTGAACTGACCCATACCCTTCTATCTAACCCTGCACGAACAAATATAATCCATACTATCGCATTATATTATACACATTACATCTTTGCACATCCATAGTCTCCAATACCACTACCTGAAAACCAAACAATTGTCAAATTTGTGGCTGCTGTTCAGATAATATTGACGGCGAAAGCTGCGTCTAGTATCTCAAAGTCGACAGTAAGCACCATCATTGAGGAAGCCGACCCTCGCGCCCCGTAAGGAATAAAATAAACGAGTCACATAATAAAAATGTAAAGCAACTAAAATGTTGCAACTAGTTGAGTCAATAAGTTGGGATTGTTGTTTCGATTTCATGTTTTCAGTATATAACAGTTTCGCGTTTTATTTTTGTTCGTTATGGAACACAACATAATGATCAGAGATCACAGAGGAAAAGAGATGCGAATGAATCAAAGAATTGAAATCGACTCAAGAGCAGATCTTCTATATTTTCTATACACTCAACTGGAGTGCTATCGGAATTGCGCTCTAGGTGAGAAGAATCTTCGAAAGACCCTTACGTCTTCATTATTCATAGGGCTTTTGATGCGTTAGGTGCAACAGCTTCAATTTAAAGGATTTCTCAAATTGTGATAAAATGGATCTGTAATAAAATGGATATTGCAGTTTTGTTCAAGTAGTTGAACATCTTCCAATCTTTATGGTAACTGCAGAAAAAAAAATTGAGCGAATTATTTTTATTAAAAAAAAACCTGTTTTAATCCACCTAGCGGTGCAATTGTGCCTTTCTCATTTCTCTAAACTATGGCACGGAGGCTTTTTATGTTCAACATAATTGTCCATTATATTCTTAGTACACTTTGCACTTATACACAATGGCATGCCAGCCACGAACTTGATGAGCTACTTGTCGACGGTGAAACACTTGAAACAAAAAAATATCATACTCTATTAGCCTAATCAGCATTAGATCAATGTTATCTGCTTGCTAACTCATTTTGTCATGCGGGGGTGGGTATGTGAGGAGGGCGAAAGTCCCATGAACGAACGACTCCCCAGCTTAAATTGGTATGCTTTGTGATATAGTGGTGGTTTAAAGATGATGGGGTTTAAAGGGAGGGGTATGAGGGCTGGATGGGGTGGTGGTCTGAGGGGTGATTTAAGGAGATTTTTAAAGGAGGGGAGTGAACAGTAGAGGGGGGGTGTAACCCCTCTCCGTAAACCATCAACTACGCCCCTGTTAAAATCCAGAAACCTTATGCGAGTCGAAAAAAAAATTAGGTTGACGTTTTTCAGAGTGATTGCATAACCTTTCTATATGAGATAGGCAAAAATGTGCCAAAATCCAAAAAAGTGAATTGTGAAATTTTTATTCGAGTTTGCATCAAATCTCGACGTTTCATGCACCTTGAACACATTTAGCATCAAAAATAAAAATTCTATTTTTAATTTTTCCTATAGTTTATATGAGAAATTTCTGTGTGGCCGCACTCTGAAACCCGTAATTCCGGAACCAGAATTCCGATCGATCCAAAATTCAATAGCAGCCGATGGGAAGGTTGCACCTTTCATTTGAGACTAAGTTTGGGCAAATCGGTCCAGCCATCTCTGAGAAAAATGAGTGACATTATTTGACACATACGCACATACATACACACACACACATACACACACATACAGACTTTTTCCGATCTCGACGAACTGAATCGAATGGGATATGACACTCGGCCCTCCGGGCCGGGATTAGGTTGACGTTTTTCAGAGTTATGCAATCCTTTCTATATGAGAAAGGCAAAAATGTGCCAAAATCCAAAAAAGTGAATCGTCGTGAAATTTTTTTCGAGTTTGCATCAAATCTCGACGTTTCATGCACCTTGAACACATTTAGCATCAAAAATAAAAATTCTATTTTTTACAGTTTGTCTTCACATCTCGCCCTGAGCAGAAGCAAAAAATCGTCCCGCGCAAGTGAAACAGTCAATTCTACCTAAAAATCAATCGGTGCCTATCACACAAGCAGTCCATATAACAATAGCCTATGCCTACTGTGCGATTTAGTGATGAGTGACGGTGCCCAGCAAAAAGCAACCCAGATACGGCCGAACTGTGTTGCTGTTGATTTTTCGAAATGCCCCGTAAGACCAGCCATTCGGGAAGTGGAACAGTTATTAAAAGTGCAGATGAAACTCAATCTGGCTGAAGTGAAAACCCTACAAATGCATCATATTAAACATTGCGTGCTGATTTCGTTCAACAACATTAACCAAGCTGAGTCATTCGCCTCGCGAAACAACATGCAGCACACCGCCGAATGCGGCAATGTTAAATATAGCATTCCCGTATACATCGAGAACGGCGCTGTAGAAGTTCGTGTCCATGATTTGGCTACGCGTACCCCTGACGGCGCGATTAAAAAATGCTTGCAAAAATACGGAGAAGTAGACTCCGTTACACATGAGACTTGGAGGAATTTTTTCCCGGGCATCCCTAACGGTGTTCGTGTGGTGAGAATGCGTGTGACCAAGCCAATTCCCTCATACATAACCGTCACAGCGTTAGGAAGTGACGATGTTTTCATTCATCAAACATCACTAGTCACGTACCCAGGGCAAATTCCTACGTGCCAGTTCTGCACGAAGAAGCTGCACCGCGGAAAACCTTGCGTAGAAACTGTTAAGGAAAACTTAACCAATCCAACTGAAATCAGCCCAGAACCATCTTACGCTAAACCACTAACAGCTGCAAAACCAACATCTTCGGATCAAGCACCAACAACCAGCAACAACAACAACGAAACGAATGCCGAAAAATACGAACATACAATGACGACCGATAAGAGTAAGACACAAACTGGAACATCTGACCGCGAGCTGCAGGAAAGTAGTACGGATGAGGACATGGACATGAACGACAACGCAAAAGAAGACAAACGGATCGAACCTCAAATAGCAGTGGACAACACTGGCAATATTTCGCCCCCTAGAAAAAGGATCTCAACACGCAGCAGAAAGCTGCGTCTAAACGAGACAAAAAACTTAACATAGTTGTTTTTTTTATTTATTGTAAAAAACGAACAATCGGCCTCGTTGAGCTACCGCATTTGGGCCTAAATAAATTTAATAATTATAAAAAAAAATCTATTTTTAAGTTTTCCTATAGTTTATATGAGAAATTTCTGTGTGGCCGCACTCTGAAACCCGTAATTCCGGAACCAGAATTCCGATCGATCCAAAATTCAATAGCAGCCGATGGGAAGGTTGCACCTTTCATTTGAGACTAAGTTTGGGCAAATCGGTCCAGCCATCTCTGAGAAAAATGAGTGATATTATTTGACACATACGCACATACATACACACACTCATACACACACATACATACACACACACACATACAGACTTTTTCCGATCTCGACGAACTGAATCGAATGGGATATGACACTCGGCCCTCCGGGCCGGGATTAGGTTGACGTTTTTCAGAGTGATTGCATAACCTTTCTATATGAGAAAGGCAAAAACAATCTAATTATTGAACAGATTAGTATCAATATATATATATGATTAACGAAGTGTAACCGAAATCATCATAGAAAGATGGCTTTACACTTACGTTACTCTTCGGCAAAGGAGAAGTAAGTGCGATGTATTCCCTTCTTGGAATCAAGAGATGCTGGAATTATTGAGCTTGTTCATATTTTTAGTTTCCAGCAGTAGTAACAATTGATGTTTTCTGATGATCTTGAAGCCCTTTGGAAAATTTATATAGCACTTGTAGTGTGCTATAAAACTGGAAATGCTATTTGGGAGTTATTTTGGTGGTGTCATCAATGATACATTTAACAAATTTTACGTAAAGTAATCAGTTAGTTAGTAATCAGATTTAAGTGATATTCATTCGATTTGTGGACAATTTTCTTTAATGGATTGAATTTTGGGGAGCTTCCTTTAGTTGATTAAATCATTGAAATATATATTTTGATCCTAAAATCCTTCCTAACGGGAGCTCTGATCTGCCAGGCAAGGCCAGTTTTGAAAATAGTTTCATTTAAATAGACTATATCAAAAAATTTTTTTAGCATAATACGCCAGATCAAGGAAATACACTACCAGTTAAAAGTTTAAGTTCACCCTACAATGTTAATGTAATATTCAAAAGGCTATGGTTTTCGTCATTTTTGTTAAATTATTATTATTTATTATTATTTTTCAACCCAGTTCTCTACGATAGACACATAAAATATATAGTTTTTATTCACTTTTCAATAATGAGATGATAATCTTCGAATAAGCTCAATTTGAATAGATATTTTTTTCGACAGTTACGATTTTCAATATAAATAGCTTTCTACTTATTTTTTAACAAGGAAAAATAAAAAAAGACAACAATTTGGGATATAATTTTTTGAGTAAGCTCTCGCAGCACTAAGATATTTCACGTATTATGTACTCAACGCATCGAAAGAATACAACCTGTCAAAACAAGGTTGTTTGTGATCTACGCGTCACCCAAAGGCGTCAAACCCATCCTATACTCTTACCAGTAGCGTGTAGCAACATTATATAGTCAAGACGCTCGTGCTTAGAAAGTCTACTGAGAAACCCACTCAATTATGTAAAATTCAAAAAAAAAAAACAAATGAACTTAACCTTGTGACCGGTAGTGTAGAAGTTCAATCGTTTCTGCGCATCTACAAATCACTTGCTAAATCAGAAGATTTTGTACAAAATTCGACATTCTCTTCGTTCGAATATTTTATGGATATTTTTTTTCTCATTTCGATTTAGCGTCTTCTATGCCTTTTAAACGTTTAGCTTAGAACACCTTGCGTTTTCCAGCATATTTAGGATTGTCATACTCGATTAGCGCATAAATACTGTGAACACTAGAATATCCTTTGTTGTAATGAGGGTAATAAAACTTGATACGTTGATGTACTGTACTTTCTTGTGACTAAGAACATGTTTTAGGATTGTCTTAGATTTAGAATTGTTTTCCTTGAGAACTTTTCAAAATTTCATTTAGTTTATAGTGGTTATATCAAATCATCAAAATTAAAGGATTTATGCAATAATTTTTTGAAGTTCCTGCCGAAATCAAATCCTGACTACGGGTCTGTTTTAGTGACGCACATTTGCAAAAAATTTTTTAGACCTGTCACTAAGTTAGTGTCGTAATTTGTATTCAAAGTGTTTTCTTTCTCTTTAGGCTTTTGTTAACAAAAATTAAAATATGGGTTTTTCACTATTAATTTTTTTTTCCAATATTAGTATTTGTGGAAATGGTCACAGCTTTTTTTCAGTATATATTTTTTCGCGCAGAATTCACTCATTCTCGAATACTTATGTTGTACAAAATACGAATTTCATGAAAAACTTCTAGGCCCTTTTTAAAAAATGTTCTTGAATCAAAATCATTTGATTGACTGTGGAAAATATTTAGTCTTCAATGCCGGCGAAATGTCTAAAGTTTCCTAAATTCCTCTTATGATTCTAGAATTCGTGGCACTGCGTTGACCAATTTGGGAACAATTTTCTTACGCGTATCCGTTTCCCCATCTATTACAACTTGCTATCAGTTCGTTGCAGTTTTCTGCGATCTGTTAGTACTGTGTCTACGTTTTTCATTCAATGATCGATCTATGCTTTAAATTGATCGATTAACTTTCTTTCCGCTTCCCTTGGCACTCTGCCAACCAACCGGCTGCGACTGAAGCGTAAGACTCAAAGGTGATACCGACAATACAAGTTTATGTTTACAATCTACATACTTTCACACCATAACTGAGCTCGGTAGGCTGTACGAGGTTTCTCTTGTCCATCCGATGTGCAAAGATTGGCGCTGTGTAAAATTCATCTGTTTCCCATGGAGCTCAACGTTGTATAGCCGACCAGATGTTGTTGATTCGAAGTACATTGCCATAATCAGGGGCAGCGTGTGCGATAAACGGTTATTTACCTTTACAAATTACTCGCTGTTATCTTAATTCGCACTTAATTTAAATAATACAAACAGATCTCCGGCAGTAAATTAAGAAACAGAGTCTAACATTACACTGTTGGCAGTTCTTATCAAGCCACAAAATCCGTCCCTCCCCCCGCCCCCCCAAAGACGATTCTCATTTGCGGCTGTGCAAACAAATAAATAAATGACAAAACACTTAAATCATAGTTTGCAGCTCGTTGAGGCGTACATTCGTGCCATTCTACCAGTCCCGAAACGCAAATAGCTTCTGCTCTAACCGTCAACCACCCACCGTCATTTTCCCTCAGCGGCCCTAACCCATCTGCCAGCTGCCTGTTGCGGCGTGATACGGCTGCAACTAGGAGCATGAACGAGGCCCGGCGGTGGGGAGCCCGCATTGCTTCAAATCTCTGAGCCTTTAGGAAAATGTATGCAATCTCTTGCAAGGATACGCCATGGCAGTGTCTCCGTTGTTCGGTGGAAACAGTGGCAAATATTTATTATTCAATGCATTTTCCGTCCTAGCTGTTGTCGCCGCCGCCGCTGACTGTTTCCACCGTGGTCGTCGCGTTTGTCGTTTTGAATTCAACCCAATCCTATCTATTGGATGAACCGTTTCTTTTCTGAAGAAGAAGTGCTATTGTGCATTGTTTGGTTAGGATGTGCTCCAGATTCGTGAAAACGGTACATTGTGCAACAAAATTCACACATATAATGAGCAATTTGTTGAGCAGGTTCTTAGTTATATGCAGGATAATTTGGTTTCAAGAGACGCAGTGTGCGAATTAGTTTAATTGGCTTCATGGAAACAATAGGCTGGAATTTGTCGATGCTACGCTCGGAATCCACACATGTGCATGTGATTTTGGATTGTTCATGGACCAATCAGCGTCGATCTGATTATGGTTGAACCGTTATTTAGTTACCACCTAAAAATTATTTATCACTTGCCACTGAGAACTCCGATTTCCAGCTACCGTGAATAAATTATGCCGGTCTGTGGTGAGAGGGGCACTATTTCAGGAATCGCTAAATCCGATGACTACTTATATCGTATAGACTTAAATTATTCGGAACAAGTTTTTGTTTCATCTAACGCGGGGCGGAAATATCACGAAACATCCCGCATAAAACTCCCACTCATCTTCAATAGGAAACGAATTTCGGCAGTGGGTTTGGAATGCTTTTCCAGCGAAAGTTGATCGTTTCATCAGGAACTGTCGTTTTCCCCGGTGCGACAGATATAAAACTATGTTGTAGCCGTACCTACCTATGGTGTACTGAAGGTGAAATGGAAGCAACCGGAACTGGGAAGGATAATTCTTTCTTCAGCTTTCTTCGGTTCCCGTTTCGGTCGACAGAGGGGGAGGGGAAGCGCTGGCAAACGACTGAGCACTGAATTCCAGTCTCTGTTGGCTGCCAGGATACTGCCATCGGAGATATGTTAGTAGCCGTGGCACCAGAACTAGACTCCTTTTGAGGAATGTTCCTCCTTCTGTTGCTGATGGCATGGAAAAAAGGGGGAAAATGAAAGGCATCTCTGTGTGCGCTGGTTCTTAAATTAAATTTCATTTGTGTAGTTGGCTGCTCGGTTGTTTATAGGTATGTTGTACATTTTTCGAATGAATGAAACTCCAGCTGCTGGCATCGTTGGTACTTTGATTGCATTGAGCAGCGGGAAAAGGGGATACATTTTACTGGGATTTAATTTTGAAGTGTGCTGTTCACATGTTTTTTTGTTTGATAACGTTTGCTAGCTCATTATTTCGTGTATGTCCGAGTGATTATGTTTTTTGTAACTTGTGAACTACCCTAGCGCGCTGTAGTTATTCGACATAAACATTTTATAAGAGCATTAAAGTTACGTAGGTCTACCATATTATAAAAATTTTCGTTACATAGTGATGGTTAATGCTTCAGCATACCAAGATATTGAGGGTGCGTTTGACAATGTGTCCTTCCAGTCTATTCTGGAAGCAACATGTCGGTCGTGGAATTTCTGCACTGAGAGAAAAATGACTTGAAGAACAAAAATTTTCGTAATTTTTCATAATGCGTGCGTTGCACGGAATTTATCGTCGATGACAAAACTATTTTTCGTGATAGAAACGAAATGTTTTGTTATGTTACTAAATGTTTGTATATACAAATATTTTTGGAGAAGACGAATTTATTTTTCGAACAATGAACTATGTTGTTAGTCGCACGATTTCATTTTCGTTCATCGAGCACAAGTTTTCGTATTTCTACATGTTATTTTTTTCATTCGATGTTTTAAGATCGATTTTTTATATTAATGATATCGATCTGGCAAAATCGATTTTTTTTCTAAATGCTCGTCACTACGCAAGATGTTTGTAACGATTCCGGCTAGTAATGAAATAGATTCGTTTATACACAAGAAATTTGTTTCGCGCTAATAACGGTTTTTGCCAAAGCATCCTCACAATATTCATTCACTAAAATTGGTTACTACGAGAATACATTTAAATTTCGTAAACATTCTCTGTAAATGTCATAAACAAAAAATACCACAATAATTCTAGCACTGAATAGTGATGACCACTTTGAAATAAAATCGATTTTTCCGATTTTGAGATTAAAGATTAACATATAAAAATTCGAAAACTTTTGTTCGATGAACGAAATTAAAATCATTCGACAAAAGAAATCGTTCAATGTGCGAAAAATAAATTCATCCTTTCCAAAAATATTGGTACTGTATACAAACATTTAGTAAAATAACGAACCATTTCGTTTTAATAATGAAAAATACTTTCGTCTTCGACGATAAATTTCGTACAACATACACTAAATATGTAAAACTACGAAAATTTTCGCCATTTTTCCAGTTCGTGAAATGAACGAAGCCAACTATTTACAATGCACGAAATGCTTCGTTGCAGAGAACGACCAACGAATTCGTTCATTGTATGATAATTTTCGTTCTATTTACGAATTTATTTTATCAGTTTTGCGGCATCTTAGGTTGGATTACTGCAATGCTTAGTAACCGCATTCTTTGCTCGTCACTGAGACAAGCAGAGATAAGGAAGTTTAGTATACGTGGCAGTCCTCAGAGTGGCGCTCTTTCGCCTTTGCTATGGAACCCGGCTGGCAACGGCTTGTTAAGGAAATTTAAGGAGCTTGGATTTCCTACCTACAGATTTGCTGATGATATATATTATTGAAATATTAATTACTGAACTTTGCGTCGGAACAATCTTTACCTTAATGCAACAAGCATTTTAAGCTCGGGGAGCTAAAAAATCAATTAATATTTAATATTTTTAATATTATTGCAACATGCGTCTTAACAGCTTCCTAATAAGCATTTAAATCGTTTTGCATGCTATTTAAAGGTCATTTTTGGTTTTTGGTCGGCTACATTACTATTGTGCCATGGAAACGCTGCTTTTGTGCATTCAGAATTCTACTTTTACTGGGAAGAAGCTTTTATACAGCTTATAGAATGCTGATTGACAACAGTTATGCATGATTAATGCTAATATCATCTGAAATGCAAATTGGGAATCGAACCCAGGCGAGCTGCGAAATATTTTCAATAATTTCAACTTTAAAAAGTACATCCCCTTCTTTTTTCTTGCAAAGCACTGTTTCCGCCCGGTGTATCCCAGAAACGATGCCCCAAAACAGGACTCAAAATGACGATTGTCCTGACTCTTTCGTGGGCAACGGGTATATTAAAACCTGCCATGCTCTTAGAAACTGTCCCTCCTGGACTCAAGGTTCACCCTGATAATTTAACCGGACCATGGAGGATAATCTTCTGGCTCAAATACGAACATTTTAAGAACCTCTCGGGACCAGACGGTAGACTACTCGGCCGTGACCGAGATCAGCACGATCCGGCCTAGTCACTAGCGCGTTGTGGTCAATAGTCTCTATAAAACGAACGCCACTGTTTGCGATAGTTGCTTTACGATAGAGATCCTTGTCTATGTACCAGCCCGTAGCGTGGAGATAGATGGTGGAGTTACCAAAACGTGTCTGTCTCATTTGCGAGCACCAGCTAAGGGAAGGGATTTCAAAAATTTCTCGCTTCAGCCGAAGAAAATACTAGTGTGTAAACAACTTCCACTGGTTTCGATATCTTCAAGGAAAATTTCTCCGTTTCATCAAGTTCATCAATGATCCTGCTTCAGATTACGACGCAGAATTAGCTACCAGTCAGTATAGTCTTGGGATCATTCAAATTTTGCCCACAGCTCATTACGCCGGCAGCCGCCTCAGTTCCATTGAGACTCTCCATTCGTTGAAACCTGGATAGCTCTATCCGTATGTTCTGGGCAAAATAATAGTGCTTTAATTAATATAAATCTTATCAGATTACCTTAGTTCCGCTCCCCTCCCATTGCTGTATTCCAGGCAACGAGATGGCGAACTTCTTAGTTATGATGGGTGTTTGTATTGAATATGATAAGAAGCGTTGCGGAAAAATTGAAAATTTGAACTTTCAGCAATTATTGTCACCTGTGGTACATCATTTTCAAGACCCTAAAGCACATTTTAGATCAATCCAAAAATTTTGTTTTTTTTTTAAATTCTACGGTGGTCCAAATATATATCCCCCTAAATTGAATACTGTTTATTTATTCGTGTATTTACAATATTTGTTGTTATTGGTCTAAAGATTCCGTTCTTCTTTTTATCATGAGTTGTTCTTTCTACACATTTCTTGTATTGTATTGCATTACATATTTGTCAGAATATTCTTCTTTTTTCATTGGTGAGCACTTTTTTTCTGACTAGATGGTGGATTTCTTCAATTTTACTTTTCTGGACACAAAAATTGGCAAAGGTTCAATTAAAACCGATTTCTCGAGTGAATTGAAAGAAATTTAAAAAAGCGTAAACTCTCTCATATTGTATTCGTGTCCATAATATTACAATATACAATACATTTTTAGTTTTTGACGTAATCGGCTTTACCTTTATTTGAGATAGTTGCTAGTGTCTAGCGGAATAGCAGAAGATTTTTGAAATTATTTAGCTTAATCGGACAGCATTAAGGGGGTGCATCGTTTGAATATTGATTTTTAATATTCGAAAAAATCCAAAGAAATGTTGAAAATTGAAAAAATGTGTTCGACGAAATGTCTAAAAATAGCATGAAACATCAACATCTAGCGTCAAAACAAATAAGAATGGCAAAAAACAAATTAAAAAAATAGTACTAACGATTGATACATTTTTGAAAATTTCCGGTACCAAAAATTTTGTTATAATACCAAATGATTGAAAAGTGCCGATATCTGATTTTTTTTATGTAAAAAGTCTTTCTTTGGCTTTTCCCTCTCGCAGGTTGATTGACGGTATTGTAAACATCATCAAGCCACAATATATTCAATAGAGTTATCTAAATATAAGGACCTTCGCTCTTTTTAGTTTTTATTTGCTCCAAGTTCTACTACTAGAGGTTAATTAGTTCTCATGTTAATAATCCACCAAACATTATGACTACTGAGGATTTGATTTATGTAAGAAGCCCGCTTCAAGATGTTGATTACAATACGCCTCGATAGTGGTGTGTCGAAGAGGCCGGGAGGGCTGATATGAGCCTTTTGTCTGTTCTATACCTTTCCTCTATTCACCAGCTCATAACCAACAATCAACCAGTAACAAATAGATAATTGAGAAAGGATGTGCTATGTGTGGTGATTGGCTATTCAAGTATTAGTAGTGTTTGAAGTACTAATGTATGTCTCATGTGATGATCATAATTTCAGCTGTATCTTGTACCTATCTAATCTATTACGTCTCTCATATATTGTCTTTTATTTCTTCTTTTCGAGTCCTATACTGCCATTCTACACCCGCCTTCAGCTGAATCAACAACGATGGTGATAGTGAACGTCTTAACACTCACACATTCTCAAACGCGGTCTCGGCGGGAACCTACAAAAATGCCATCGTGCACGCGATTACGAATCGGTCACGTCCGAAAGTCTATCCTTGATCCTAGAAGCCTAGGTCCATGCCTTCAGCTGGACCAATTAAGAAAATACGCCCATACCTATTAGACAACACGTCTCATGGCGACATGACCGGGAACCCTATCGATATAAACGATCCCACTCTCTGCCAGAATTCAAACCGCGCACTGAAAATTTAATATCAGACTCACGGTTCGCGCAACCATTCAAGAACACACGTTACAAAATCACGTCAGCGCACAAACGTTAGAGCCCCTCGCGATTTTCCAAGGAACCTACGAACTCGCAAACATGATTACACCCCGGTGATAAGGTGAAAATCTCAGCACTCATAAACTTACCAACACGATCTCAAGTGTCAACCTACAAACTCCCGCGCTCGCGCCATCATGAATCGGGATCGTCCGGAAGTATCTATCCTCGGTACAAACAATCTAGGTCCTTGTTGATTATTAAAAAAATTATAAAATTGAAAAATAACTACCATATCCACTAGACAAAACGTTCCATGGCGACATGACCGGAAACTCTAGTGATATGGGGTAACCTTCTCCCTGTCAGAATGTGATCCGTACACCGAAAACTAAAGATCAGAATGACGGTCCGCGAATATATAAATCGCCGCAGGGTTTCAAAATCGAATTTATACACGCGAAGTCACATACACGCGAGCACACGGGACAAACACGTCAACATACGAACGCTTAAGCCCTTCGCGATCATCTACGCACACCTATGCCTGCGATCGCGTAAACTTGATAACACTGCGGCAATTGTGTGAACGTTTTAGTACTTACGAAGTTACAAACGCGATCTCAAACGCCAACCCGCAAATGCGCGATCATGAATCGGTCACGCCCGGAAATCTTTAACCTTTATTCTAGCAATTTAGGTCCATACATTCAGTTGGACCAATCAAAAAAAAAAATAAAGCTCATATCCACTAGACCACGCGTTCTACGACGACATGATTGGGATCTCTAATGATATGGAAGAACCCACTTCCTTCTGGAATCTGAACCGTACACAAAAAATTAAGTATCAGATTCACGGTCCGCGCGCGATCATTCTAGAACACACGCGAATATGCGAAAGGCACACGGTTATGAAATAGAATTTATGCACGCGAAGTTACACGTTAGCACACGCGACATACAAACGCACACGCGATCGAGCACATTAACGTACAAATATTCGAGCCCTTCGCGATGATACACGCGATTCCGAGTCCCTACGCCCGCACATGCCTGAACCGTACAAAGAATATCACATTCAGAATCACGGCCCGCTACAATTGGCCTATTGCAGTGTTTTATTGGGCGACATTGCCTGTCTCGTCTGCAAATTGTAGTATGTGATTCTGACGGGGAGCCCTTCCGAGAACCTAGCTCTACAGCTCCAGTAGGACAACTCTTGAAAAAAAAAGTCTTTCTTTGGCTTTTGAAAACCTTTTGTCCATCAATTTTTCCTAACGAACTGGGCTTGGAAGCAGAATAAATTCACATAGTGCCAGGGGTTTAGGGTTCCAATTAAATTATTGTGAAGAAATTTAAAAAAAAATGGGATGGAACTTCACTGTTTAAAACCAAAATTTAAATTTAAAAATAAAACATCTTTCAGGCAAATTCTAATAGTGCCAGGGACTTATGGTTTCAACTAAGTCATTGTGAAGAATTTTTTAAAAAAAATATTGGAACGGAACTTCACAGTTTAAATCTAAAGTTTGTATTAAATTTGCAGGCAACTGGCCTTCGGCCAAATTGTACTTCGCCAAATGGCATTTGGCCAAATGACGCTTTCGGCCAAACGGCCCCTTCAGCCGAACAGCTTTCGGACAAACGATACTTTCGGTCAAATGGCGTTCGACCTAACGTCATTCGGCTAAATGACCCATTTGACCAAATGACATTCGACCAAAAGTCGATCGGACCAATGAGTGACTGGAGTTTCTAAAATGAGTTGCTGTAAGTAAAATATATGAATCTTATCACAAAGTATAGTTAAATTTCCCGTATGAGATTTTTACAAAAAAAAAAATTACAAGGTTTCAAACAACATTTAAAACAAATCTGTTAATACATCTGAATACCAAGATTAATTAGCGGAACATCATCAATTACCATTTTTGAAACACCATAAAATGGAATGCTGGGCGCTCTGTGGTTAGTCGTCCCGTTTCGCAAGTTTCGCAGCGCTGGAACTCATAATCCAGCTCCCCAGCGGCTTCGGTGTACCTTTCCATCAGCTTGCGCGGCGGGAAACTTTCCCGGCACTAACTCTGTTAGGTATGCTTATTATTTGTCACAAGTTCAAATATTTGATTATTACAGTAGCACGCTTTTCTTTCATCTTCACCACTCCTGATGATGCTCCAAGGCTTTCGAGAGCTGTGTACTGTCAGTCAGCAGTCAGTCGGTGCCAATGTTTGCCCATCCGTAGTCTGTCTGGCCTTGCGGACGTCTTTGCTTATTATTTGTCGGAACGGTGCTTCGTGTCCCTTTGCACTTGCTACTTGGGTGCTGAACACTATCGCCACGCACGGTCAGGTGCCGCGATGACGGTGGTGGCAGGTGGCGAAAAAGAAAATGTGTCTCGTGGATGCGGCCGTGTTGGAATGATGGAAAACTTAATTAAATATTTATCCACGCACATCTTTATTGTCAAGTGCTGGAGGACGTTCTTCATCTAGGACCTTGTGATGTATCTTCTGTACGGTAGCGACAACATGCACGCCTTAAGGCATTTTCTCGTCGACGTTCAGCGATGAAGCTATGCTGGCTCGCTTTTGTTCTTTAACTAACCGCAGCGATCTGCGCTGGATAGAGAAGTTTTTTTCGTTTAAATATTTTAACTAAGCCGGTTGTTAGGTATTTTTTATGTAGCGAGTGCATGAACAACACTTACCTACTGTACGTGTCAAGGGGACTGCTGGTTGGTTGCATTCCCTTATCTTTCAACGGATCGCCTGATAAAATTTATCAATTTAAATTTACGGTAACTGTTTTTTTATATCGGAGGTTTAATTTAATCCAAAGCTTAATTTTCATTGAATAATAACCCCATTACCACAAACGAGAAAATTAAAATTTGTTTCGTCGTCGCTTTGATAGTTGTTGAAAGAAATTATTATCTCTTGACGATTTGTTTTCTGAAAACACGAATTTCAAACCAAATGGAATAGTACATCTTTTGTTGGTGGCAGATAGATACAAACCACCTCGTAGTGCAATGGAATAATTTCTTAACCAAGCAGATCCCGCATCTCCTGCTCCAGTCCACCAACGCAACTGCACTTTGAACAACTCTAGATAATGAATGAGAATGATAAAGTCTTCTTAACTATAAGCTCGCAAATGTTATCTTTTCCTTCATTCTGCTCGATCTTAACCCCCCCCCCCCCCCCTTCCACTATCTCCCGTTCAGCCATCCTCCAGGAATGAAATAATTAAGGTGACTGCCTCGGATCGAGCACTTCCAGAAGGCGAGGCAAACCCATTTCCTCCCAGCTAGTTTGCTTCTCAGGAAGATGAATAGGGATCAAAATCTCCGCATTTTTCTTTTTTTTTTTGTTTCTGTTCTCAGTTAGCAAGGAAGGATCCTGTTAACATTTTGTTTAAGTTTCGCACTTCTTCTGGTTTGCTCGTTGCATTTGCGTTCCGATGCGGCGCTCGTAAGAGGGAAAATGAAACATTCAAATTCCGCGCTATGGGGGAAAAATATGGCCCGCACGGATGATGACACGCGGGTAAATGGCGGGCGAAGCGGAATGGAATTAATTTCCTCTGCCTGTGTAGATGTGAAACCGACGAAATAATGTTTTGCGGGGGTGTGCGAATAATGTCCCCCCTTACCGACTGGCAACTCTGCGGTCCCACGCTCTGTACCACCGGGTGTTCTAGTGGCAAGAGCTTAATGTACCACCATTCAGGAAGGAGGTCGACGGGAACTAGTACGATACTGCAAGCTGATGGCAGGAATTGGTAGCCGGAAAAAAAAGCAACCAGAATGAGGTGAAACGATGGAAAGCTTCCATTTCCACGATTATTTTTGCGAGGTTTTAGGCAGGTCGAGTGAATCAAAGCGAAAAAATCTGCTCTGCTTGAATCATTCTCCCAGTCACGCGTTCGGGGGGTAAATAGCTGCACTCTGGCGAAAGGTGAATGCGAAAATAATTGTTACCGTGATGTAAGCGCATACCGGTAATACATAGATCAAAATGATCTGAAAAATGCAACGGGATGATGCAATGAGTTTGAGGTTCCGAGGGTTTTTTTAATAGCTCCGGCATTAGTTGCAGTACGGTATTGCGGAAAATGGATTGAAAGTTAAAAACCACAGCTAGCTATTTACCTTTGCTGATTAACTGTTGGTAAGCAATGAGAGGTTGAGATGGTAGGTTTCGATGTTGAAATGATATCTTGTTTCAAATGCCAAATGGTGGCATATGCTGCAAAAAGTTTAACGTTGCGGAACAGGGATGTGATTAATGGTAATACAAAATTGATCCAAACGTCGGAAAAGAATTTTCTTTCATACGATAAGTTAAATGTTAGTACGTGGCTGGATTGGTTACAAATGGGTCGAACAAAAGATTGGTAGGTAATGTCAGAGGCATAACCGAAGTGATGTAGAATACACTTGAGACTGTTAATACGAATGCTGCAATTTTACTATCTTCTGAAAGGTTTAATTAAAACTAGTTATTTCGGTATTTCTGATAGAAGTATAGAAATAACGGTAAACATATATCGAATTTGCAGTTGCCAAAATGAATTTTTTTTATCATTAAATGCCATTTTCAGGGTTACCGTGCAAGTATCGAATGTTGGAATATTTTAGATTTCGATGTACGTGTAACGATATTTCGGTATTTACATTCGAAATGCCGAAATAACTGGTGTTAATACAACCTTTCAGAAGATAGCCAAAAATTTAGGCATTCATATTAACAGCCTAAAGTGTATTCTACTTCACATTGGTTATGTCTCTGACATTACCCACACATCTCTTTTGTATTGGAGCTAAAAAGCGCGTGTTTGCCAATGAGAGAAAAATCCACTAATTAGCAATACATTGTTAAGGTAAAAATCAATAGGAAATAGCGTTAACGCCAATTAAACACCAATAATTCTTTTCAAGTAGATTTTGTTAGTCCTGAAAAGGGCATTGGGGGCGTGCGAATTTACTTCTAGCCGGCAGTAATCTTATGAGCAGCTTTCTTGGTGTGTTGGTGGCCTTCTATTTAGGGGTAGCTGCCTTTGCAGGAACAGCTTTGGTCTTCTTCGCAGCTGATTTCTTAGCGGCAGCCTTTGGCTTTTGGTCTTCTCACCACTATCAGCAGCTTTTTTCTTCTTCTCATCCGTGGTAGCTGCTTTCTTCGGTTGCTTTTCGGTCTTCTTTGGCAGCAGAATAGCATAGTTATTAGGCAACACATCACCCTGGGAAATAGGTACGCCATAGAGTAATGTGTTCTGATCGTCGTCATTTCGAATGATCCTGGATCGGGGGATGATCCTAGATCGGGGGATGATCCTGGTCTATTTGTTATCATTGGCAGCGATTACTGCCAGCTCCAATACTTTGTCGGCACGATATTCCATCACTGCTGCAAGACAGACAGGTGCTTCAGCACCGACACGCTCGGCATAGTGACCCTTTCTCAGCAAACGATGGATTCGGCTGACAGGACATGCTGGTGTAGCCAACACGAATAATGCTGCACTTGCATACAACCCCCAGTTTTGTACTTGGTTCAGTTTACGTCCGACACCAAAGAGGCCGGCCAACGAACAAATATAGTTTGCTTCCATCGTCAAATTCTGGCCGAAAATTTTGAAACGGGGATCCTATATTGAAACGTCGGTTCCGGTAGCATGAAGTACGAAGTTACTTTACGCTCGTCCGGACATGCCGCTGACTCAGGTGATTCGCATTTCATATGTCAAAAGATCCTGACCCCTGCGGTAGTGCTAGATTGAGAGCCTGAGTTTACGGACAGACTCAAAGGCAAATTATTAGACACGGCGACGTTCAATCGACGTATTTTTTATTCTGACTATTTTACATAACTCGCGTTGAATAGCATGATACTACACATATTTATAGATTCGAGTAATTTTAACACTTCGCTACGTATCCCGATTAGAATGAAATAACAAGATTATAACAGAACACAATTTTTGTAACATATTGTGTTACAAATTAGGTCTCGTTAGTAGTTAAAATAACAGAAATTTATAACAAGTAACAAAGCTTTGAAATATTTCTGTTAGGTGTTTTTGATCGGGATTACTGAAAATATTGATTACTTCTTCTTCCGACTCATGAAAATGCCAATTTTTCAAATATATTCAATTTATGTCCGATTCTGTACATATTTGTTATTTAACAGCAACGCATCAGTTTTAAAAAAAATTACTGGTTTAGACAACTTTTACTGGTCTAGACTGTGTCCCATCGGAAGGCGAATCATTCACCCTTCTTGGCCACTTTACAGCCTCAAGCAACACCACGTGACTATGAGGGTCAGATTACAACATTTTAATTCTGTCAGTTTACTGCTACCTGCGGATTACATTACACAAATGCAAATGAGAAACGTAATGTAATATGTTTTATTCCTAGCCTTCAAATGTCCTGCTATTTTTCCAATTGGTATTATGGAGTGTTTTATAAAGATAACCTTGGATTAAAACGTTAATCATGTCTGTGGTATGATACTTTATCATTTTGATCGATATAACTCTACGTTAGGGCGCCCATGATTCTGCATATTTTTTTATTGATGCATATCCTGTGCATCACCTAGTTTTTTTGTTAGGGGAAACTTTGCCACTGCGACCACTATTCGCATCACGGAGTTACTCGACCCCCAAGCCACACTTGAACTCTATCACAAATTTTAGTCATAGAGGTCAACATTAACTTATTTCTAAAGCGGCTTGGATGTTTTAATGGAAAAAATCATCAATATATTTGGAGAATAACTACGGTTTCAGATTTTTACCACCAGGCAGCGTTTAAGTTTTTAAATTAAATTTCATACCCAATAAGGAATATAAACTGTTCTGAGTTGATCCAAAAAAGTTATTAAGATTTAATTGAAGTGATGTCTGATCGATTCTTGTACACTACTGTACTAATCTAGTTTAAGGAGATACAAGAGGGAATTATAACTGTTAATCCTTTGGTTAAGATATACGAAGGGCTGTATATTCAAAGTCGAATTACCGCCAAATTTTCAAACTTCGTTTCATTTTTTTGAAACTCTAAGCTGATGATTTTGGTGAGAAAAGCTTGCAATAGTTTTATTTTGAGAATTTTTCAAAAGCATTTTTCTAGTCGTATAATAACTACACGAAAAGTACGAAAGTGTCCGTCTTCTCACGAACACTTTCAAATTTTTCGAGTGGTTGGGGTCGCAAAATCTATGTGCATGTCAGAATTCTGCGTAGGCCTCTCTAGCATTTAAATTTGGTGTAAGCTCCTGTGTACAGGAATTCCTGCACACAAGATATTTCGTTTTTTTTAAATTTTGATTATAGAGGTTTTAACCTTAAGGTCATTCGCCTCTTCGGATTAGAAAAATCTCTAACCCTATGTGCGGGGTTAGGATTCGAACCCAGATGAGCTGCGAACAAGGTAATCAATTTACCAACTACGCTGTGCTCGCCCCGATATTTCGTCTTGTTTTTGCCGTATTAAAAGTAATTGAGTAATTACAATCACAATCAATAATAATAATAAACAAAAATTATAAAAAATTGAAGTATCTTCATTACATAATTTTTTCAATTGAATTTAAACCTTCGTGAGGCTTATCTCTCTGACTTTCATTTCGTGACGCTTATGGATGATATACGACTTTGAACTACCAAGCTTCCTCGACTTATACGTTTTCAAATTTGAAGTTGTCGTATTGTCCTCAATTTAAATCGAAATCTTTTCAAATTTTAATAAGTGTGTCGTATTGCTTTTTAATGAACAAACATTCGTGAGCTTTTTTTTTAATATTAGAAATGAAAAAGTACGAGCGTGGCAATGACGGTTATACGACTTTGAATATACACCCTTCATATTGCTACAAGATGGCAGAGAGATATCAGAACCAAACGATTTATAGCTTAATCTTCTAGTTAAAACAGATTTGTTCATTGGTGTGTTGGACTCTGTGCCACAATCGTTCAGACATCAGTTCCATAAGATGCCATTTTTTTAGTTTAACTCAGATCATCTTGCGAGCATCAACTGAACTATTGTTGATCGATTTAGCACACATTTTAGTCTCTCAGAGTGATATCAGGAATATAGTAGCGATGCGGTGGATCTTTTTTTGTCATCCTACTATACATTTGTTCAGAGCTGTTCAATTATCTAGTTCAATAATGTTCAGAGACCTCGAGTGGTTTTAAGAGGTTTTGCACATCTGAGTTCAATTTCCAAACCCGCACAGGGCTTAGAGTTTTTTTATGCCGAAAAAGAGACGAAGGGCCCTAAGGTTAAACCTGTTTAATCGAAACAAAAGAGATTAAAACTTATAAAGATTACAAAATTAAAACCATTCATAAAGATCTCAACCGGATCAAAAGAAACCATAAGTAGCCAATTCGAATACGCTATACAGCTTAGGTATTAAGTAGAGGTGTTTTGTGTACCCCCTGCTCCGTAATACTGTATGAGTTGGTGATAATAGCTTGCTTACTGATGGTAGTTTTCACAGTCGTCATTATTACTTGTACAGCAGCTGATTTGGCAACCGTTTGTGATTCAAGTAATGATGGATTCTGTGTGCTGGAATTTATCTTCGTAGATTAGCTTTCATCGGCGGTTTCTGAGCAGGGTTGTTCCTAATGTGCTGTCTGTTCACCGAACTGACACGTACTAATTTGTCCTTTAAATGTGCAAGGATAGTCTGTGTAACGGTACCGCATTTTGTTTTGTATTCCAGGATCAAGTAGGCAACAGTGATCCAGTCCAACTGAGTTCTCATTGCACGAATACCATTGGCAATACCTGAGAAGCAGCTTCTACATGTTTTTTTTCCGTAATGGATTCCACCGCTCCGAATTGCGACATATTTTTTTTAACGGTAGCTTTGCGAGTAAGTGGTGCCAAATCGTGTTGACGTATTTCGATTTATTCTTTCTCTATATAGACGGGGATCTCGATTGGAAGGCTGTCACATTCAACCGTGTGTTTTGGGTTGTTATGCAAAATGAATCTTTTTGGCCTAGGCTAATTTGCTGAACGTTATTAGGCACTGTTTTGTTGATATAATGAATTTCAATGTGGGTTGCTTTGTTCTTCAGAATATGCACACAAGATAAAAGCAACTGCTTTTGTCGTTCACTTTACGCTGGTTCAGCTCGAAGCAGAAAGTATAGTAAAGTGACCGTTGGTTTTGGTGGATAGAAACAGATTGAATAAAGAGGTTTTGGTACAGCTTTTTGTAAAACATTCATTCATCCAAGATATTTGTTAATGTTGTTGCACGATTCTTGAATTACTACAGTTTTCATATAATTCTGGGTAGACTGTAATCTTAGATTGAATACCAGACAGTTCATTCGACGAGTCAGTTCAACCAATGCTTTCCTTAGAATTGTGCATTTTTCCGAATAAATAGTGAACCAACACCTAAATATATAGGGTAAATCGCCTATTTTGGCCATATTAATGAGCGTGCCACACAATTCCATCATAAACGCGGCCTACAATCGATTGAATGAGTATAAATTAGCTTTTTTCTTTGTTCCTAGGAACCAATATAATAACAAACATGAATGATCAAATACTTCTAGGCTCGGATCGAATGCCGCAATTTTCTCAGTTCCCTTTTTCCTATTTCAGTTTTAATTGATTCCCAGAAGCTCTTCGCAGAGATCAGCGTATTTTGATGACCTTCCTGGGAGATTTGTCTGTTGATGTCAGTTACCTTCATTCAAAAAAAAATCAGAGTCATATCTACTAGCGTAAAAGTATTCACACACACACACACATGGATTCGATATCGAGTGCACAAAAGTACCCCGCTGCGTTGACGACGTGAGATAAGACAGGTTGCATGTGGGAACAGAAAAAAAAACTGTGACACCGGAATATGCGGTAAACGTTCCGCTCTAATCTTGCTGCCGTCTAAAAACTACCCACATCTGCAGCACGGGCCATCGTTGAAGGCCACCGAGAAATGTTGGTCGACTTTCAAAAAGCTTCAGATACCGATGTGTGTTGCATCTCGGAAAAATATGTCTGGTCGATCGCCGTCCTCCTGTGCTCCACACACGTTCGTCATCTGCAGCCGAATATCTAAGAGGAGTGAACAAAAAGTAGCACATTGTGAAGTGACATTGGATGCGCTCTCTCTCTCTCTCTCTCTCTCTCTCTCCCAACAAGCTATTCCACATCCGTATTCGAAAGCAGGCGACACCTGTGCCCGGAATAAGGTGCGGTACCGGGCCTTCGAATGGTACAACATGAAAGCTAACCGAGAAACCGGTTCTTCTGAATAGGCGATCTGGTGGATGGTGGGGCCGGGGCCAAGGGTCTGCAGTGAAATTTGCCAGATGGGAAGGTGTCGCCGCATCCACGTTTAAACTTGTCTGGCTGGCTGGCTGCCTGTCTGCCTGCAACGGGAATCCCAAATATGTAGCCCACCAAGTGCTTGGTTGCCACTACTGTTTGCATTTTGATGCACGCCGTTGGTTACTTGGAGATGACACCGGAGAGCTGGCGCGAAATTGACATTTTCACCTGTTTGCGTACGATTGAACGATAACGGAGTTATGCTCTAATTGGAGGATTGCAGGGATTAGAGGATATTTGTGGCGATTTTACAGATGGTCTGGAATTGGGTTTTTTGAGTGCATCATGTCTGAAGATAGAATCTTTTTTTCGAAGGGATGAGTGGGTGTAATGGACGAATTGAGTGGAGTTTTCATTCGTCAAAGGATCAGGATTATGCGATATTGGTGGAGAATTTTATCGCTTGCCTTGGTTCCTTGGTAACCAAAAGTTCATATAAGGGAGCTGCATAAGCTCCTCGTTTTAAGTAATTTTGCGATAAGTTCAATGTCCTAATAACGGTTTAAACACAGTTCCATTAAAGCTTAAGGAGTTTGAAAGTTCGTTAGGAACTTTATATGAACTTTAAAGTGTGCTTTTTAAGCATTATCCGACTTGCGGTTGCTTGGGTCGCTTATGTATCTTACAGCGAAAAACGAAGATGAATATAATTGACATTGTAAATAACTCGAATTTAAAAAATATCGATTCTCTATGGTTCGATTACTCAGACAAATGATTTAGGTGTTTAATGTTGATCTCGACTATATCTACTGCATGTCGTACAATTTGTAAAAACAAACTTACGTCGTCGCTTTATAAGACAGACAGTTCATACACTATTTTCTATCCAACGTTCATAAAGAACAGAAGTACCAGACGAGCATCAGGAATAGAAAAATGACAAATTTCTCCTTTGTGGCTGGCTGAAACGTTCTTTTTGCGGCACACACACACACACACACATACCCGCAAAGTGGTCAGCACTTCCGGCGGATTATGGTCCAATGTAGGAAGGCAAGCATACTTTCCGGTTTTTGTGCTAGTTCGAAATAAAAACAAGGGTAGCGGGTACAGGAATGATTCTACGGTTTTCGACCGGAAGGATAAAATTGAGAAACACGATGCAGCAGGATTTTCTTGGTTGATTGTTTTCCTCCTTACAAAAGCGAAGATAAATATGCGCAACTTAAGCTATAACATTTCTCCTCCCGTCAGGTTCTGTCCATGTGTCTGGTATCTGGTGCGAGTATATCTTCTACACCGACATATCCGAGAAATTCTTCTCCATGTTCGTAGGTATAATCTTCTCATTTTTTCATGGCTTAATCACTATCTATACACTATATCTAGCCTTTAAACTGAAATCGACTCTTTTGCCGCTCTTGCTATCGCTTTTCCACTGGTATTAATAACGGTAATGCAGACAGAGGGATTTCCTGAACCGGTGTTACGCTTCACAATGTCCGGTTTGCCCGCGGTGCACCTCTCTGATCCCGCGTCTGGCAGACGAGAGGACGGAGTAAAGAAAATTTAAATTGTCTGGCAAAAACTTTCCGCAACGAGTGGTTTCCTGTGAAAGTTTCTCCACCTCGAATGGAGTATGTCGGTATCAGAAAAAAAGTATATATAATTTGCTTAATTTGATAAAGAATGAATGCCATCGTTTATTATCTACGTTTAAAAATCACTTTTCAGACGGTTTCTGCCAAGCCAGAAAAGCGAAGGAGCTATTTCCTCTAGTTGGAAGCGTCGTGTTTCCGGCTCGCTGTGCTGGCTGATATCTTTCTAATATAGGGGATGGTCGTACCTGTTCCGGTCGAGATGCGGATTTTCTGTAACGGGAGTAAGAGTATTGTTTGAAAATTTTCATCGAAATATTTGCTACATATTTGTACCGATGGTGGTATCCATGACTCGTAAGACATTATGTCGCGTTTGAATTCTTCGCTTATGTCAATGGTACGATGACTGTTCAGCTATTTTTAATTAAAGAGTCTTTCCGATTTTTTGCAAACTCTAGCGTGAAATATGGCATTGATTTTTTATTTTCCTCTTGTTTCAGGTAATATTTTCGACGAAGCTATGATTGTCAATTGTCTGTAAGTTGTCTAACGATATTTACCATTATGTCTCCAGATTGTCAGTTTATTTTTATATATTTAATGTAATAAAATCACGCCGAATTTTAATGGGATTCTGTAGATGTTTGCACACTTCAAATTATCTATGAAGTTTCAAATATTTGTTCTACTACACTGAACAAAGTTATTGTGACGCGAACATGCTATTTCGAAGATAAAAGTTTTCTGCCTGCAAAACAGCATAACCAGGCTAGCACTGTATACAACATAACTGATTTGAACATAGATTTTAGTAGATCAACACTGCTTGGATGAAGACGGCACTTTCTGTGTAGCAACTGTCAGCTTTGGTGTCTTTTTCCAAGGGCCTAAAATTATTTTGAATACCTTCATCAGCATACTTCAGCTTTTTCCGTTTCCGGCCGACCAGCGATTTATACTTCTTACTATAGTTGGATAGCTGTAATGTTCTTTATATATATTCTGTTCTTTACATTTTAGCGACATTCAACTAGCTAGAGATTACTGGGTAGGAAAAGTTTTGAAAATTTAGGGCCATACTCAAGTGAGAGCAAGGTTGTGAAGTATACAGATCGGAAAACTAGAAGTGGCAGGGTCATTAGAATAGGCCTAATACCTTACGGGCTTAACTTTTGTCTTCTGCTGATGGAGGTCGAGCTTAGGTAGCATAACTGCGAAACACTCAAGTCCACCAACATGCCTCCTGGCATGGACAGATTTGTCCCTCTTTACCGTTAAAAACCGACTAATCTGTTCTTTTTATATATTTATTCTGGAGCAGGAAAAAGCCCGCTGGAGCTAAATTTTTTATTCACTCGCTCTCCAGCAGGCATAAAACCACCTTATCTTTTATATTAACAACGGAATAACAGAAATCCAAATGATGCATTTTGACACGTATTACAAGGGCTAAAACTATCAGCATAATCTTAATAATTTGGTACTAGACTACAGCTAACAAGATAATGAGTTCGAAAACGATTTCTTGACAACGTTATGGGACAAATGAAAGACGAAGACCTTGTAACAGTGATTAAAAAGACCGCACGTACTGGCGAAAGGTCCGGTATAACCGCAATTTGTTCTGGCTACCGGAATGAAAAAAAAGAACTAGTTCGAAGACTATGAAACATCCTATTCCATCCTTCATAAGTCTGCAACTTAACTCTACCTTTGCTCAGACCACACTGTATACTTATGACAATCAGTTTCCCACGTGTCAGTAGCGTGAGCAATAGCCAAACTACGGAAAACTGCGAAGGATTGTTTCAGAAAAAATATATATCACAACATAGCTGTTGTCCAACTGTCAATACCTGTTACTTCATCAGTGAATGCTAAATTTTCTATGTTTAGATCCAGTTTTCTTGAAGCAACGACCAGTGCCACAAACTATAAAAAAAAGAAAACAAGATTTCACCACCATAATTCTTAAACTGAACATGCAAATAAAAGATATCAGCAATGTGGTATCCGGCAGCTGAAATCTCTCGAAGTATTTAGGCAAAGAATTGACCCACTGGATTTCTGTTCCCATGTCGTAAGAGGTGACATTTCACTATTCAAATGTTGTTCTGGAGTATTACACCTCAAGGAGGTCAAATCTGTTGAAGACATGAAAAAAGTGGGTTTCTGTACAGAAGAAGCTGCATGTTATACGGAACCTAATAAGCCTAAGGTCCGAGCGAACGGTTATGGTATTGACGTTGGACCAAATAAATATGCCGAAACCCAAGTAACAATTGAAGTTTTATAGCATAGTGCAATGTAAGTTTTATAAGGGGCTATAAAACTATCATAAAACCAAAGTTGTTACTAGGGATGCTTACTAATGGGTTATATTTTATTGTCTAAACGTTTGAAAAGGATCGTTCCACTATGTAATTTTTTACAGTGTTTTTTCCGTGATGCAATTTGATGTGGGGCACTCTTTACAAATAAACGTGTCAAAATATATACTATAGAAATATTACGTTTTATGCATCCGGGGAGGTTTTGAAGGGAACTCGTGAATTTTTAATGGCATAGAGACTCATTTACTCATGCAATGCTTGCTTCTAAGCATAAAGTGAGAATAATTTATTTCGCCTATTAATTCGATAGGTATTATCACAGAGAACAGACATACACGCTAAACAATTTTTGACTGAAAAACTGTGTGAACATTCGAATAAAAATACGTTGCAAATCACCATCCCATCGATTTCGTATACGTGAATAAACGTTGTATCCAAGTTCGTATGCAAGATCCGTATACCGATTGCTGGAAGTCTGCTGGGCGATCTTAGCGCCAGCTAGCGGCAAGTTGCTACTTACTGCTGTCGTTTAAAAATGCTGGTTGTTTTTCATAAACTCATTGAAAATTTGAATATCAGTTATCAGTGGTATTACCTCGAATGAAAGTTATGTTTTATGTTAAAAAGCTCAACGTCCTAGTCGACCAGACTAGACTAACTAGAATGGAGCAATAATTGCAGGAAATAAAATCTTGCCTCTTTGCAATGTGGCCTGAGTTACTCATGACTTAAGTTACTCAAGAACTCAGTTTTAGAATTCATTATGCAGTTTATACGAAGTTAGAAACGCGTAAAAGTTGGCAGAGTCAAGAATTTCCCGAAGATTTACTAACATCAATAAACAACGGTTCCCAAGCTAATAAAACGTTTATGAATGTCTGTATAATTTGCCTAAGCTCTAGTTTAAACCTGTAATTTCCAACATTAAATTACATTTTAAATGTAACAGTAGTAGGATATCGATTCGTCGAAATAGACGCCCGTTAAAAGGCTGCTTGTCATTTGTAACACGGCTCCATAGTCCGCATTATTCACTGCTGCACTTCCGCCGAACAAGCTGGACTAATTAATTTTCATCGCTATTCATCCCCAGCCAGCCGTCTGGCTGAACGCGCTCCATAACGGACAAAGGTTGCTAGGAAAAATGTTTGCCCATAACAACGCGTTCGACGATATCTACAGAATCCTTTCGAAAAATAGCTAGCCAAAAGTTGGCACCAACCCACGCACGGTTGCACCGGCCGGCCGAGCGCTACTGGGATATCCTACTGACAGTCCGCTGTCATAAAAACACTCGGGGTGTTGGCTTAATTAGTGGAACAGATGGGGCTGCTGATACCGTAATCGCACATTCTTCCACCATGGTTTGGTACTTTTTTCGTAACATTAATTTCGATTTGGTAGACGGGCACATGAGACTGAAATCATTTTTGGGCTCCACCTGTCAATGAGGATTGACATCTAAAAATAGTGGTTGGCAGGAAAGTGCACTATCAATTCATAACTGAAGAGAGCCTACGGATTACGATGCCTTTACGGTAAAACTCCTACCAAACGGTCAGAAAATCCTCCGATCGGGTCCGTGTTTCCACTCAAAAGAGGGCCATCCCGAGACTCGGTTTTAAGGTTGGAAATCTGCTCGATTTCTAAAGTGTTTTCTTGTGTGGGAAATAATAGAATCTGATAAAGAGATTAGTTCAACAGGTAAGTACATCTGTTCATTTCACCATGACGTAATGAAAGGATGCTGTTTCCAAAGGAACCTGGGATGGGAACGTTTTCCGGGTAGCTCTATAACTGTTAATTAGCATTTGAAATACAACACTGCCTCTCGATATATTCACTCAGGCGCGGTGTTACTGACAACTACTCGAGCGCCACTTTTGATGTGTTACTGCATTGCGTTGATGATGGCAAGTCTAGGGACCGATATTGGAACGAGAATAATAATAAAGTATTTCATAACATAATTCCTAAACAATCGCAAAATTTTTGTTCGCAATTGATGTACTAGAAAAAAGTTCATTTTGTATTGACGAATGAGTATTTGGTCAAATTTTGTGTTAATGAATTTCAATGATCCTTTTTAAGGAGAAAAAAAATACAACATTCTCATTGAGTCCTTCAGTACTCGTCAAACAGATTACAAACGAATCCTAATTTTTGAAGCAACTACCAATGATGGCCGCACCTCTGTTTACTGTGGTGAGGTCGATGGACAAATGGAGTCGAGTTGGGGAATCTGTGATTCGCGCGATTTTTCCGTTCGGTGAAGTATTGATCTAATTTGCATCGGAATAAATTTACCAGCATGATTTCATTTGAATTTAGCGTTTTGCAATCAAACTAAATTTAGCCTTTGGTTGTTTCGATTTGCAGAATTACAGCAACCGCAGAACCAATTTGACATTCAATACAATTTCGCTGTTTCCCAGTATTGGGTCAACTGTTATCATGTGGTCCTGCGGTTGGTACATTATTGGTTGTAATTTATTTGCTGACGCATTCACTTTTCCATTCAGGAGAGGGGGGGGGGGGGGAGAGCTGGCTGGCATTCGCTGTTCACAGATTTTAGTGGATATTACTAGGTATGTGGTGTGGTTTGGATTTGTTTTTTTTTGTGATCGTTTCAATATATTGTACAGACTTAATCTAACAAATTCTCATGGTCACCATAGTGGATTATGATAGGATCACAGAGAAAAAAATGAACGAAAAAAGCACCGTCATCTGGCATTATAGTGTGGTTTACTGTACCATTCCGATAAAGTTATTATGGGTTGATTGCATTTCATACGCACACACACACTTCAATTGAGGTTCTATAATAATGAACGGTTCCTTTGTCTGGTTTTTTTTTAAATTGCTTTGAGATCAAAATGGGAATAGATCTTTTTGGAAACCACAACACAGCTCGTACCAGAGGTTGCGACTCACGGTGGGGAAAGATGCTAAATACTTTCGACGAACTTAATGTTTAGCGCTCTGGGTGTGTATCCTGAAGGTTTGGGTGAAGTTGAGTATTTTTTGACAACTTTGGCTTTAATCTTGAATAGTAAAAACTGATTCGTCTTAAAGTAAGGTTTTTTAGTGTTTCGGATTCTCCTCCTCCGTAACTAATACCAACTTAATGCTAGTTAGATAAGTTCAAACCAGCACCAAACTGGCGCTAGTTAGACGCTAAAATTCAAGATCCTCCCCCGTTATATTTGTTGTTTAATTTAAAATACGTTTAAAACTGTTTTACTACTTTTTGGTTTGACTACCAAGAATTGCCAAAAAGTAGCTTCGCACCCTTTTGGAAAAAAACTGAGCTGTGTCATTAATTGCTATCAGCCATCCGTGTGTGCGGAACGAAAAAAATCAATAAGTAGTTCAATCACAATAGGATCGGTGCGACACCGATAGCTTGGTGTCGATTGAATGCATACGTCACGGCTTGATGCTAGCAGAAAGGGAGAAGAATGATCGCATGGTCGTTCTAGGCGAGGATTTGTGAAGAATTTTTTGCCGGCGTCGGCGGTAAAACATGATGATGAGTTATGTTCTACCATAGACCATGCGGTAGACTTGGGTGCAACGCCCAACTCCTACTCTGCATAAGGCAAAGAATTCTTCACATTTCCTTTCGATCATGCCCATATGAGCCTGCCTAGTTCTAGTTTTCCGTTCTAAGTTTATAACTGATTCGCTCTAGAATACCTATCCGTCTTTCAATTTCATTGCTTTCGTTTCTCTTAGTCTCAAATTTGCCGAAAACAGCCAACAAAATCGATACAGTAGAACCTTGCGGCAATTAAAAAACATAGTAACATACCTACAAACCTCCGAAAATATTTTGGTATGGAAATTCCCCCGTATCGTCAACCCAACGCACACACAAACAAAAAACTTAAATAATTTGCCCCAACGCACACTCCCAAGCAGCGCGCACACCTCGCATCCTGCAGTGTTGAGCTCAATCCACATTCACCTATCGTATTTCTATACTCGTGCATGTTTCAAATCGCACAGCTTACGATAAACTATGCATACAGCGAGGAAATGGGTGCAAGTAGTACATCCGAAATTCGTACACGGCTTAACTGTGTGCGGGCTGATGCCCCTACTGCTGAGAAAATCCAGAGTGTCTACCACTTATTTGAAGTGTTAATTGGGTGTATAACATAATGATTATCCATTTGGGTTTAGCGACGTTCGGTGGAGCAGTATAAAGTTTTTTGTGCTACATTCAGGTGTTGAACTTGACTTGTTTTAAATAAGTACTGCAACCAGCAAAATTCGACAATTACGACAATGAGTTTCTTAATAAAAAAAACTGAAGACCTCATCGAGCTCTACGCAGAATATGGAAAATATTACTCATTTTTTCCGTGCTCAGATATGTGTATAGAAAGATCAGCTCATGTTAAAAAGAAGGAAAATATTCACAGAATGGTTTCACCAATAACAACAAATATTGAAAATGAAAGCATAAAAACAGTATTCAATTTAAGACAAACAAATCACATTCCGCAGAAATTAGGTCGTATCTACTATTATCTCTTTATTACGGTTATTCAGTCAAATAGAATGGGCTTATTGTAAAAGGATCGCTTTCTGCCAAATAACTCTTGGACCATATCCAATCGGTTAATCATTTTCGGTCATATTAATCATGGACCAAATTTAATCGGTTAAACGGCATTTGACCAGACGGCGTTCGACCAATTGGATGTTTCGGCCAATTGGCTATTTCGGCAAATAGGGTGTTTCGGTAAATTGGCTGTTTCGGCAAAGTCCCTCTTTCGGTCAATTCGCTCTTTCACATAATTCGCTCTTTTGGCAAATTCGCTCTTTCGGCCAAATCGATAGCTTTTTCCTCTTTCGGAAAATTCGTTCATTCAGCAAATTCGCTCTTCCGGCCAATTTGATCTTTCGGCAAATTCGCTCTTTCGGCCGATTCGTTCTTTCGTCCAATTCGTTCTTTCGACAAATTCACTCTTTCAGCCAATTCGCTCTTTTGGAAAATTTGCGCTTATGGCAAATTCGCTCTTTCGGCCACTTCGTTCTTTCGGCCAATTCATTCTTTCGGTAAATTCGCTCTTTCGGCAAATTCGCTCTTCAGTAAATTCGCTCTTTTGGTCAATTCACTCTTTCGACCTATTCACTCTTTCGGCAAATTTGTTAATTCGCTCTTTCGGCAAATTTGCTTTTTCAGTAAATTCGCAATATCGGTAAATTCGCTCTTTCGGCAAATTCGTTCTTTCGGCTGATTCGCTCTTTCATCAAATTCGCTCTTATGGTAAATTCGCTCTTTCGGCAATTTCGCTCTTTCGGCAAATTCGATCTTTCGTCAAATTAGCAATTTCAGTAAATTCTCTCTTTCGGTGAATTCGTTTTATTCGGCTAACTCGCTCTTTCGGTAGATTCGCATTTTCAGTAAATTTGCTCTTTCGCCAAACTGGCAATATAGGGAAATTCGCTCTTTCGGCTGATTTACTCTATCGGCAAATTTGCTTTTCCGGCAAATTCGCTCTTTCGTCAAATTCTGTCTTTCGGCAAATTGGCCTAATTCGCACTTTTGGCCAATGCGTTCTTTCGGTAGATTCACTCTATCGGCAAATTTGGTTTTCCGGCAAATTCGTTATTTCGTCATATTCGGTCTTTTGGCAAATTGGCCCTTTCGGCAAATTCGCACTTTCGACAAAGTTACTCATTCGGCCAATTTGCTCTTTCAGCCAATTCGCTCTTTCGGCTAAATCACTCTTTCGGCAAATTCGGTTTTACAGTAACTTTGTTCTTTCGCCAAACTGGCAATATCGGCAACTTCGCTCTTTCGGCCAATTCTCTCTTGCGCCAAATTCACTCTTTCAGCCAATTTGCTTTTTTTGATAAATTCGCTCTTTCGGCAAATTCGCTCTTTCGGAAAATTCACTCTTTCGGGAAATTGGTCCTTTCGGCAAATTCACTCCTTCGGCCAATTCACCCTTTCGGCCAATTCGTTCTTTCGAGCAATTCGCTCTTTCGGCCAATTCGCAATTTCGGCAAATTTGTTTATTTTGGCAAATTCGCTCTTACGGAAAATTCGCTCTTTCAACAAATTCGCTCTTGCGGCATGTTCGGAATTTCGGCAAATTAACTTTTTCAGCAATTTGACTCTTTCGATCAATTCACTTTTTCGGCCAATTTGCTCTTTCGGTAAATTACCTGGTCTTTCAGTCTAACCGCTCTTTCCGTAAATTCGCTCTTTTAGCCAATTCCCTCTTTCGGCAAATTGCTTTTTCAGCTAATTCGCTATTTCGGCAAATTTGCTCTTTCAGCCAATTCACTATTTCGGTCAATTCACTCTTTTGGCAAATTAGCTCTTTCGACAAATTACCTTTTTCAGCAATTTGGCTTTTCGGCAAATTTGGTCTTTAAGCCAAATCGCTCTTTCCGTTAATTCGCTCTTTTAGCCAATTTGCTCTTTCGACAAATTAGCTCTTTTGGGCCTATTCGCTCTTTCGGCCAATTCGCTCTTTCCTTAAATTTGCTCTTTTAGCCAATTTGTTCTTTCGGCAAATTCGCTCTTTTGGCCAATTCGTTCTTTCGGCCAATTCGGTCTCTCAGCTAATTTGCAATTTTGGCAAATTTGCTCTTTCGGTAAATTCGCTTTTTCGGCCAAATCGCGTTACACCAAACGACCAGACAACGTCAAATGTATACAATTCAACTGTTTGAAAGAAAGACACCAAACTTCCACAGCGTCCCAATACTCGAACAGATCTCTCAAATTTATGATATACACCAAATTCGGTATACTGCTTATATTTAACATATACATTTATTGCCATCAAAAATATGCATTCTATTCATTAAACCATTACTATATACATTATATCATTCTTATTACATCCACAAATGTGCTAACGTTCCTCAGGGCGCCTTGCGACTAACAAACAAACCATCACGCGGGCTTAAGGTGATATTGCGGGATTATTTGGCCAGAAGTCATTTCAGGAAGGAGATTTTTTCGATCCGCGGAATGCGCGTTAATGCCTCTGCTTACGGGTCTGCCGAACCTTATTTTGGCCCTTCGTTAGTGGTAATTGTACGCAAGTTACCCGATAAATAACTTCAGTCTACACTGCGTCTACTCTTATCCACTGATATTGACTTCAACTGATAGTGGCTCCCCTGCAAACAAAATGGAAAAACAAACAATTTTGCAGAAGAAATCGAAAAACAATCCTTTTTTTCGAAAAATTGTTATAGTAAAAATGATCAAAATTCATATTTCTTTAAAGTGCTATCTACATATACTTTGGAGTATTAGTTCCCACAGAAAGTATATCACAAATATCAAAACAAACAACTTTGTCGTTGAAAGTTGTTTGCTAGGATGCTTCTTTATAAAAATTGAGCTGAGCTAGATCAGTTTCAAATGGTATGGATCATAACGAAAGTTGTCATAATACAAATTCTACCCGAGACAGTTTGCCAAAGACTCCAAATCGGCAGAATGCACGTCGAAAACGGGTATATATTAACATATGCAAGTCTATATAAACATATACAATACAATTTAGTTATGATTAATTAACTAAAATGTGCTCCTTTTCTTGCGGGGCACTACGCTTGACTAGGGGTTTGCTTAGGGACACAAGTTGTGTCTCCGTTTTTTGGAGCTAGCATCAAACCGACGTAAACTATAGTGTCCCTAAGTTAGTGTCGCATTCTGATGAGACGATGTCGGAACGCAAATTCCAAAACTAATGTAGTTATAGTTCAATATCCATAACTAATGTTAATTATAGGTTTTGTTTAGACCTATATTTTTCTCTTTAGGGAGAAATATAGCATTGTTCATAAGTACGTATATTTTGTCCTTACTGGGGTGTTATTGCACAGACAAAGAGCACTTGGTCTACACTTTCTAAATGGTCATTGCTAAGAAGTCAACGCTAATAACTAAAACCTTATTTGCTACGTAGCAGTTCAAAAATTAATTATAAAGCGAAACATCCAAATCATTCGAATCTATAAATATTTTTTTCTTTCGTGAAAACTTGAGAACCTGAAAATTAATTTTAATTTGTGAAAATAGAATAGTTTGAATACACGCATTTCAATTTTCATCAATTCGTTCCTAAATAATTAAATCCCTGCCGATAGCCTTCTGTTGGTGAGAAAAGCAAAACTAAAACTATTTCAAATTTACGCATTCCGAATTCCAAACCATAAAACGTACAACTATAACAGTAAATATCTAGGTTCGTGCGTTTTCCCCCGTTTGCTGATTAGTTGTGCCTCTGCTCACAATGACAACAAACAGGCGTTCGATGGTAAATCCCGACGTAGCACTGTAGGTAGGTAGGTAGGTATATCTGGTTTGAACAGTGGCGGGCGTCCTCGGTTAGGTCTTGCACTGCGGGATGCGATCATTTTGTGGCCCCGGGGCCCCTGACAACGGCCGGTCGTTTGTTGCTGCCGTTCGTTCCAATTAGCATAAATCGACGCTATGTATGCTGTTTATCGTTATGAGGTTTTTTGGACGGATATGGCTATAGGCTTGGAGACAGCAGGAGTAGACGAAGGCCGCCCGGCCGGTTCGGATTTGGAATGCGATTGATTGACTATGCTGATTTGCCCGGTTTGCGCCAGCCAGGATGGTTAACGGTGTGTTTTTCGACTGGGTCAGCTAGAAGACTGAATAGTGACCGAGCTCGGAATACGCAAAGTGAATCGTTTCTGCTCGGTGGAATGTATTCTAAATCACTTTTATAGCGTTTTAACCACCGGCAGTAGAAAGACCGTTATTTTGGCAATGATGTGTGGTTCGGGGTTATCGGGAAAAGTGACGATGATTGATGGTGACGAATGGGTTGCGGTCCGAACTGGGAAGATTTGTTTTTGTAAATGATTTGTTTTTTTTTTCTATTGAACTGAGCTAGATTTATTGTCCTAGGTTAGTTAAAATTTGTTTTGGTATACTATTGCTAAACGGTGCTGAGGTCTTGCGTAGACCTAAACGGTGTCAATTCAGTATAGTTTGTTAAATACCGTATATAAATTCCCGACTTCAACCCATTTTCGTCATTGTAATTCTCTATGCTTGCTCTCGTGGGCCATTTCTAATTCAGCTAGTCTTGATACCCAGTTATTTCCTGTATTGCGGCTGAAGAGTTTGTGCTGTGCCATTTCAGTCCACCTTCTCTAAGAGGTACACACAAACATGTCTGGGGTAGGAAAAAGGACGCAGACCAATTGTTGCCTCGCAGGTGACGATGGGCGCACAACAAACTACATACTTCAATCCGTACATCATCCGCGCGATCGGTATCGACCTCAGAGGTCGAATTTAACAGACATTCCTAATCGTATCAGCTCGCTCCAAAACAAACGATACTAAGAACCCTACCTGGCTGAGAATGCGACTGGTTAATGTGATTGGCATCAGCGAAATTCCCGGCATATCATCTAATGCCACGTTTCAATCAGAACTGCAGTCATTTTTCGACTTTAGCAACCAGAACCCCCCTTCTCCGTCAGCAGAGCGAGGCGGGTGTACATCGTTGCAGATGTGTACATACACTTCAAGCATAAAAGTCGTACCGATTTATATCGCTCCGAGAAGTTTCACACAAATGCCTAATTTTGCACAAAAAGAAGTCAATTTATGCCACCGTCGCATCGTTGTCGGGGATGGCGCGTGCAAAACGGTGTATCGATGCCGCCGAAAAGTAGGGCTTGCTACCAGATAGATGCTCGCTCTCTCGACTCGTAGACTACGTATGTATAGACCAAGTTCGTGTACATCGTCGTAATCCGTCCTCGAAAGACCGTTCAGAAGTGCAAAGCCAATTTCCCACAGTTGCCACCGCGCCGGGGTGCGAGGTTTTTTCGTTCTCACTTTCGTCGTATTTTTTTTTCTTTTCTATTGGCGAAGGCGAAAAGGCGGTTCTGAGCGAGCAGTCGAAGCCAAATCCGGAACGTAAACACGACGAAAAAAAAATCTAGAGTGGCACCCATGGAGACGGCCCGAGCCCGGCAGAGGAAACAAACTCAATTCTCACAATGATAATCAATTGTGTTATTATTGGATATTTTCAGATCCTTAATAATATTTATGATTCC
Organism: Topomyia yanbarensis; assembly: GCF_030247195.1. Taxonomy (NCBI): domain Eukaryota; kingdom Metazoa; phylum Arthropoda; class Insecta; order Diptera; family Culicidae; genus Topomyia; species Topomyia yanbarensis. The sequence continues at coordinate 22,224,645 of NC_080670.1, read as the reverse complement.
TGTTGGCGGCTCAGTAGGAGCATCGTTCGTTATCCTCTTTCGGTTCGAGAGAGCTTTCGCTGATGCCATTGTACATTGACTTGCGGTTGTTGCTTTTAGCTCGTATATCCTCTGATGATGCCGTGGAATATTCAATGGCTGCTCGAGCAGCAACGAACGGAATAGGATTATAGGTTGTTATGTTGATTGTAGATTTTCGAGGAACAGTGCAAACCTGCAGAAAATATCGCTCGCTCAATTTGCACCTTTTTTCTTTGGATCAGCGAGGAAAAATAAAAGTTGTATGTACACGTCATTAGCAATCGGTAGGTACTTTATCGATTAAAAAACAAAAGGCTGTTGCTCCAAAGATCATCTCAAGAGTCAGACGTTTTTGAACTGTAGTTCGTAGATTGATTTATTGTTTTATACTGTACTCTTAGGCCCTATCGTTTGAATATCCAAATATGATTTTAAAGATTTGAATATTCTAGAATAAGTTCCTGAAATTAAATAATTCAGAAATTCTAGGTATCTATGTTATTTCTCCCTTGGTAGCCATTTTGGATCTAACGCCTAACTTATGTGGTTAATGTCGGTCAGCTAGCTACCGATTAGAAGAATTAGAAGATATATACAAATATACACGGATATACAAAAAATATTTATGCAATTTTATTCAGATTAAAATTTGGAATATTATTGAAGAGTTAGTTTGTAATTTTTTATTAAGAATAATCATTTGATTAAAAATTGAAACAACAGAAGAAGCACTAGTAGGCTTTTTATAAGGAAGATAAAAGACATACACAAGAGGGATTGATTACAACATGAGTGGCAGAGACCGTATCAGGGAAAGTGAAGAGAGGGCGGAAAGGAAAATAGAAATTAAACTTGCAGCTTTTTGGCAAACGGAAGATCACTGTAAGGACATCACGAACCAGATCGCCAACTGTCTTCCTTGGTTCCACTGGAAATTCTTGGAATCAAATTAACAGGTAGCTATTAGCATCTCAATAAAAAGAGAAGAGATAATTAAATTTGAATATCTATCGTGTTTAAAAATATGCGTATGAGAGACATATAGGAGAGATCGAGGATATCCAGCACATCTCGGACTGGAATGAAGCCGAAAGGATTCGTTTAATGATGATCTGGTGTTACTAAAACACTAGACACACGACCAGACAACGTGTTTAATGTTGTGATAACCGTCACTATAAGCGCAGAGATCGTTCTCGACGATCCCGATACGTCGAAGATGCGCATTCAACGTACAATAATTGGGCATGACCCGAGGAGTCGCCCGAAGGACGTCACGACCTTCATCCATCCCCTTTAATCATTTTGGGATTCCTAAAATTCCATTGCCCCTCGAAATTCGCCTATTTTCGAGCGTTCTCTGACAAGGAATACTGAAAAATTCGTTGTAGCTACGCGATCTTTCATAAATACCTCCTTCTAATGTCTAAGTGTCCGCCTTCTCATTACGCGGAATGGAGCAATGTGAAAGAACTCAAACTAATATTTGTATCTGGTAATCTGGTACGATTTTTCGGATAAAGCACTCAAGAATTCCCATATTTTCCGCAGGAAAACCAAGGAGTGCTTTCCATACTCCATCCGGAGAGCCTTCATGGAACTGTACCGATGTGGGCATGGTAGTTGATAAGTACATATAGAACCATAAGTTTCGTGGGGAAAATGTTTGCAGCATAGCCTCTGTTATGATCGCTCTCACCGCTACTCTCGTAATAACTAGCACAGAAGCTATGCATAGCTCTCATCATCTGACGAACGTTAAGGTGATATGCGCACTGCAATGCTTAACGAGAGCATCTTTGCACTTTCTGCCCACCACGTTGTGGAAGACCGTTTACGGTTGCTCGCGTCGGCTACTCGTTTCGTCTGACCTTTAATCCTAGTGTAGAGAATCAAGCCTGTCCAAACGTTATACGCTTCCATCGGAGGAATTTCTTGTTTTGATTCAATTGTTTCGAATATAGTTTATGCGTAGCTATTTGAATTAATTAACTTTAGTACCTGGTACCGAGCAAAGGCTAACCCGATTGAAATGATACCAAGTTTTGATCCCCAAAACGCTTCTACATAGTGTTTTTTTTTGCCCTGGCGAAAAATGCTAAAATCACACCATCAATCTCTACTTCCCGGGCGGGTACGTAGACAAAATACTTATTCATACACGCCCGAGTGTTGTTTAGTTAGATCACGCGATATATCGATGACGTTAAATGGCTTATTTTTAGTCCGGAAGAAGACTCTCCAGGGGTCGGTTGTATTAGCTGGAGACGGTTTGCATTGATAAGGAGTCTTATCGGCATTATTTTTGCCATCGGAGAAATCTTCAAATTCTGAAACGATGCCAGTCGTCGGATAGACCTCTTCATTAGTGAATACTATCATGCGGGCTTCAGTACCCACTTAAGAAGGTTCTATCGCAGTTAGTGAGATGGGATAAAGAGTTACACAAATCAGGATTACCCTCGATAAGTGATAAGATGTAGTTGCTAGTTTTTACCTAAAAAAATTGAGTTTTTTCATCCGATCTTTCGAATTGATGTTTAACGTCGATATTAAATGAATCAACAAAATCGATTTAGTCAAATCAAAAATTTATTCGAAACACCCTGTAGAAAATGATGCTATTTTTTTTTTCTAAAGTCGTTTTTTTTCTCAAAACTTCGATTTTTTCAACCGATTTTTGGCGGTTCTAAGTGACAAAATCGATTGCGTTTATTTAAAAAAATCGCTGTGGCAAAATCGTTTTTTGCTGCCCATTACTAATATTTACAACTCTCGTAAATGTTATCATGTATTCATTGCTTTGGGCAGCCGACTACCGAAAATGTATGATTAATCTAAAGTTTGTTGAAGTTAATTCTCAGTTTGCAAAAAAATGCAACTCAACGACTTCCCATTACTATTCTAAACAACTCTCTAAAATGTTATCATTTGTTCATTGCTTTGGGCAGCCGACTGCCGAGAATTTATGATTAATTTAGAGTTTATTGAAATTGATTCTCAGTTTGTTAAAAATGCAACTCCACAACATTTATTTGTGTTTAACTGAACCAAGCGGTTTGTGACCAATTTTATTATTCCTTGTTTCTTTATTTACGGCGAAACACGACATTCTAAGAATATTACAATATAATGAAAAGAATTTACTATCTCGAAACATTTGTCGATGTGTATGCAAATATCGATGTAATTCAAGATTTCGTAATACAAGTATTATTTATCGCGTGTACACTTAAGGAATGAATTGAGTATTGGTTTCTTCCTCCATCGACTCCTGTGCTATCACAATTTGATACCTAAATATCTGACACGGCCGACTTTGTATATCGGGCATACAACTTACGAACCCCGCGTAGTTTTTTTGTTAACCACTAAAAATAGAAGTATGATTGGAGACAGTAAGAACGAAAAGATACCCATTTACCATTTTTTTGCGAGAGTTGTCCTACTGGAGCTGCAGAGCTAGATTTTCGGAAGGGCTCCTCGTCAGAATCACTCACTACAATTGCAGACGAGACAGGCAACCATTAAAACACTGCTAAGGGCCAATTGGAGCGGGCCGTGATTCTAAATGTGATACGTCACTTTACGGTTCCATTATGTGCGGGTGTAGGGATTTTGCGAGCACGTGTATCATCGCGCAGGGCTGGAGCATTTGCACGTTAACGTGTCCGATCGCGTTTGCGTTTGTATGTCGCACGCGCTAACGTGAACGTAACTTCGCGTGTATATATTCTATTTTAGTTCCGTGTGCCGCTCGCATATTCGCATGTGTTCTTGGATGATCGCGCGCGGCCCATGAATGTGATAAGTTTGATAAATTCACAAACGCGGTCTCAATCACTGGGGCGTTATCCTGTTTGCGAGATTGCTGGCGTAGGTGTGCGTGGATGATCGCGAAGGGCTCGAGCGTTTGTATGTTGACGTTTTTGTATACATATTTTTTATGCCAAAACATCCTGACTCCGGCGGTAGAAGACAAAGGGTTAATTCATCGGGAAACTCTAGGTGTGTTCATATGACCCTATTCCACGCTTTTGTAAACTTTTTTTCGTTCACATCCTTGCTCTTCTTTGAGTACTATGGCTCTTAATATTAAAAGTTTTCCCTTGCTCAATAAATTTCCTTAAAACATAAAAATATCTATTCATGATTCTTTGGAGCGTGTACTTGCAGTTCGCCAGATTCAAACAAGAAACTGTCTTTATCTCAGAGAGTTACTGTTTTCTTTTTTGATAGGAACATATTGTACTCCTGATTCCCATTAACCTACCAACCAGCACGCAGTATTCAAAATCTCCAGCCAAAACCCCAAACTACCGCCGAACCAGCAAATATCGCTCAATCCGCTGCGACTGACGATCATAGATACAACCACTGACATCCGATTGATACCCAAGCAGCTGCAATGAAGCTCCCTTCCAAAAACACTGGCCACTGGCAGATTGCGTGCATATTAATTATTTAATTAAAGACCCACGGCTCAGTGAAACTCAAGCGACGAGTAGCGTCAAATAAGCTGTTTAAAAATTAAATTAATAATGGGCAAATTAAAAGACTACAAAAAAGAGTAAGGCAAATAAAAATGTTGATTTTTGAAATATAGTTTCTGTTGCCGCGCAAATGAGTTAATTATACAATGTCAGCAGTGCATAAGAAATGCATCACTGCTACGCGTAGGGAAGGTTGATGTTGATCTTAAAAACCCGAAAATGAAATGAAAAGAACACAGAAAAAGGGATCACTGTCTATTTATCAACCTCCCGCGCCTAATATACATAAGCGTGCCATACGCAGTCCGATTAGCTAGCTTTGGGTTTTTCCTTCTCACTTACTCTGCGGTTAGGATAGTAATAAAATCTTAGAAAGCGGTACAAATGTAACCGCATATTTTGTGAGCCCTTGCGGGACTGGACTAGGATTGAATAGCAGGAATCCGTATTGTGGTTAAATACGTCAGTCTTGAAGAGGCAGGGCCAAATATATAAGTAAACAAATAGGAATTGCGCCCTTCTAAGGCCATAGGAAATCTACACCGTATCTCAGGAGAATAGGGAAAAACTTAAGGACTAAAAGGGACAAATTTTCCCGTAGCGATATATGAATCGCGCGGGCAACATGTAGCTTTAAGATAACTTTTGTAAATATTTTCTGAATAAATTAAGTTTCAAAGTTCTAAAACTCCAGACGTCCTTCTAAGAAAGAAAACCCAACCACGGAAGCAGGACCACAGCCCAAGGAACATTAGGAGAGATATAAAGTCGGCCTCGCTCTGGTAAGCAAAGTGTTGGGAAAATATTCCCGTTGTTTCAGTTTCTGTAATTCGAAAAGACATATTCTGTTACTATGTTTTAATTGCCGCAAGGTTCTACTGTATCGATTTTGTTGGCTATTTTCGGCAAATTTGAGACTAAGAGAAACGAAAGCAATGAAATTGAAAGACGGATAGGTATTCTAGAGCGAATCAGTTATAAACTTAGAACGGAAAACTAGAACTAGGCAGGCTCATATGGGCATGATCGAAAGGAAATGTGAAGAATTCTTTGCCTTCTGCAGAGTAGGAGTTGGGCGTTTCACCCAAGTCTACCGCATGGTCTATGGTAAAACATAACTCATCATCATGTTTTACCGCCATGATGATGAGTTATGTTCTACCATAGACCATGCGGTAGACTTGGGTGAAACGCCCAACTCCTACTCTGCAGAAGGCAAATAATTCTTCACATTTCCTTTCGATCATGCCCATATGAGCCTGCCTAGTTCTAGTTTTCCGTTCTAAGTTTATAACTGATTCGCTCTAGTATACCTATCCGTCTTTCAATTTCATGGCTTTCGTTTCTCTTAGTCTCAAATTTGCCGAAAATAGCCAAAAAATCGATACAGAAAGACATATTCTTCATGAAAAACTAGTAACAATCCAAAAGACTTCTCAATAGAAAACGTACACGACCAGGTTTCCAGTGTAAGTGGTAGGCATAAATACGTTCAGAATACGTTAGACGTTAGACATACGTACATTAGGCATAATGGTCGTTAGACATAAAGACGTTAGGAATAATGGACGTTTGGCACAATGGACGTTCGGCATAATGGAAGCTTGGCATATGGGACGTCAGGCATAAATTATCATGCTGATGCATAGCTAACTCATTTGTCGACGGCGATGGCGGTGGTAAGGGCGTGAATGATTGCATTTTTTTATCTTGTAGAAATAAGCTGTCCGCTGACCGATCTTGAAGAAATGTTTGCTCAAATTAAATAAGCGGCAAGGGGGACCCATTTGTATTTGGATATAGAACATACAGAAATTTAAGTATATGATTAATGTTTACATACATGCATGTTGCAATTGGCCAATAAGAAAATATTTGATTTGAAGAACAGCTCATGAAATGAAGAATGATCAATTTTTATTTTTTTTTCTTCATTTCGTTTATTTGATAGGCATAAATGCGTTAGCTTGGCGGTGCCAAATTCTCTTGTTTTTACATTTTGGATATCTTAAAACTAGGAGGTTACAACGCAGAAATTTTTTTTTTATAAAAGATAAAAAAATTATGGCTATCTTAAGACTAGAAATAAGATTCTATATACAAGAGAGGGGCAAAAGAATGATCAGTTTTATTATTATTCATTCAACTAATATACAAATACGACTGCTTCTACAAAGATTGCTTTGCATAATATTTAATTCAATGATTATATTATTCATGTTATCAAAGATTAAACTACGCAAACTATCTGATGCGAGAGAGAGAGAGAAAGATAATCGTTCATGTACTGTGGAAACTGCTTAGCCATACTTAGCCTATCCAAAACACTGCAAGTTTTCATAAGTTCCGACAACTTATTGTTGTTTATAGCCGAACCAGTTTAATAAAGCTATGGTGTCCAAAATAAATACATTAACACATTTTTTGTTGATCATTCTTGTGAATTATTCATCAACATTTTGTTACAATTGCAACGGTAATATATTCAAAAAGCTTGAAATGTGTTTTGACAAAAACTGTTCACTTAAATGAAGGTCCTTCCAGCCTTACTTTTGCAATAACATGAATCAAAAAATCTGCTCCGCTAAGGGTTTAACAACTATCGTAGTATTGTTGATTTTGTAAGCTCTCGATAAAATTAAACAAGAAAAGCAAAAATTTTACTAACCCAAAAAATGAGCTTAAAGAGAGAGTATAATTTCTACAGCAAAAAGCTATGCGATATTTTGTAAATTATGCGTAACGTCTATTATGCCAAATATACATTACACGTCTATTATACCTAACGTAATTGTTTTTTTTTCTAGATGAAGAGTACAAAATAATGCCACGTAATAGGGAGTTCATGTTATACCATCCGCCATTCATTCGTATTGTCATCCTGCTTCTTGAGGTCAGCGATGGTTTATTTTTATTTTTTATACCATATTGTGAACAACGAGTTTGTATTGCTACCATTTCTATTCGGTAGTTGACTTTCGCTCGAAAGAACATACAGAACAAAGAATATTAGGCATGCGTCCAACTCACCTTCATAGGTACATGTTGTAGTCTGAGCGTGAAGCGACTCACTGCTAAATGTAATAACCGATGGGATTGGGCGGACAAAGCTCTAGCTACATTGTTAGACAAAGAGGAACAATTCTAGCTTCCAATACCAAACTAGTTACCAATACCTATCAGATCACGAACAAATAAAATGTTAAATCGATTTGTCATAGAGTATACAGAAGAGCTGTTTTAGATTAATCTGAAGATGAAAATCTTTTTAGTTAAACCGTAGATTTTCTATCGAGGAACAATTTCTGGTTCCCTTTTTTGAGCATCCAATTTTTTCCAGTTTTTATGAGATATATTTCAGTTTATTTGAAAGAACTATTAGCACCCCTGCACATAAGTTGTGCACTGTTTGGATTTAGGGTGTAACTGGTGCTAATTTGGTAATAGTTAAGATTTGCCGTCCATATGGCCCATTAGAGTGGGTCATGGTTATATGAAAAAAATAAAATTTCGCTCCGAGTAACTTTTTGGGTCCCATTTAGCTCCCAGAACAACTCTGCAAGTTTTTAGTTCGATCGGTGAAACTATATTTTTGCGCCCACGGTTTAAAGTTTACATGGGTTTTCGTATGGGAAAAACGTCTTTTGCAAATTAATTCTACCAAGAGTCACCCGTTACCTCCTAAAAATAAACAGATGATTTTTATAGGAAATTTGGCAAGGAAACAAAGTCTAGAAGACCACGAAATGATCTAATGCTTGTGGAAAAAGTTATTAGGCAAAAACCGATTGATGCCCTGAAGATTAATGAAAATTCTACTTTTCATAGCATCACTGCTGCTGACGGTAGAATTATATACAAAATCTTTAATTTTTTCTTATTATGTACAAAAGAAGACTCAATTTATCTCTCAAAACTCTTGCGAAGTGGCGAAACAGTATAGAAAAATGATTTAGACACATTAAGAGAAGATCAAAACAAAATTGCATATAATTGGACAACCACCAACAGTGGTGCTAGAAAAAATGAATATTTTATCAATCGTCAGAGCATCAATTGGTTTCAGCTTAATAACTTTTTCTCAAGCGTCAGATCGTTTCGTAGTTTTCGAGACTTTGTTTCTGTGTTAAATTTCCTATAAAAGCCGCATAACGGTTTATTTTTAGGAAGCAATGGGCGATTCCTGGAGGAATTATTTTGTGAAAGTTAATTTTTCCGTATAAAATCCCATTTTAACTTTAAACAGTGGGCGCAAAAAATATAGTTTCAGGGATCAAGTTAAGAATTTGCACAGATGTTCTAGGACCCAAATGGTACCCAAAAAGTTGCTCGGAGCTAGAATTTATTTTTTTGTCCCACCTTAATGGCCCATACATCATATACATAAAAAATTAATAAATAAATGGCCCAAGTTGATGATAGTTACTGATGAAGAAAACTCGAAACACCAAAATCCAACTTCATCTATTACTAACAAACCTAGATTGAATTATCCGCAAAATTCGAATAACTTAGCGTGATTAAGAACAAAATTGTTGTTCAGTTTATTATTTTGTAATTTTTGTTCAAAACACAGTTGGCAAATTTCGTTATATTGTTTTGAGTTTTTGAAATATCAGAAGATCGATGGCATATTTTTTCAATTCTTTAAGATTTAAGCACTTTTTAATGGAAGACAACAATATACTGTAACAACTAAAATATATTTTTTGCGTATATGTCCGTAGAACTTAATTCAACCAATTTATGTAATATCCCAAAAGTCGTATGACAAAAACTATCACGACAAACCCGTTCATAAAAATACATTCCCACGCGCTCAATAGATTAACTCTTGTGATATATCCCATACTTTAGCCCAACAACATACTACAATGAAAAATTATCATCACGTTTCACTCTCAGTATTGGTAAAGACTTTCCCTTTCCCTCCATCATACATTAAACACCGCACGTCGTAGAGCGCAATATGTAGAACTCCTCGAGAAGCCAGAATTATACACATCCACAAGTCCTTTCCAGTTGAAGGGTTCTCCAGCGATGCGTGCTTTTTGGGTCGTGCACTCTATAGCTCTTCTGTTCTAGGCTGCCGCCACTGTGAGGAATACGAAGCACAGGGAACGAGGCACCTGTTTACCGTTACATTAAACCGCACCTGCCGACCGACCATCAGCACGTCGTAAAGAAAACGACACGGGTGGGGGGGGGGCGTCTTTGCAGAAGAACCTCCCGTCCCTTCCCATCATCTGCGTCATTAACGAATGGCAATGGCACGACAGAGTACCGTGTATCATTCACACATGTACCTTTAGTATTATATGTGGTCCCGTATACCAGGAGAAAGCATTTCCACACTGCAGTGGATGTCTGTTTAAACAAGGCCTTCGAAATGTCCGTTCCCGGAGTACGCCTTTGAAAGGCGAACAAAATAGTTATGAGAAGGAACACATGTTTTAACAGCACCCTTAGGATAGCAAGGTGACAATGGCGGCGGCGGCGATGCTGATCATCCGGTTCGGCAGGGTCAAAAAAGGGAGTAGTAGAACATCAACCAACATGTCACATTACATATACACAGCATTCAGTACGCTTTCCCGCAGAATAGTTCAAATTGAAACCACAAACAAAACTGCACTCCTGGGTCTTACTCTACTGTAACGGCAGGCTGGTAATATTTTGGTTTACCTTCGAAGGTAAACGAACTAACCGCAAACCCATTATTATTCATGTTTTGTACAAAGCTGCGCCAATGAATGTTTGTCTTGAGTATGAATATCCAAACAACTATGTACTGCTTGACTTCCTACCAGATGATATAAAATTCAAAATCGTATATAGAAAGAACAACATTCATGTGGTGCCAACCAGTGTGCAGTGCGGTAAGTATGTTGTAAAATCCCACAACAATAGTTAACTATCAGTGTAATCTTGTAAGCAATAGTGCGTCCTCCTTTCCAGAGGAAAGTTCTTCCCACACTTTTCAAACGTCAATTCTACATAGTAATAGGCTAATCTGTTCTCCTACAAACCCTTAAATTAGACCCAAACACAAATCGGCATAAACTCCAATTCATAATAAAGTACCGTCGGAGCACAATCACAGTGTCCCAATGTAGTCACAAGCCTCTCACCACCACCACCGCCCTACGAGACGTTGCCTGATTGGAATGTTTCAATTGGAACAATGTTCACAGCACTGCAACAATCAAACCGATCCGGTCCCGGGACCACTTTCCTCAGTTAAGCTTAGACGGAAATAGACTCTGGGAAATTAAGGGAAAGCGAGGGAGGGTTGTGTTCTGTTAAGATTCTCCACAGGTATAGTAACTAAACTAGAGTGGCAATGGTAACCTGTCATGCGTATCATCCGAACCATACTCTGCATATTTGTGAATGCACAAAAAATTCCCAAGCAAATATTTGCATCTTCCACATGACCGAACATTCAAAGCTGACAAGAATGCTAGCAGCAACTGAAAGTACCTCCGGCTACCAGGCCATCACCGAAGGGCGGCACTTAGCGTGAGTGCAGGCGCCCGACCCAGATTGAAACAGATTAGGGTGGTTGAAATAGTTAACCCAAATGGACACATTTGAGGGTAATTGGAATTCGGTTTAAGCTTGTAGTTTGAATGGAGTTTGACCGCTCGCTGGCATTCGTTACTGAACTGACTTTCTGGTATTATGGTAAATTACAAACTCATAGATGTTCTTGATCCTTGATCCTTTTGATTAATTTACTTGGACTTTAAAAATCTGTTTACTCTCGATACGAGAGAATAGGCTTTTAAAAGCAATGAGCGGTATGTCACTGTGAGTTCGTTCACTCTGTTCCCATAATAATTTTTATTTTCTCAATCAACTATGCAGATTAGTCCCTCCATCCATAACTATATCTACCGCAGGCAACCTTCGCTAGGACCATAGTAAGGATATCTGCGTCACAGAGTTTATGAAACTTTTTTTTTATTGTTCCTCCCCATCAGACTCGGGATGCAATTTGCCAATAAAAATGGATTCCCATTCCGAGGGTCGACCTGGCCTTTTGATTTTTATTGCTTTCTTTGAAGCCTGCTTATCCGGCTTACGAGCCAGCAAATAATGGACCGGGATGTCCTATCTACCTACCTTAATAAAGTTCGATTGACTGTTTCGAACCACCCCCGTCTCTGTCTCCAATCCGTATGATAAGAGCAACGATCAGCCATTGTGTTTTAAATTATTCATCTCGCTCACCTTTTTGCATGACAAAAGGACTGAGCTATCGATTGCTTCCCTCCGGTTGCCGGAATATAACCTCAACGTTCGTTATATCATATCAGCTACCCGCCCGATAATCGTAATAAGCTGACCATCAGAAAGCGGGTCAATTAGAGCCGGAAGTATCTCCATTATCAAGAGAATAACATTTTGGGAGAATTTTACTGTTTTCCCTTTTGTTGGACTGTCAGCTGGCGGGAGAGGGGTTTTTGCGGTTGTACTCAATGCTCTGCGGCAGCATCGAAATGAACTTCCTAACAACAAGTGGAAGCCAGAAGTGGAAAACCGACACAAAAAACCGTCATTAAATGTGGAAAGTCTATGGGGTTGTTTGTGAGAAAAACCGAAACTCTAAAGTCGCCCACCCGACTCAAAGGCAAAAAGGGGAGAATGAAAAAAAGGCCACTGAAATCAAGTAGCGTCCCAGTCCCAGTTGGCAATAGCTGACGCGGGATGATTGTTGGGTTCCATGATTTATCTGTGTTCCCATTTCGTTTTGACTCTACGTTCTGTGCCACGGATGGAGCTGGGAGCAGGGAACAGGGGTAGAGGGAATCGAAAATCTGTGTCGTTTCGTTGCTGAAGGCCAAAGTTTCAGTCTCGGCCACGGGAGAAGAAAGAATGACCGAACGTAGCGAAAAGAAACGGTATCATGAGCTTGATTGTTGGGCGACAAGAGACCAGACGACCTGAAACGGGTCTCTCCGTGAGACCGGGTTCGTTTTTGTGTGGTTGGGATCGTTTTTGGTGGTGCACTGCTGGATGATCCCAAAATGAGGTTAATTTCAACTGAAGAATGGATGATGTGGACATTGAAAAAAGGTGTGAATAGGGGAATTTTTACTAAGATTTGTATTTGTATGGAATGGCTGTAACATTCGGTTTGAGTAAAGAGTTTTGATTTGGATGCCTATCGTTGATTTTTTGGTTTATCCTTGTAAGGGTTTTGGAATCTTTCATATTTGCATTATGAGAGAAGTACCTAAAATTTTGTAGCTACTCTATTATATAATTTGATTCACGGAGGCAATTATATGTGTTTGCAGTTCAAATAAATAAGCTTGAGATTGAGCTTGTACGGTGTTACGGGAGGAGATTGCTGGTACGGATAGAGTTTCGATTCAAACTTGGGCTGGACTTTGCGTGTGATTCAAGATTTTAGGAGTGTTTGAACGCCCGGCTGTCAGGAGACTTGCCTAAAAACACGTTTGACGAATATGGTAACGGCGAAGAGCGAGAAAATGTCTAGAAACAAACTCAATTCAAATATTATTTTACAGAAGACTCACTAGCAACAAATTTCAGACAAAAATATTTGAGAGTAGTAAATAAACTGAGACTACGACTAAAAAACTATCGATTGATTATACGACGAGAATATGAAATAATTTTGAGCGGCCCAAAATAAGACTTAACTGTACTGAACACCTTTCACGCGCGCATGCTTTATTATTATTCCAACTATTAGAAATCTTTTTCTCTCTCTATGAAAGGTATTATACTGTACCTTGACGTGGTCCGGGGCCTTCTCCACTAAAGCAGTATTACAGTATTTTATCATATAGAAACTTTGGGGACGACTACTTTCTTTTTTGTTAAGCTACATTGCACAGTTGTCCAGAATGCAATTTTAGCAGGAATTTAGAGATTTTACCTAAACTAAACAATTTAGCCATATTATGTCTTTGGAAAAGTTTTCGTAGTTCGTGAGCCTCTTCTTTTTGATAAAACAACAGTTAGGGTGGTTCTAATTTTAATAAGATCAAAAATTGAATTTTTTTGATCATACTAGATAGAGCCATATAACCTTCAGCGAAGTTCTAGAACGACATATTTTAGAAAAGTTTGCTGAAGACTTGTAAGCTCTATCTGTCATACATTTCATTTTACAGCAAATTTAAAATCAACGGATAGAAGGTTTCTTAGTGTTTCTTAGAAAACCTGTTTTATTCCAATAAAACAGGTTTTTATTTAAAACTGAAGTGGTTTTCAAACACCTTTAAGATTGATTAATTAATTGCATGGCACCACAAACCTAACTATTATCATGGAAATGTTATGAACGCTTTTTCGCAAAAAATGGGGTTTTTGGGAATACCAATATCACTCACTGGGACAATAAAAGATAATTATCTTGATTCGAGGTATAATTGAGCAAAAAATAACAAAAGCGATATTTTTTAAAATTTCATAAAAAAATAAAAGAATTGATTGTTGATTTTTTTTAGTACTTATATCTTTTGCCAGTTTAAACGTAATACCGTCAGAGCAGAAAGTTACATACTACACCTCTTATCTACCACATCGTGCAAATTCAAAGGCGATTTCTTACATTGCTTAAAACAGCGTTTTGAGGTACTTATTTCATTGGAGTCAAATCTGTTTATATAAAAATTCAAAATGTAAAACAAATAAAAAATGGCACCTTTAAGCTAATGCAATCGTACCTTATCAAATAAACGATTTGAATAAAAAACTAGCGATTAGTGATTTCACATATTCCACAATGTTTGTGTGGGTGTAAAAAGTGCCATATTTAGGCAGTATTATTTAAAAAAAAGGTCATAGTAGGCTATAAAAATATCTTTTGAATCAAACAAGATAGTGCTTGGTCGCCAAGGTTTTAGAGGAGATGATTTTTATAAATTTTGCAGAAGACTTGTTGTCTCTATCACTCACAGTAATCGAGTTACGAGACGTTTTCTATGATAAACTCCTTAAATTCTTATTTTTACCTATATATATTTTTTCCGATTTTTCGCATTAATAATGTTCGAAGATATTTTTATCATTACAAAACCAGCTTTCCTGAAACGACCAAATAGCTGTGAATATTTAGTTAAGAGTTATGGTTGATTGTGATTTTATTTTAGCTTGTTTTTGAGCCCGTATAAATTCACTATGGACAAAAACTGTAATTATGTTATAAATAATTCTCATAGGTAATATCGTTTGTCCATAAGCGCCCGTTCAGAAGTTATACACTGTTGAGAGTATTAAGTCTGGCCCTCCTAAAGGCGCTGACGTTCAAAGTCGCTTCGCTTGATTTTCTGAGTGTCGCATACTCGGCGTACTAGCGTGTCTGCCGGAAGGTTAACACCGATTTACAATGTAGGGCCTTCGAGAACCGATCGATTCATGAACGCGCTTGCAACCGGTTTTGTGTTATCGCGAAAGTCTCGAGTGTTTGTATCTTATTTCTATAACCGTATGGGCGATTGCATATTCCCGTGTGCTTTTGAGTTTTCACGTGAGTGTGTACATACATGAGATCTAGGCCGATAAGCTTACAGCGATTCTGGTAGCTCGGAAGGTTTAACCGGTCCCTTCACGGGAGACGACCGAGGGCGAATCTGATAAATTTACGTTGGATAGATTCGATGCGTTGAATATAGTGGATTTTACCGTAAATATTGCAAATTAAGGCAGATTTCAGCGGATTATAGCTGAAGTATAGCGAATTTCAGCGGATTAAGACCGCTCGGGCCCCCTGGGCACTATTGAATAAAGGGGCCCTTATAGTCGAACAAAATTCTTCGTACTTTATGATGCGTTTAAGGCTATTTTCGTAAACAATTCCCTCGGGTATGCAAAGCTGCGTAAATGTTGCAACATCTGTTATATATTCTAATATATGTCAACAGATGCCAATATTCATTGATAAATGGGCGAAACATTACTAGTTTAGAAATCTACCGCTGAAGTATAAGACTTTCTGATAAATTAAATACGGACAAAATACGGAAACAATGCATAATTATCTACTTTCATTTTTGTGGGTTCATTCTATCATAAGATTTTTAGGGTCTTAATGCTGTTCACGAAAATATAGCACCACAAGTCTTTCTCAGCACAATGTAGAATAACCACATTTAGTTTAAGTACACTTCAACGTGTAATGTTCATATTCTGTAAATTTCAGGAAATATCTTTTTAAATTAGACTGATATTTACCACTAGAGATAAATTTAATAACGTTGAAAATTTTTGGTCTGACAAGCAATCTGCAGTTGCGGCAAAAGAACCAGGTCAGATTTATGTCACAACCGGAATAATTACCTAGGGTAACGAGTGCGCCTTCATAAACGTCGACTACCTCTTTGCGATTTGGCCTGATTTGACATTTAAAATTGCATAGTGATCAAAATAAATTTTGCGCCCAAAGACTGCAATACGCCAAATTGTCCGGAACTTCAGTAAATCGAAAGATACTGGGCAATTACGAAACAGCAGCTAAAAATCTGATAATGCTAAAAATGAAATAAAATTGTAATGAAAGTAAAGGATAGCTGAGAGAGAAGTTACAGATACTACTGTGTAAAAGTTTATGAGTACCATTCACAAATGTTTTTAAATATTTCATATCACAAACTGAATCTTTTTCATAATTTTTTTAAATAATTTTAGTATTTTTAGAATTAATTTTTTACCACGGTTACTACGTAGTGCAATAATTTTGGATTCGGTTGACCATGCATTATAATAGGGGATATAATACTATAACAATCTACGACAACCAAGTGCAATATGCCAATAAAACTGAACTGTTAAAATTATGCATTGGTTGGTTACGATTTTAACAACGTCTTTAAACGAATCGATCAATTTCTATTGATCTCTATTTTTAAACTACGCGGCTTACAAAAGTGGTATTCGTGACATATTGAACGTGAGCAGTACCACATTCCTGATGTGATGAAACTGGATATATTGTGGATTCAGAAAAGCCGTAATTTGTTTCTCAATAAACATTCCACTTTGCAAATAGAACGCTTTGAGATCAGTCAGGTTGGCGAATCCCTTTCAAATAATTTAGAATCAGGAAAATTCTTTTCAAGCCTCGCCTTTCTTGCTGCAGGATAAGGAATAATGATTCTGACACTGAAATCAGTAACTCAGGAATGTTCTACTTGTGATCGGTATATGCTGATCGGTGAATGCTCATCGAAATATTTTTTGAAACAAATAAAAAATACACATTATTAAATCAATAAAATTTAAATTCTGACTACACTCCCGATGGCTGGCTGTCCTGAGCTCAAGTTGATTCTGACGAAATTTACTTTCGATAATCAGTTACCAAGAGTCTAAATATTTTACATAGAACTGTATTTATTTATTTGAATCAATCAGTAAACTGTTGAGACATTAGTAAGTACAAGCCTTCTGCAAGCAAAATTATATTTTCAGTCGCAGCTTGCTTGAAGTGAACCCTGATTAAATACCTACCCAATTCGTGGTACTTATGGGATTGTCACTGAGTCGGGACCTTCTGTTAAGTAAGTACCACATCTACACTTCCTTTCTATTATCCCACGTTACGGTAACTTGGAGTGGGACAATTGTTCCTCAATTAGAGAGTCATCTGTCTAGAATCTACGAAGTATACCGTGCTTACGCAGCGCAACGTAACCTTTTTAAGGGATCATCCATAAATGACGTAGCATTATATGGGGGAGTTTTGTATTTTGTGATGATGTGTGACGACAGGGGGTAGGGGGTTATGCCATGCTACGTAGCGTTTTTAAAGCGGAATAGAATAGAATTTTTAAAAAAAATTGCGGTGACAAGCGGGGGGTAGGGTTACCGTCAAGCTACTTAATTACCGGGGGGTATTTAGAAGTTTGTGACGAAATGCTACGATGGGGGAGGGGGTGTTAAAAATTACTCAAAAAATGCTACGTCATTTATGGATGTACCCTAATAAGTTCTGGGATTTCATTCATTTTTACCCCTTGTGCAGGTACGCTAAAACACATAGTTAAATAGCAACGTTTCTGAGACTTGACGAAATTTAAATCCCTTTTTGCCAGAGGCAGAATACGGTCTTTCAACTCCAGCGTTGAAAAACTCGTATGGTTCTATTAAAATTAACTTGGTTAGAATTATATTTACTAAAGAACTTTATATTGTTCATAGAACCTGGCACCAAAACAGATCATATTTCCTTTTTTAGCATTGATATATAAAATAATGTTAAATTATAATCCCCTAGCTTTAAGAATGTAATGTAAAACAAAGAATTAGGCACCTTCAAGCTAACATGATTAAACGAATTGATTAGAGTGGAATATTTGTAGGCTGGCAAAGATATTCACAAACCTCAACATTCCACGAACGGAATTTACCTGTACCTAACCTATAAATTTATTTCAAATAATTCAAGTATCTCTCCGATCCGCAAACCCCCTGACCCAGACGACGAAGTAGGCTTGCGGGCCAATACAGCAACCTTTAATCAAACATTCCTTTTCCAGCGAACCAAACCTGTAGTCATTCGACAAAAAATAACATCATTATTAGAAAGAATTTAATTAGGAACACCTTGATGCCCGCCGGGTGTAAAGCAATCAGTGTTCCATTGCGAAACAAGCAAACAGCCTCGCCTTTGTTCGACACGGATAGGCAGCGTTTACGTTTTATCTTACTTCTTCGGCCTCGTAAAGCCCCATTCCCAGCCAGAGCATCCCAATGAAAGCCAAGAGCGGAAAATTCCACCCGGAAACGTGCTCAACATTCTTTTTCCGCCCGCTACTTTCACTTATTTTTCCAGCGAACATTCACGTGGGAGAAAGCTCCATCAACGACGACGACCCACTGTGTCAGTCAGTCAGGAGAGAGGCGCACTTATCATTTCGCGGTACTCTATACCCTGTCAGAACACCAGTTCCGTTCGCCAATGTGCCAGCCAGCAAGTCAGCAAGCAACACATCATTGATAATGCTGTTCGTATAGATATGGTTAGGCAAGGAGGGACGCGCTTCGTTTGTAGATCCTTCTTTGCACACAATTACGACGAAGCAGCTCGAAGCCAAAGTGAGATGACGTACTTGTCATCTCTGTTCCAAATGCTGCCACAAATAGGTCTCTGTAGCTGTCTAGATTGGAAGATCGGTGGTGGTGCTGTTGTTAGGTTTACCGGATGCCGGGCAGTGGGGCGACGAAGACGGACGTAACACTTCAACAGAGCGCATTGTGCCCCAGGTGACAGGAGTCGCGCCTTAAAGCACTCTTCAATCAGTGAAAGTCGGCGGGAAAGCTTGTTCGGGGTGGACTATTAAACGGAATGTTGTTCATTAGGAGGTGAATAAATAGAATAACATAGCTCGTTGAGATGATACCTCCTGGAGCATGTTGGTGCAGTTTCGTGGAGCGTTTGATTTTGATTTAACAGGAGGGGGAGAGAGCGTCGATTTCTAGTTAAATTCGCACTGAATGGAAATAAAATTTCTTCGCCAAACAAGGCACGTACACTGTGTTAACTAATAGAGTAGAGAAGATTGAAATGTTTAGTTTTAGTTTGATTCGTCTCATTCTACGAATCACTGACTGGTAAAGGAATTGGTGAAACGCTTGGTAGGAATCGTAAATTAGTGTTATCAAAATTAAATTTGAGGTCTGTATGAAGATCTTTGACTTGATATATCCGAGTTGCAAACTTATCTACTTGCAGGGGCTGTTGTCCACTAAGAGATGGATATCATTGTTATCTGCTCCGGACAAAACCCAACCCGGGAGATTTCCAGTAGTTTGTCCTACTAGAGCTGGATTCTTGGAAAGGCTCCCCGTCAGAATTACTCACTACAAGTGCAGACGAGACAGGAAATGCCACCCACTAAAACACTGCTGCTTACAGTAGACCGTGAATGCGATATTGAGTGTACGGTTTAGATGTGCTGGCGTAGGGACAACACGATTGCGTGGATCATCGCGAAGGGCTCGAGCGTGTCCATTTGCATTTGGGTCATTCCGCGCGAAGTGATCAAGGCACGTGTAATCGACCTTCACAAATTTGAACTAAATTTGGTGGAATTGTTCATCTAGGGCCAATATATAAAAACCCAAATTTGTGTGTCAATTGAACCACCCCTCGGGTCATGGGAGCACCCCCCGTTTTGACAAACTGCCAAAACTCTTGATTTTCTTTTGATCATATCTCTGGTATCTCTAGAGTAAATATAGAATTAAACCGCAAGATAGCTTTTGAAGAAAATTATTCAAGGAATCTAGAAAAAATATAATTTTTGGCGGCAGTGCTGCCAACTATGCGATTTTTTCAGTTGCATATTAAAAATTAATTTTTCTTTCAATTCATATATTTTTATTTTGAAAATTCTAATGCCATCGTGTTCCTCAGACATTTTTACATAAGAAACACTTATAATCTCAATATAATTTGAGCGGATCCTAAGATAGTTCGATTTCTTTTTCACATTAGAAAAACTGCAAAATATGTATGATTTGTATCACGGAGCAGAAAAATATTAAAAATAGGGGATTTTGGGGTTAAAATGACCCAGTACCTCACTTTCCCGATTTTTCTAGAAACAGGAATACCTCCGGTCATTTCCTTTAAAAAGTGGTATAAATTGTAATTTTGTAATTGTTACTTCAAAAGTTATAGCATTAAATATATATTTTCCTCCATATTTTCCCATAGTACCAATTTCAAAAATTTCAAGCGAAGTGAGCGGGAGTATAGAATTGTCCAAATGATGAGAAATTTGGCATCTGAACTTACTTTGACATTTGTCACAATATGTGAAGGGGGGGGGGGGGGGGTTGGTGGTCCTTTGACAATTCAAGTTTTTTTTTTGCAATGCTCTACTAAAGCTGTCTGCGTTGTTCCAGTGTGTCGAGACGGATCATGCGACATCAAGTAGGATACTGTGGACGGTCAAGAGGATTCCGCCATGGAAGGTCTCGTAGTGCGAGTCGGACAAATCTCTTCTGCACCCGTTCAATTCGTAAGTTCCGTGTAAGCTGATGAGGGCTCCAAATTAAAGATCCATTTTCTAGAAGTGGGCGAACTAGCGAACAATATAACGCCTTCATACAATGCGGGTCCTTGAAATCCCGGCCGATTTTAGAAATGAAATCGAGTTGTCGGGTTGCTTTAGGGATTAAAGCTGAGCGAAGCTGATTGAATGTTAGCTTCATATCCAACAAAACGCCGAGGTCGCAGACGAAAACAACTCTAGTGAGCCTTTGCCCATCGATTTGGTAGTCGTAACGTAACGGACTGAACATGCGGTGAAAAGTTATGACTTGGCATTTTGCAATGCTAATAATTAGCCAGTTTCTACGAGACTGGTTCAAGAATGTATCCAGAAGCTCTTGAAGACGGATGCAGTCGTCGATAGATCGGACTACGAGGTACAATTTCAAATCATCGGCTTAAACCAGTTTGCACCACCAAAATAAGCAGCAAGGCAGCATCGTTGAAATATAATGCAAACAGTAGGGGTCCCATGTTGCTGCCTTGAGGGACTCCAGATTTGTTCGTAAATTGAGAGGAAACACAAGAGCCAAGCTGCACACGTAGGACTCTGTTACTCAAGAAAGAATTCAGCCATTTAACAAAATTTCGTGACATCTTGGTTAAAAATATTCGGTGGTCAATTCGATCGAATGCAGCTTTTAAGTCCGTGTAAACTGCATCAATTTGATGCAAGTTGATGTGAAATCTGGAAGATTTGTGGTTACGGATCGTCCTATGTTGATCGGTGGAAATGTAACATGTAAAGCATGCCTGCTTTAAAGATCCTTGAAGCATGTACGCGTTATATCAGCTTTCCATATGCATATAGATCAAACGATAATACTATATTTCGGATGCGCATATGTGCATTAATGATGCTAATATAGAGCTTTAGTGCATTGTTGATGCTATAATGAAGTTCCAATGCAACATTAGTGCAAATATAATGCCAATATTGTGCAATGGCTTGGTTAATCGGGTATATTGTCGCTCTCATTCCTTTTATCCGCTACAATTACTTCGATATTCCCTAAAAAAATGATTTATTTCGCCTTTCGTCTGCTGTGTAATACAGACAAGA
This sequence comes from Topomyia yanbarensis, assembly GCF_030247195.1. Lineage (NCBI taxonomy): Eukaryota > Metazoa > Arthropoda > Insecta > Diptera > Culicidae > Topomyia > Topomyia yanbarensis. The sequence continues at coordinate 22,203,029 of NC_080670.1, read as the reverse complement.
CGACATAAATAGTTTTTTGGCACGCCTTCACTTCCATCGTGACTGCCACAATTACGCAATTCGCAGGATATAAACAATTGACTTTAAGGAGAAACTTGTAAAGTTTGTGGTAAGAGTTGCAATAAATTCATATTCGTCCTTTTGAGCTAAAAATAAACGATACAGTGTTGTATAAAATTGCAAAGTAATGGTAAATGTAAATGTTTGTTCATTCGTCAGCAAAATCGATAAAGAAGATGATCAATCATGTCTGAATCGACACGCAAAACCGAATGTATCTTATAAATATGCATTTTGAAGCTAAACCGGAACCACAACAAGCAACGAAAGCTGGCAGATGTGATTGATTTGGTAGATAAGCACACGTTTGAATCGACAAGAAACATCATAAACACAATTTCAGATCTTGCCAGGAAAAAAATCTAACCTATAAACAGCCGTAACGAACACAAACACACACACACACACAAGATGTCAGTGTCGAGTTATTTGCATTCCTTTCTACCAGTGGCTGCGGTGCGGTAAGTGCTCTTGTCGTCCGCGTAATTATCACGTTTTCATAATTATGCACCATGCACCCACCCGATTCGGGGCGCAAAAATGTTGCGACTTCATTAGACAGAAACTTTTACCGGCACCACCTCGCGAAGTTGGTCTCGTCCGTGGGGGTGGCTTCCGCCCGGGTTCTGGTGCGGTGACAGTGTCAGCGAAACAGACGACAAAAAACAACTTCAAAAGGATTTCTACTCAGTGTAGGTGTGCGCACTCACGGTTTGTATACGTGTATTGTATACAGTTGAAGCGGTTCATTTCATCGTACTATTTTTACACGTCGTTTTAAAATATGTACTCAATTTGTTTCGAGAGTCCTTTTCAATTAGACTGCGCTTTCGCAATTTTTGTTTTTTTTTTTGTTTCTACCCTTTTAGTTGCAAATAAACATCAACTTTTCATTGCAACCTTGTTTTCGGTTTTCTTTTTTTTCATTAGTCATCAGGCGAAGTTCGTTCGTTTTGTACTGGAAGTAGTTCTATGGATTGCCGGCTGATTGGCACGAGAGTTGTTGAATAATTACTGTTTTGGATATCACAGTGTGAGTATACTTATACAAATGTTTTTTTAGTGTGGTTGGCCACCGCACTGGCTGTTGTCATTCGGTCCAATCACCGGTTTGTGCATTGCCTCCAGCGCTATCTGGGCGAGCCCAACATCTTGCCGTTGGTAGCTGTCATCGACACGCTCTAACAGCGAGTAACGTGTTTCTTCCTTGTCCTCTATTACCACTTCATGTGGGCACTGCACGGTGATAATGCTATACTTAAAGACATGGCCTTTGAATCTCACTGCCAGATTTTCAAAACTGATTAGACAGGGACAAGGAGTTGTGCAGCGAACAACCTTGGATAAAGTAGACCTCTTGATACAGCATCTGACATCACAGTTTTGGACTGTATTATACGGTATATATAAAGGGCCAAGAATTTGGTATTTTACTAAAAATATGCACTGGTAAACGGTAAACGGTAACCAGTTTCAACGTGTATATCAGTTCGTCCAAATTTTAATTAACGGAATGATTGACGGAATTGAATGATTTTAATTAACGGAATCTAATGTTTTATCACATCTCGGGTCAAACTAACTTTTCCATTGTCACCCACAACATTCGTAGCTGGATTATTTGAAGCATGCTGATTTAACGAAGTCTATCTGGCTAATAAGCTGCAGAATTTCCCGTTACACCATCACCACAACTCATACTTGGTTCTGTTAGGGTTTGTACCCATTTTCCCCCGGGGGAGTTCAAAGATCCATCCAAACAACGGGAAATCGAAACAAATTGCAATCACCAAATGACACGGCAAAATAATTCCTAGCAAAACCAGAGCAAACCGCAGTTCCCAATTCCAGCAAGCGAGCGGGAATGCGATGCATCTCCCCACCAACGTCACGGTGCAACTTTTTGATTATGTTTCTGCATCTCATAACTCATTTCGACATTAATTGCGAAACTCGTTAGTGTAGCGAGCGTGCAAGCTCATCCGCCCGGACCGCCCTGGGAATGCTGGGAATTACAATACGACATATTTTTCGTTGATGTTTACTTCGGCGTGAAATCTCCCCGGATGTTGCTTTCTGGTCCACCGACTTGCCGGCAATTGGAATCTGTTGTAGCGAGCTTGCAATACCATTTCTATCGCCCGTCCCTCTCCTCATCCTTCCCCGAAAATCACTCACTAGCCCATGACATTCTCTGTGGAAAGCTGCGCCGCCCGCTCGGTGCTTCAGGATCGCATCCAATCCGCATCCGCAACCATCGGTCGGATTTAATTGTTGAAAAATATTTCATCCCGGACGCCAGGATTTCGGCTTCTCGGTACACGAGGCAACTATTTTTTTTTTTGCTGGCTCCGTCGTCGGTAGAACGTCGTGCATACCTTCCGCACCATGTAACCATCATCAGCATTTGCAACGCAGCGAGTAGTCCCGTCCAAGGCAACAACAAATGTACCATTAAGATGAGCAAACACAATTTTCAGCACCGATGATTCTCTTTCAACCACCACCACAGGGACGGGACAGCAGATTTCATGTTTTTTCGTTATTCTGAAGTGCCGCGCCGTTGCAAAACTGGAGAGACTGGATCGGAGACATAATTTTGGCTCATTTTGGGGTAGTACAAATCGTAGTTCGGGGCAAAACGGTACCACCGGGGAAAATTGCTGGGAATGTTTGTACTGATTCGTTGGGTAGGTCACAGGTTGCCGGGAAAGTTTGTTTGGCAAATTCCATTCATTCGGAACGAGCTTCGAAAAGGCCACGGAAGTGCTGGAGAGGACGCAAAAATGTCTTTGCTAAGCCAAATATTTCATAGCTGCACTGGTGTTTGAAAAATATCTCTAGGGAACATAGCGATTTGAAAGAACTACAGTAACAGTACGCTGATGGTGATATTAACGTTACGCGTGTGAACAGATTCGTATTGGCATTATTCGGAATAGTGTCTTAAAACCACTGCCTCCAGTCTGCTTCCAGATTTTTTTGGCGTCAGTGAACGGACGTTGTGGATTTCAGCCGTTACAAAGATATAGTGTGCATCTATTAAACTGAAGTTGATTATATCTAGTTCCACCATGTACGCAACATCGTACTAAGGAGCTTCAACAGTTACGGCATGGCAGAGCAGTTCATTTGCGATAATAAGATTAAACACTTTTTCGAATGTGCCAATGGTAGGGTCAAGATTACCGTGTATTAAGAAGATAACTCAATCGAGGTACGCCTGCATGATCTGTATATGAGCTTACTCGATAGTACTATTCGCAATACGAAGAAATACTCTCCAATAGAGATGATAAATGGAGGACATTCTCTTCAGGGGTCAAAAATGCTGTTCGCCTGACACTCTTGTGATCCTGTAATCTGGCTCTACTGGTGCTCAAACTACGATGCGTATTTACGTAAATAAATCTCTCGCGCGTCAATACTGTAAATAATCTACACTACCGTCAACTTTTTTGTACCATGAACCTTTCCGAAACCTTCCTAGGTTTTTTTGCGGACCCCACGATTTTTTACGAACAAAATTTTTGAAATTCCAATATGCACCCGGAAAAGAAGATCTTCTTCGGGGACCTCCAAGAATTACTTCACGGCCCCCCAAGGAGTCCGTGGCCCCCAAAACGAATTTTTCGTAGGTCAGTTTTTTCGAACAAAAAATCTAAATATGCAAAAATGGGGGTTATTGTTGTTTTTGGTCTATAAAAGATTCTGAGAAACAAGGATAATTTCTTGACTAGCATAAAAATAGATTATCGCTGATTACGATTCTGATAAGAGAATTTGAAAATTCAACATGACGGCTACACAATGGCAGCCATTTTTTCACAAAATTTGCGAATTTCGTTACAATGAGCATCAAACTCGATTTAGGAGAGTTTCGGGGTCGCTGACTACGATTCTGATGTCAGAATTCGAAAATTCAAAATGGCACCTACCAAATGGTAACCATTTTTTTACGAAATTGGCAAATTTTGTTACAGTCAGTATAAAACTCAATCCACGGGGTTTTATTGGGTCGCACAGCCGCCATATTGGATCCGCCGTTTTGAATTTGACATTTTCGACGTCAGAATCAAAACCAGTGACCCCGAAAACCCCCATGTAAGACGTTTTAGGCTAATACAGTCGCCATATTGGATCTGCAATTTTGAATTTTCGACATCAGAATCAGAATCAACGACTCCGAAAACTCCCTTGTAAGACGTTTTAGGCCAATATAAAAAAATGAAATTTAGCCAAGCACATTTACCACATTGAATCCGCCATTTTGGATTTTACATTTTCGACGCCAGAATCAGAATCAGCGACCCCGAAATCCCCCTTGTAAGACGTTTTAGGCCAATATAAAAAACATGAAATTTAGCCAAGCGTAGTCGCCATATTGGATCCGCCATTTTGAACTTTACATTTTCGACGTCAGAATCAGAATCAGCGATCCCGAAATGTAAGAAGTAAGTAGCCAATATAAAAAATGAAATTCAGCCAAGCACCGTCGCCATATTGGATTCGCTATTTTGAATTTTACATTTTCGACGTCAGAATCAGAATCAGCGACCCCGAAAACCCCCTTGTAAGACGTTTTTGGACAATATAAAAAAACATGAAATTTAACCAAGCACAGTCGCCATATTGGATTCGCCATTTTGGCTTTTACATTTTCGACGTCAGAATCAGAATCAGCGACCCCGAAAACCCCCTTGTAAGACGTTTCAGGCCAATATAAAAAACATGAAATTTAGCCAAGCACAGTCGCCATATTGGATTCGCCATTTTGAATTTTACATTTTCGACGTCACAATCCGAATCAGCGACCCCGAAAACCTATATAAAGCTAAAAATAACAGTACCTATTAACAATGTAAAAAGCGCCGGATCGACGCTAACTATTCTTGTGTTACTGAGCAAACCCCTAGTCAATCGTGATGTCCCATAAGAAAAGTAGTTCATTTTAAGCTAATGAGAACTAGTGAAATCGAAACACTAGCTCTTATCAGCTTAAAATGAACTCCTTTTCTTTCACGGCCATCAGGAACACAAATAGTGTCCACTTTATTGGAGCAATAAGATACTATTGTGTTCGATTCTGATGAGACGAATTCGTTTGGGGTTTTACCACCCCCCACCCCCCCAAAAATTGATCATGTGTTGAAGTAGTTTGGAAACTACTGACATAGAATTGCTTCGATGTTAACAAGTTCAGACTAACGATGTGTAAACCATACTATTAAAAATATTCAAAAATGTATGAGATTAGAAACTACGCGCTTAGTTTACCACAACCATCTTAAGGTGGTCCTCTTATATAATTATGTAAAAAGTAGCAAATACTTGATAATTTTTTTTTTTGAAGAATTCAAATTACAGACATGTGCGCCATTCTGCAAAATGTTTATTGAGGTTTCATCTATAAAATAAACATTTTCGAATGGAAGGTGTCAAAAATGGCGTCTGCGGGTACGACACAGGTCGCAATTCGTCGACTACAAGCAGCAAACCAAAACGATCTTGAAGATTACATTCCGTAGAGGTGCCGCAACCTAAAAAACATGAAAAAATTCAATATAGAAACAAAATGGCGGCCACTTGAAAATAAAGCATCGCTTTTTCGCATTATTTTCCCACTTTGGCCGGCTGTAGAAAATCGTTAATGATCAAAATATTGCGATTTTGTAGGTTACAGAGCCCGAGAATGTTGTCTTCTTTTAGGCGGGCCAAACCCGAAGGTGATTGGTTGAATGGTTCAAAAACGAGAATGCCCGCAGATTCGAAAAATCTTGTTCCGAGAAAGCCGCCATTTTTGACACCTTACACTGGAAAATTTTGATTTTATAGATGAACTCTTAATAAACATTTTGCAGAATAGCGCACATGTCTAAGTCATTTTACTACTTAAAAAAATTATTAAGCATTAGGTACTTTTTGCCACAATTATATAAGAGGACCCCCTTAATTACATCACGGAATACGAAGATTTTTTCTGCTCCAGGCAACGGTAAACCCGCTCCTCTTCATAAATTATCCTTGGCCAAGGCACTCTTCATCTTCACACAACGTCATGCACCTATGAAGGTCATATTACTACATGTTAATTCTGTCAGGTTACTGCAATGTTATACAAATGCTGAGAAACGCTGCGCAATATCTATAAAATTTCTAACCTTGCAATGCCCCGTTTACTTTCCAAACGCAATTACAATAAGTCTTTTTTTGAAAATTTTGGATTAATTCGTGAATTTTCTCTATGATAAGATGCCTTATCATTTCGTCGCTGGTAACTCTACCAAAGGGTGTCCGCGATATTCATTTTTTTGGAATCCTGCGCATGACGAAATCACTAGCGATTTACTTTTATAGGTCAACTCAGAGCATCTTGCGTGTATAGCAATTTCATTTTTTTTGTTTTGACGTAAAAGCCAATAACTTATTTTTAATGGCATCCAACGGAGAAACAGATCGAAATATAACTCGCCAGCGAAAGCAATTATGTGAAAAAATGCCCCAGGGCAGAATTCGAACCTGCAATCCTTGGGACTCAGACTTAATGCAAAAACCCTTATGCTATGCCCTGGGCTACGATGACGTCACAGGAAGAACACAGGATTATCACATTGGCGACAGTGATCGTACCACTGCCTCCAAAGCGAGATCACATACAACCTCAGCCGCCACCCACTACATTTGATCTTTCTAATTTCCTTGCTAGATACCAAGGTCGGGGTTTTTTTTTATTGTCGTCTGGTGTCTGCTTCTAAAGCGGTTGTGTGTGTGATCACACTTTAGAGGCAGCGGTACGATCACTGTCATCAATGCGATAATCATGTTTTCTTCCTGGGACGTCATCATAGCCCAGGGATTGCGAAAAAAAAGTTTGTTGGTCGAAGTCCCAAGGGTTGCAGGTTCGAATCTTGCCCTCGGGGTATTTTAGCACATAATTGATTTCGCTGGCGAGTTATATTTCGATCTGTTTCCCCCGTTGGATGTCGATCAGTTTTTCCCATCGGATACCACCTAAAAATCTATAACCATGTTTTTTTTCTTTCTTCGAAATTAGTTGTTGGCTAAAACTAGAACTATACTTGGCTAAAATTAGAAGAAAAGGTTGGAAGGCCGTTAATCATACCGCTTGGCAATCTGTTATTGGGTCTACAATGTACGTGGAGAAAGTTCCAAAGAACTATCAGTATAACCTAAAGTTCCACGTGAGCACGAGAGCACTTTGAAACATTTTGAATCATTATTTTAGTTGTGCGCACATTAGAGATTGTTACAGTATAATAAGAAGATATTTGGACCGACGTGGCTGCCTTGTGGTACACCGAACGGTATGTCAAGAGATGTACCCAAGTGACAATTGAAATTTTATGCACTGCACATGTGTAAGTTTTTGAGTGGTTTTAACGGACCACTTCAATGTTATCTGTGATAATAGCGCATCTGTATGTTTTCACGTTTTCCTATGTATTGGTAATGTGCATTGCCTCCATTATTCTTTGATACCTAAAATAAAAGTCGAGAAACATTTAGAAACGCTCAGCGAATAAAAATATTAATCCGTTATGAAGATTTCCTGTCCCAAAAATCCGCATCTCAGTTCAGATCGCCGCAGTATGGCGCTCTCTGACACTGCAGCACTCTGGGTCATTTATCTCCGTAACTAAATAATAGAACTCACTCAACATACCTTGATCCCTTTATGATAAGTATTAGAAGCTTTCCTAATTTATAGTCCCCCGTAAAATAGTGCCGAAACAGGAATTTTCTGTCCGTAAGTTTTGTGTAAAAACATGTTTGTTTACATGTCTATCGGCAACACTATAACATATCAGAAGGCTTTCGAGCACTACGTGAAAATCATTAGATTGTGGTCAAAATTGGATATGAAACACACATATTGCATCATAGTAAAATGTAAACATGAAATAAGTCTTTGAGAGTAAGTTTTATTTCGGAAAAAGTAATACAAGTAAGCATTTATCTCATTTCTTTGAAATAAAGCTATGAACATTTGCTAGCATAATTGACCATTCATTATCGACCGTTAGTTACATTGTGAAAGCTTTTGGGATAAAATCATATCTCATGGCCAGCTAGCCACAGTTTCGCTTGTTTGTTGATACAAATGACTTGACTTGCATTGATGTCAAATTCTAAATCTAGGCCGCAAGTTGAAAAGGGTTTATATTACTTTTGGGGAATCGATGTTTTATTTTTTCACATGCTACTAAGGCCAATGTTGTACATTGTACCTGTAATGTAACTGTATGTTTATTTCGGAGATAAATTTGTATCAGTATAATAATTTCAATGTAACAAGCCGACATCTATCATATTGTACGACAAATAACATGTGACTTTTGTAAGTATTCTGTATAACAAAAGATAAACTCAAGTTTACCGGGTACCATACAAGCCTATTCAAATTGATGGTTCATTGCATGCATGCTTGGCACAATCAATCGAAATAAACGAGGTGTATTGTCATGGAAAATTCGGCCACGTTTGACGAATAAAATGAATATATTCGTTTGATATAGACCGTTATTTTCAACTACTTACGAGGATTACCATTTTTTTCGTTCACCTTACGGACTGTGTGCAGGAGCATGGTGTACGATTACGCCCCTTTGCCATATGTTGTACGCAAAAAATCGTCAAAATGTGTCAATTTAGGCGTCAATAAAAACAAAGTAAAACCATCGTTCCCAAGACTCGACGCAAAATGGAACAACGGATGCAAATCTACTGAATTTATGAATTCTTTTTGAATGGACCTCGGACATTTCATTACTGTTTTGAGAGACCAGTTCTATATCTCTGTACTGCCAGGTCAGGCACGTTTTCAATATCGGTAAAGGGTTACAGCAGCGTGTGATCGAGAGCTGGTGGATGAGTAAACAATGCGAGGTCTTGTTTGTTATATTATAAATAACTGAACAATTGTTTTTGTAGCTAGTGACCCTTCTAAGACAAAATTTTGAAACAAATCCACGTAATGGTGTGGTTTAAGACATTCAGTCATGGTAAATACTAGTCAAGTGAATAGCATGTTCGGTAAGAAACGACCAAGTACCATGCTTACCTCAGAAACACGGAGAAGAGACAGAGGCTAGTGATATTGTAGTGCTGTCAAAGGACCAAAGCACCCTCAGTGTTTTCGAGTGGAAGGTATTGTGAAACCTTTATGGTGGGCTGCAGATATAGCATAAACCATGAAGACAACCCAAGGAACACGAATTGCGACAACTGCTTGAATCATTCAATATCGGTGTTAACCTTCCAGCAGACGCGCTAGTACACAGAATGCGCGGCACCCAAAAAACAAGCGAAAGCGTCTTTGAACACCAGCGCCTACTCGTTCAGTGAGCCATACGCACGACTTCAAGAGGTCCAGACATACAGCTTTCAACAAGGTATAACTTCTGAACGGGTGATTATGGGCAAACGGTTTTGCCTTCGTTTTGTAGGTGAAACCCAGTCCTATTAGAACGTTTGATAGTATAATTACAGTTTTTGCCGATAGGAAAGTTACACGGGTTCGAAAACAGGTTAAAATAATATGAAAATCAGCCATAAGTCTTTACACAGCATTCACAGCTATTTTGTTTCTTAGAAAAAGTTGTGTGTTTTGTAATGATAAAAAATACCTTCGAACATTGTTAACGCGAAAAATCAGGAACAAAAAATTTACAAGTAAAAATAAGAATTGTAGGACTGCATCATAGAAAATATCTTATAACTCAATAACTGTGAGTGACAGAGACAACATGTCTTCTGCAAAATTTATAAAAATACCCTTCTCTACAACTTTGTCGAAGACGACCAAGCGCTATCTCTTTCGGTTCAAAAGTTAAATTTTTTATGGCCTACTATGATCAATTTTTTAAAACAACAATGTTACCAAAAGATGGCGCTTTTTACACACACAAACATTGTAGAATATGTAAAATCGCTAATATGAACAGTTTTGACTCCAATGAATTAAGTACCTCAAAACGCTGTTTTGAGCCACTGTGCATCGCACGGATTTTCCAAACCCTGAACAAGGGGTTATGGTTGAAAACTTCTACAATAAAAAATCTGTTGAAGCAAAACCAGTTATACCCAGGGACTTATAAACAGTCGTTTTTTTTTTTAAATTAGCTATACGCTCCACACACAGGGGTAAATGCAGTATTGTATTGACGTCAAAATTTCCAGCTGGTATTGAGTGATACTAATGCTTCGCAAATGATTATTGGAAGAAAAAGCAACTTAGTATCTGGAAAGCGTCGTCACAGTCAATTACATTGCAACTGACTTGCATTGAATTCTTCGATTCTCCTATATAATTTTTCTTTAGAAATCAGTTTGAAAACCTACTTCATTTCTCCAATCGTTTTCGAAGAAGCTGAGTGGATTCACACAACACCAGTGGTGATAAAAAGGAATGTATGCTGCAATTCATATAAGAACCCAATTCGGTTTTTTGTTCAATGCTGAAAAAACTTTAGGCACGCATCTGAAATCAGCTTCATGCAAAATCGACATTATTCGCATGTTATTAATACGTGTAACAACTAAAGGACCTTTTCAGATGTAACGCTCATTTATTTGTAATGCGTGTCTTGTCAAAACCCATCAAAGTAATCAACAGTGTTCCTAAAATACTTTCATCGTCGATATAATTTTTCCATTGAAGTGGTCCCTTAAAGCTGCCATAAAACCTGAAGCGTTCCCAGGGTACACACCAAATTTCCAAATTAAACAAAACATAATCGGTGCGTGACTACCCATTTTACCCTAACTCTCTCAACGTTATTCCCCGTGGTCGTAAAAGCCGTGTTTCCTGGTGGAAGGATGTTTGGTTGCACACCAAGTACGTACATATCCAGTTGCAGACAATCTGACGCTTTTTGATTGTGTTATGGGTGAAAACTGCTTTATGAATTGCAAAGTTTTTATGTGCGCAAATGAACATGATAACTGTCCAGCGATGGTTGATTTCAGGCAATCACAAAAATGGTTTAATTAAGTTCCTAGCAGTAATGAAATAATTTTGACAAAAGTATGATAAAGAACACAGATGAAATCGAGAAAAATCAACTACGTTAGTGATGTCATCTTTTATAAGGTCATGCGTATTATTAAAATAAAGATTCTTGTTGTACTGCTGTTGTGTTTAATGATTTAATATTTCTTATTGAAAATAGTGTTAGCATTGACTTTTTACTTGTATTTCTAGTTTTATAAATATTTCTATAATTATTGTGTGTTATTACCCCTTTTGGATGATTAACCTTGTGAAAACCGTCTTGAATCTTCGTTGCGTCTTCTTACAAAATCCGTTACAATTTCGATGGAAAGCGAAACAAGTTAAACGAATGCGATCGCAACATCAAAAGCGTACCTACCTTCATCATCGCCGGTTGCAACGACATTGCAAAACATTGCTAAACGGAGCATAAAACCAACCAACCTACCTCCACTGCATAGTTCGGCGTTCGTCATACCGCCGAGGTATTTTTCTCACTTTCCATTCGAACCATGTTTAACTAGTTAATAGTTGCCAACCTCTTTCTCGTAACCATCCGTAGATGCTTCTCCAAAAGGTAACACTGTTCAAAAAAAAAGTGGAGAAAAATGGGTTATGGAGTATTTCGTTTTATTATTTTTGGTAAGCTTCACAGCGCAGGTATTTCTTTCAACACTCTATTGTTTTGACAAAATTTTCTGAAGATGTAAGCTGGCCATTTTTTACAAGTGCTTAAAACACACCATCTATCACTTGGATGCATCGTACCTACCTTTTTCCTCCTTTTGCTTTCCTATCTTTGTACCTCCGTTTTTTTTCTTAACTTGCTAACTTGCAAACGTAATCGTTACGGTGCCGCTGCGGCGTCCTACAGAAAAGCACTCCTAAACTGATGTTGCCGGGGCTTGTGTCAGCGTTTACGCACCGGTACCGACCGACGCACGGTAGTCCTGTAGCCAGCCATTGCAGCAGCAATCGGTGATTTGGGTGGTTTTGGTTCGCTTCGGGTGAGGTGTTTCAACGAACTGTAGTTAAACCGAACGGTAGGGTCGATGCACTAATAGCCGTAGTGCTTAAGGTAAATTAAAAAAAAAATAATGCCAATATGTGATGTTAGTATGTAAATCGGCTTTCCATCTCTATTTATAAATATATTAGTAAAAAAATTATGACGAATTTGGCGTATAGCCCACAACTGCAATTATAACTCCATGTCTATTGGAGTATGTACCAATCCTATGTGAAATGAGCTAATCGAATGGAAACCGCAGCATCGCAACCGATACGTGAAAGAAGCAACGTTTGAGGTTGCTAGAGGAAGAGTATAACAAAGTTATGCGATGAAAGTTGGGCTTATTCCAAAACTAGTATCATGACCGAAAATCATTTAGTTGTAATTTGAGCAACAATAATAATCGTACATTTGAACTTTTTTCTGATTGATTTAAACTGGAACTTAAAGTTGGAAAAAAATTGATCTGAATCTCCAGATAATTTTGGGTTCCAGAGGTTTATTGCTCGGAATCAATTTCAATGTTTACGAGGACCGTAGCCCGGATTTTGTTTCGGAGGTGGCTTAAAAGTTAATGCATAATTTGAATTAGTTCCGATTACTAATAATGGCTCATATAGTCATAGAATATAGAATGAACTGTATAAAGCAAATAAAATCTCGACACACACACACACATGATTAGGGCGTATAAACCAAATTTCAAAATTCACTATCAGTAAAATTCCTGGCAACCGGTTGGCCAATAACGGTTTGTCCGGAATTACATTTTGCATATAGTTTTTGTTAAATTTTTGTTAATTTTTTATTTACAACGATTGTTACAATAAAGTATTTTCGAAAATGTAATGAATTCAAGCGCCAACCTGGCTTGTCAATCGAAGTTTTCGCCGGAAAATACAAGTTTTCAGACTATTTTGTCCAGAAAACCTTGAAATTAGTTACTTCCAATAAAGGTTTTTTCCCTTTAAATTGCACTACTTGCGTAGGAAGATACGCGTATTACGATACAGACTTTTGATCCTCGTCAGACCCGAGGCTCTAAATTGCAGCTATAAAGGTAAAGCACAGCCCCAATACTACTTTCTGTGGCTAAACTTGACCTTTTGTTTCGACAGGCCTCCCAGTCTATTCGTAGTGTACAGGACAATTACAGGGGTATAGTGTATAAGAATACTTGTCTATCGAACATACGACGAGTGCCTTATGACACCGGCTCCAGTGCCTTGCTAAGCCCAAATAAACAAACAACAAATCACGACCGCCTTCCGTTTCCTGCTTGGAAAGGATTATTTTATCGCCCTTAACGAACATGCAAGAAAAAATAAAATACTAAAATTCCCCAGTCAATTTCTGATCTGGCAAGCGATTTGTGGATGTGGTGAACGCTTACCGCTTACCGAGTGTCTTCAGAAGCGATTTCTGTCATTTATAAATGAGCGCAACCGTTCAACTCTATTTAGGCTTGATCTAGCGTCCTAATGGTACCGTGAACCGGGGTGACTTTGATCATCGGGGTGACTTTGATCACTCGAAACTTTTTTCGTAGATCGCTTATTAAACCAGAGTAGTCTACCGAATCATTTTAATTTGAAATGATTTTTACTCTAAACTTATGAAATACTGGTTTGTTATACTTTTTGAGTATTTTGTTCGGTTTTTGGGTACAAAAACTACAAAAAACCGAAATTTGACTTTACCTTATTTTTACGAAGCTTCATAAAGTGTCTATTTTTTATAAAACAAATTAATCTCAGATTTGAGCAAGAGTAATAAATTACAAGCGAGATTTTATTTTTCTTTAGAGTGGGATATACCAAATTTACTTTTAAGAGTTTGTTTATTTTAAATACAATTTTTTGTGAAAATAGTTGGCAATTATTTCAATGATTACTTCGAAAAGTGATCAATGTCACCCCGGTTTACGGTACACTCGAAGCGTGTGAAAGAAGATTGGACTAGTATTTTGCCCTAGCTCTCTCAAGGTTATTTCTCGTGGTCCTACAACTGTGTCTCTTGGCGGCAGGGTGTTTGGTTGCACACCATGTACGCACATATCCACTTGTAGCTAATCTGACGCTTTTTTGATTGTGTTATTACTCAAAAATGCAAGAAATGAGAAAATGTCAAAATTCACCAAGCAATTTCTGATATAGCAAGCGATTTATGGATGTGGTGAACACGTACCTTAAAAGCAATAACGAGTGAGTTTCATCAGAAGCGACTGTTTTCATTCTAAACGAGTACAACGATGCAACGTTTATTTAAGCCTGATCTAGCGTCCTAATGTTACACTCGAAGCGTTTGTAAGAAGATTGGACTACAGTGAAGACCCGTTTTTATCAGCCCCTTGGTGAATTTTAAGATGATAAAACAGGGACTTTGATAAAATCGGGACATATATTTTTCTTTCTTTCTTTCTTTTTAAGAAACCTGATAACCTTTCCTGATTATTTAGCTTAAGTTTCCCTTAAAGGGGTCTGACAGTGCAAAATTAAAAAAAAAATATTTTTTTGCTTGTTTCGCATCTCTAAGATTAGAAAAATATGCTCAAGAAAAGATTTACTCGAATTTAACGCTAGCTTGGTCCTGTCACTAAGTTACTGTTGGATACTAATGAGACGAAGTCGAAACGCCAGTTTCATAACTAATTTTTAGTATTACACTACTATTGTACACGTTACGTTACCGTTCCTAGGATAATAGCGCGAAGAATTTTTTGAATTTTTTAAAATGCAATGACACAAACCGCGAGCTTGTCAGCAGAAGGATATTTTTATCTGTGATTTGAAAGTGTTCAACTGAACTAAAAAGTTCATACTTGATCACACCAAGTTATACATTATTTAATTACTAATTACGAAAAGAATTTTAGACTTTTATAGAAAAGAGTTGAATATAGAAATTTGTTACGCGTTTCGGCGTAGTTCTTCATTATTTGTCGTTAAACCATTTCTTTCAATTAAATTAAAATTTTTCTATTTTCTGAGTACCCATGTGGAATTACTGGGTAGAGACACTTCAAATCATTGCCCTGTAAAGTAAGAATTATTCTATTATTTGAAAGTATTTGTATATCGCTTCAATCTATTTCATCAATTAATCTTTTTCGATGCTTTTTAAATTGAGGACAAGGTTTTTTTGCATGTGCCAAACAAATATTCGGAAATTATTAAGTTTTATTCGTACTAACTTGCTCTGTGACTTACTGTGACTTACTTTGCTTTTGTATAACCATAATTTATTCTTAATTTTGCTTACCTTCTTACAACAGAAATACTAATTTTCTTTTCATGAATGCTGTCCATTTTTCTTTTACATTCCATTACGAACACAAAAAAGAACGATTCTTGACTACGTATTCCATCATCGGAACGTTTAGTTGCTCTCTACGGCTAGGTACCTATGTAACTCGAAGAGGCAATTAGTTCCTACATTTTAGCCGTCCTAAACGATTACCTTTTTTATACAATTCAGGGGAGAAGGCAGAATCCCCACAGTTCCAACATTTTAGCCGCTCTAAGCCTAATCCCTACAATTCTGGATATCAGAGAGAGAGGGAGAAAGATGGCAGGAGAAGAAAATATTAACTTCCAATTTCAGGCATCGGGAGATCAACGACTTGGTTTAAAGACTCGGACGGCCTTCATCCGCAAGCATCATGTACTGGGGCGCTGGGTGGTCCTCCTCGAGCCGACAGTGGTTCCTCCAAACGATTTCGTAGTACGGCTCTGATGTGGATCGGTAACACACCGAGTTGCGCATGCATTGTTTGTGTCGTAGGTCTCGTGTCTGTTAACTCTTTCGACAGACATGTTTCGTGTCACCTTGAAGTCACATCAAACCATCGTTGGTATACGGTTTAGGCGGAACTTCTGAGAATGATAAGAAAATGAAAGGGGCAGGTAAATCTGTATATTGTTGGTGTTTAGGAAGGTGTATACAAGGTACCGTAAACCGGGGTGACATTGATCACTTTTCGAAGTAATCATTACATATTTTTAGACACAACACATTTTTTTCAAGTTTAATATTTTTAACTGATGTATGGTGAACAAGATTGGATGGTTTTACCTAAAATTGTCCGTTTGCAGCTATTTTTTCAAAAATGATTTCAAGTTGAAGTCCGTTTTCGTGTTCCGGGTGACTTTGATAACCTGCATGTTCACCCACATTGAGTTAGTGATGTCAAAGTTTTTCATTCAAATGTTTGTTTAAACTTATACTGGAAAGATACTCATTGTTAGATAGATGTTAATTAGTATTATATAAAGTATTTGAATGTACTGTAAAATTCGAGTAACCAAAATTCGTATAATTTGTGTCCAACTAAAATAAAAGATTATGAAAACCTTTAAACCTGCTAAAATTGTTTTGTTTCAGTGTTTTATCAATGTACAAAAAGTTTTATCCATTTTAACACGTTGGAATATTGAGCAATAAAAAAATGTTGCGAATTTTAGCTTAAAACAATTTGAAATAATTACCAACTAGTTTCACAAAAAATGTATTAAAAATAAACGAATTCTTAAAACTAAATTTAGCATATCCCAATATAAAGGAAAATAAAAACTCGCTTGTAATTTATTACTCTTGCTCAAATTCAAATGCTCAAAAATGAGATTTATTTGTTTTATAAAAAATAGACACTTTACGAAGCTTCGTAAAAATCAGGTAAAATCGAATTTCGGTTTTTTGTAGTTTTTGTACCCAAAAACCGAACAAAATACTCAAAAAGTATAACAAATCAGTATTTTATAAGTTTAGAGTAAAAATCATTTCAAATTAAAATGATTCGGTAGACTATTCTGGTTTAATAAGCGATCTACGAAAAAAGTCACCCCGATGATCAAAGTCACCCCGGTTTACGGTATTTATAGAGGAGGTCGTGGTTTGTCAATGCATCTCTAAACGGGACATAGGTGAACTCCCTCGGGCCCGAAGGGAAACCACTAGTTGAGATCTGGCAGAAAAATACTCAGCGCATGCCCAGACAATGCGTTTGATGTCGTGATAACCATCGGCACAAGCACAGATACGACTCTTCGCGAGCCCAATACGTCGGAGATGAGCGTCTAACGTGTGGTGATTGAATATGAGTCGAGACATCACACGAATGAAATCTCGACCCATATCATTTCTCAGAACCAAGAAGCGCAACTCACCTGGGTTTGATTCCCAACCCCGGACACAGGGTTAGAAATTTTTCTAAAGAGATTTTTGTATCCCGGTGAGAGGCGAATGACCATAAGGTTAAAACCTCTATAATAAAAAAATCTTTTTAGTGGATTTTTGGCTTTCACGGTCTAAAAATTAGAACGGCTGTTGTATCCTCTGAACCAAGGTTTCGTTGATACCTTTGGGATAATAGAATGTAGTCACCGTCCTAACTCTCCATTGCTCCACGATGTCTGCCAACATTCTAGCGTCGCCTGACGAGAGATATTGAAAAACTACTTGAAGCAGATTGCTCTTTTGTATATGTCACCTTCTAGCCTTAGCTACAGAGTCCGCTACTTCATTACCTGGGTTGGAGCGATGCGAGATTACAAAGTCTGTCGACAGTGAAGATTTAGTTCCACAACTGAATGTATTACCAAGGCTTTAGGAGGAAGCGATTTACCTGTTTCGTAAATTTATATGCACATTAGGTTACCTCAATGGCATCGTCAGATTCACGCATTGCAGTTAACTAGGAAGCGCAGGAATTAGTCGTGGTCGGTGGCGTAGTTCTTCTTGGCATTTCTGCTAAAGAGCGCTTGGAGCTCAAGCTTCAGTTTTATCTTTCGGGATATGCCGAGCGATCATGCGGATACTTGCCACAGTAGGAGCAGTTTTCAGCATCCCTACTGCAAAAATCATTCCATTCATTCTTCCCCATTTTCACACCCTGCTTTATTACTAAAATTGATGACTGCATCAGATAGATGGACCCAGCTTATAAGGAAAAAAAAAGTTGAGAAAAGAAAATACGGTAAAACTCACCCGGAATTAGGTTGGCCGAACATGAAATTTTATTATCCTCCACAATTTTTGCTGGATGCAATTGTTTGCAATCCAAAATTATTACTGACCGATGCGAAGAAGCTAACCGTATGTTTCAACAGATCTGCACAATAAGGTTCCCTGTCGGTGACAACACCGGCAATCTCAACTTTGTGATTGGTACGTAGACACGATACTTCTTCATAAAAAGGTCTTGTTTGTCTGTTCAAGATCGATACCGTTAGTTATCTTCCGGTAAAGAAGACTTACGGACATTAATTTTTCCATCAAGTTTATCTCGTGGGAAAATGTTCGACATCCATTTCCTTTATTATTGTCATTCGTAGGAGATGCCTTCCTATCAACCGACATTATCCTGTGTGCTTCACATACCGTATGTCGGATTTTTTGCTTTCTGCTTAGTCTCATCAGTAGTTCTACAGATTGATCTCAAAACCAGTTCCTCGAACGCCTAAACAACTGATGTCATGGAGAGCACAGAAGTTCTTCCCGAGACATCAGTTGTTTAGTTATTCATCCAAGTCGTGTGACTTTTTGGGTGTATTGTCTAGCTATGAGATTAGAATGAGGCGATTATTTAGGATATTATTTAGGTTACGTATTGTGTCCCTCTTTTACATGAAAATTTGTTCAATCCAAGTATTTTCTTAGCGAGAAGCTGAACAATTTTTGAATCCTATTCATTAAATGTGAATATCTCGGACTGGGTATTTATTCTATGTCAAAGGTGGGTCACCTTATGCTTTGCTTGTTTTTAATTACTCCATTTCCAGTGTGTATTTGTTGTGCATTTATGCACAACCGTCAGGATGCACGCGTCGTTCATTTTCCATTGGATAATTAAAAACTACGGCGGAAACAATGCCGGAAAACTATGAGCACAAGTAATCTGCCATGTGGAATGTTCATCACCTCGCACATCCTCACACAAAGAAAACGCACTCTTCCGGTGTTTCGCCGCTGGAAATGAACACCCACAGTCGAACAAAGCCGGTGAAAAGTTAGTCTTATTGGAAAAGAAATTTCCGTAATATATGCAAAAAGCTTCTGATTCTTGCCGTTGTCGTCATCGTCGTTCCGTTCCGTTGGCGAAGCTCGTACTGGGAGGCATCCGACATAATCAAAGAAAGTGAAGCACATTCCGCCCAACACTTGGTGGCTGCTTACGTTTGCGTACAGTTACGGGTCAATTATTCAAACGTTGATATTTGCTTGGTCAGTGTTGGGCAATGGTTACGGAACCATGTTTAAACAAACGAGGCCAGATCTCAGGTGAAAACTTCTAAAGCACTTGTAAACCAGGTACGTCAAAATTGGTGGTACCTGTGCTGTCACTAAAAGTATTTAAGAATTCGCAAGAAAGTATGTCGAATGCACGCATCCTGCGGAAAAAGTTTGATGCTTTCATCGGGACACTATGCGGATAGGTATGTCCGGGTCATGTCAATCAACCGGTAGTACATACATCGTCATCAGTTTGGTATCATGAATCCGTGAACATATGCGTGAGACAGAATTAACCCTGTAGCTTTCACGACAAGATTGATTATTAATTTTCGTAATCGTGCAATATGTAAAAAATTTAAATTTTCAAAAAAGTTTTTTCATAACAGGTAAGTGACACAAACAGTCAACAGTTCAATTTTTCCGCGAGGACACAGAAACTTTCAGAAAACATTCTATCGAAGCAATTACACAAAGTTCTAAACCATGCTTTGATCTTTCCGAGCTCGCAAAGCCACGCCAATCTGCACACACCCTTTTATTACATCCCGCTGGGGAGCCACATTTCCCACCTCAGCGAGCACTATCCGTCCCACACAAGTTTTCCATTTATGCAAAGACGATTAGGTAGGTAGCTAGCTAGCTTTGGCTCTACCCTGAAAGCGAACAAGTCAAACACCGACCGGGTGGCTCGGTTTGGTGCGCCGCGTCACCGTGTCGAAAGTCCCTAAGTGGATGGAGAAGTATGATTGTTATTTCAAAATTTGCTTCTTAAATTTTTAAATCCCTCGCTTCATAATACCCCGCCGTTGTCTGGGGGGAAAAGCTGCCGAAAGCTTAGTTCCCTGCCGCCGAAGTAGGGTTGCTGGATAAACAAAACGTAACGACATGGGCGTGGAGTGGGAGGGGGGACAGTATTGGTACTCGTGCACATCGTGCGCACTCGTCTGTCCGCCATCACTCAATCTGACTCGGGCGGATACACTCTACGGTTGATGACTGAATGGGATGAAAATCCGCTTTTCGTTGGTCGGTTTGGTGGCGAAGGGTTGGCACGACGAGGATAAAGTCATTCCGGTCGTGCAGCTTCGGATTAGTGTGCGTGAGGAATCCGCTTACCCTATGTCAATTGCAAAACGTAACAAGAAGCGTGTGGTAGAGTTATGCGGGATTAGTATTATCCGACTACGTCAAATTGGACGTGAATCATTTTCAATTTGTTTTCGTCGGCTTATAAATGTTGGTCAAATAAAAGCTGAATTCGGACTCATTAAAAGTACATAACAAGCCGGTTCAAAGGAAAAGCGTCGTCAATTTCGGCTGAACCAAGGTGACTAGGACCAAAAACAAAATTTACGACCGAAAATAGATGGGACAACAGTTTCAAGCTGGTGGTAAGAAGGCACGAAAACCGTGAAAAACGGACACGGACAAAATTGTTTAGAAATTACCTTGGTCCTTCCCCGGAGGATGACGCGAAACTGGTCATAATCCCTTTTTAAACCGAGTGCGATCCTTTCATTCCCAAATAGCATCTTTGAAGATAACAACCATGCCGACGCGACACCCGGTTCGCTTTCCACCCACGTAACGGGGCTTGGTGGATCCTTTTAAGCTCGTTGTTGCCACCGATATTATCCCTCCCGAAGGGTAAACAAGTGATTAGTGCAAACAAATGGATCTCACAGCACTGGGCAACCGAGGGTCAGACTGTTCCGTCTAGAAAAGGTTTACAGACAAATGCGTGGGTTAAATTCCTTTTTGGATTATAGATACATTTGAAGGGAAGAGCTGATATCATCTCAAGTTATCTCAATGCGGTCAAGTACTTTTATGTTGAAAGTTTGCGAAATTTCAAAATAAGAGACTTATTTCTTTGAATTGATGTCTATCGATTTCGTTGAAACTTTCGACGCTTGTTGGTGAAGTGATTTTGGCCAAATATCAACCATCTAATGGTATGGAATGTAGGTCATTGAGTTCATTGAACACACGGTGTATTTATTAGAACAATTTTATGCAAAAAAATTCAGCATCTCTGAAACTTCGGAATATGAAAGAATGGGCTTTCCCCTTTCATTTGAAACCAAAATCAAAATAATCCGTCGGGGGGTCTAGAGCAACTTTTTTTTTTGAAGTTTTTTTCGTGAAAACATAGATTTTACAATGGAACTAGTTCATATTTCTGCCCCCAGATGGTGCTTTATAATTCGAACAACACTAAAAGTGAGAAATTGATAGAAAATTCAATTGTCTACAAGTTTGTCGACCACTATAAATTGATCTGAAATCATCCGGAAAAGTTGTTTAAGATTTTAACAAAGTTATATCTAAGATAGTTTCACACGAGGCCTAGTGGTTTGGAAATATGTTTTCTCGCACTTATTACATTACAAAAAAAAAATAATTGGGTTTAGTGGCATGAAAATATTAGACGGGATTCATTACGTTGACAATTCTAATTGAACTTCTGAAAATAAGGATGTTTGACAGAGTCAGAGAACTATTTGTGCTTTTGGTTTGTAATCCTTCCCGATAGATTCGAAGGGATTACCATTCATCGGAAGGTATTGCTTGGTTACAAGGGTTTGCTTACATTTATGTTTTAGAAAGGACCATACGTCGTATAACTTAGGTTATGATCGCTTAAGTCAGCTATTATAATTCCGTTCAAGACGAAATGTTGGGACACACCGTTTCTAATTTAACGCAACCCACAGTAGTAACTGTCCAAATTAGTGGTTAGCGTGAAACGATTTATTCAAGTTTTCTCCGAAAAGCATATTGTGGCAGTTGTATTTTACGGCCATTTCCTATCAATTATGCGAGATATCGTTACCAAATTGATCCTAGATTATGCGATATGTATTACTTTTGAAAACAAAATATGATTTGAGTACAACAATAACCTTATATACATAGAAGTCCTCGAATATATCCCAAAAAAAAAAAATCTTGATCCAAAAACTCAAAGTTTTTTGTTCACTCTTTGTCACATTGAGTTAATTTTGAAAACGGATAATCAGCGTTTTTAACCAAGCGTTGCAATGAAATCCGCGAAATATTGCAATGGTGCGATAAAAGTTTCATTGAGTTTGTTCAAATATAAATGTTGAAGTTCAGGACAAGTCAATTTTATACGAAGATGCTAACAGAGTAGGAGATTCATGTAAGAATAGTTATCAGCAGTGATACCACAAGTACAGATTTATCTAGAAAGGTACAGATTTTTTAAACATTTTTGGTACAGATTCTGTACGGTAAGGATTACAGATTTTTGTCAAAAAGTTTAGATCGGTGCAGAATTTTTTATGTGACAGCAGCGTAAAATATTAAACACTGCAAACGCATCAAATAGTCGGCAAATATTGAGTTGGGCCGCCGACAAAGTGACATCGAGAAGTTGAGCTGGAGCTGTCGCTGGACACTGGGATGCGAGAAGTCGGGAATCAAATGAAGCTTCCCGCAGATTAAAAGCAGACAATTCACCAAGATCTGCTCGGCCTTCATTCAGACATCAACCCTTTGATTTGCTGCAAGCAGGTTTCTCGCGTATCGAATCTTAGTGTCAGTTTCAGCTCGCCGGCTCAAATGAAACATATGCACATCATATGATTTTTAAACAATCTTGTTATTGATTTGGTACAGAATTCGGTACAGAATTTTCCACATAATGGTAGAGATAGAAAAGATTTTTGAACCCCCGGTACAGATTTAATTGTGGTAACACTGGTTATCAGTCATCCCTGAGAACATTCGAATAAATGAAAAAGAAGGCATACATAATTGAAAAAGCTGTTTCTGCGGGAGGAATCACTTACCATCATGAAAAAGAATATTAATATCATACTAGTTTGGTCAACACTTATCTAAAACTTCTCATCCCAAAAATATGAATGGTGCCCTGTATCAGGGAATTATAATTTTCAGCTAAAAGATGAGACTTTCCAAGCTCTCAAATTCCGCTGAATTCACTATTGAACTAAACACAACTATTTGGCAAATAAAAAAAGTGCTTGTGAATTGACAAACCACTAGGTCTTCTGTGAAACTAACTTGGACTTAGAATTCGTTAAAATATTAAACTACTTTTCGGGATAATTTCAAATCGGTTTTTAGTTGGTAACAAAGTTGTAGACAATTAAATAATCTATCAGATTCTTACTTTTAGTGTTGTTCGAATGTCTAAAGCACCATCTGGGGGCAGAAATATGAACTTGTTCCATTGTAAAATCTATGTTTTCACAAAAAAAAAACTTCCAAAAAAAAAAGTTGCTCTAGACCCCCCGACGGATTATTTTGATTTTGGTTTCAAATGAAAGGGGAAAGCCCATTCTTTCATATCCTGAAGTTTCAGAGATGCTGAATTTTTTTGCATAAAGTTGTTAAAAAAAGACACCGTGAACAACATTGGACGACAGACATGTTACTTGCCGGAATGTACAGGAACTCAGAAATAGGTGCAGAAAAACCCCGCTTCTGGGAATTTCATGTGTCACCGCACTATACCATGTGTAACCGCACTCTTTCACTCATAACACCGGAACAAGAACTCCGATTCAAAATTCGACAGCAGTTGATAATGATACTATACCTTTCATTTGAAGCAAGTTTGTGAAAATCCAGTTGGTCAACCCAGAGAAAAAATGTGTGTACTCAATTCAGGCTCAATTCAGTCACATCCTCGAAGCTGCCGTAGGTGGCCAATGTCGCCAAAGAAGGTTTATTTGGGTGTCAGCGAGCCCGAATCACAAATCCCAGCAAGTCAGGAAATATTTTAAAAGCTTGTGCCTCATTTAGGTAGCAAGATGATACCAGTTTATAATGGGGATTTAATGTGTGACCGCACTCTTCAAACCGCAACACCGGAACTAGTGCTCTGATCCAAAAAACTACAAGGGGCAGCCCTATGGGGTTGCACGAACTGTAGACGTAGGACTATACTACTTAATGTAAAATATTTATTTTCTTAGTACTTAGTGCGTGGGAAAAAAACACCCGGACCGGTGAAGAAAAATCAAATTTTGTACAATATAATCACATCTCATGTATAGAACAAGCTTTCTAGTTGCTCTCAATCAGATCCTAAAAGTTCAAACACCCATGGATAACCCCAAGTTTGTAGATATGTTTCGATGCCACAGGATTGTAAAATGGTTAATATTACGTCATGAAAATTCAATTCTTCCGTGACAATTTTTTTTGCCTGCAAAATGCCCTGTGTGTATGCAAAGCTCATGATTTGTTGGGATATTAGCATGGATCGGAAGATGCTTTTCAACGCTGCGCATTGCATACATACAGGACATTTTGCAGGTCACCAGAATCTGTTCATTTTACCCACTCGCTATAAACATGTCTCATTTTTGGACATGTTTAGAAATCAAGAATCATGTTTGAAAAAATGTGTTTATGACGAAGTATTTTTACCAGATATGTACAAAACATGTCTAACAAGAAACATAAGGTGATTGTAATATCTCATTCACTTATTAGTTAGAAAATAATGACTTTGCTGTTAATTTTACCGCCAGTTTCCCTACCTACCAACACATTCGCCCCAAACATTGAACCCAAGCGTACAATGCAAAATGAGTCAATGCTGATGATGATGGGTAGAGCGAAAGAGACAACTAGTACCACCACGACACTATTAGCGCGTTTCACCAAAATTCCACGCGGCCTTTCCCGATTGAAAGGAACGGCCGCGCTTAGCCCATCTGTCATAATATCGTGATTTTGCATAGCGAAGGGCTGAATGATTTTGTTCCAAAAACAGCCCTGCGTTATGCAACACTTTGTGCAGGTTGATTATACCAGTTGCAAGTGGGGCCAAATTCACCAAGTTCCGTAAAATTCCTTTTAAATTACAGAATTGATAAAATTGCTTAGATGAGCTAAACTAATTAATCAAATCCTGTTTTAAAACTGTCCTTGCGTTTAAACCAAAATGGGAAGCTTATTACTACCACTACATTACTTAATTTCAAGCGAAAATAGCAAATACATGTGCTAGTTAAACCAAAAATTTACTGGCAACATTACAGCGGCATTTAGGAAGCAGTTGGAGCGGTCGCCTGTTGGACGACACAGGGTAGCGTCCCTCCACAGCCAGTGTAACGGACTTCTAGCTCAGCTACACTGGCTGTAAAAAACACAGCGCAGTGATCTGCTTCGCCAGCCGTTCAACAGGGAACTGAGCGTGTCTGGCCAAGTCCGTTCGTTAAATAGTCGATGATGACGTCATTCATAGAAGCGTTGCGCGCTAGGTACACCAATCCGTCGTACAGGGCTTGGGAAGCGCTATCTTTTGTGTGTTAATGCGCGGTATTTTGACAAGGTTGTATATTATTTAATTTTTTAATGCTATGATATCAAAAATCCTTGGGTTTATCTATTGGAATCTATTCTTAGAAGTATTTCGGGGCGATTTGTGCAAAAAATTTGAAAATTTATCGTGAGATGGCTGAATTATATGCGTTTAAAATTGGACCACTTTTCGTTACATACCATTTTTGTAGAATTTGCAGAGTGCACCCCCATATCGAAAACAAAGACGTAGTCCTACGTCAAAAAATATCAATAGCAGCCTAGCTTATCAATAGCAGCCTAGCTTTCCGCGAGAAAAATTAGTGTGATTATTTCACACATAAAGACATACCTACATATATACAAACACATGCAGACATTTTCTGTTCTCGTCGAACTGAGTCGAATGTTACAAAACTCTTCCCTTAGGGCCACGGTTAACAAGCCGAAATTCCAAGTGATTCCATAACCTTTCTATAAAAGAAAGGTAAACAGCGTTATAGAATTTCATGAGTAACCGCACTCTTTAAATCATATCTCCGGTACCAGAACTCCAATTCGAACTACAGTTAATAGGAATACTATCGCTTCTTTGTGGAAATCGAGTTAGCCATCCCGGAGAAAGAGATATGTATTTCGTTCAGGGACTTTGTCACGGTCTCGAAGGTTCCGGTTCCATCGTAGATAGCCGAAGTCGTCAAAGAGTGTTTAAGTGGGTGTCGTTGAGCTAGAATCACAATCCTCAGCAGTTTGGGAAATATTTGATTAATTTTTGCGTCATTTAGATAGAAAGGTGAATTTTATGTGTGTCCGCAACCCGTATCTCCGGAACCAGAGCTTCGACTAAATTAAAATTCAATAGGAGCCTATGATGATGTTATCCCTTTTATTTGAATATAATATTGTTCAAATTGGTCCAGCCACCTTAAAAGAAAATGTTTTAGATTATTTAACACATACATACATAAACACATAGACATACACGGGCATGGATGCTTCCGAAAATACCTACATCGGTTTGGACACGCTTCGCTCGAAGTGTATGAACGTGCAAGAGACACCGGAACACGTGGTATTTGAATGCCCTAGGTTCGAAGAAGTTCGTAGGGGTATGCCTGGTGTAACAGTGGACAATATCGTCGAAGAGATGTGCTACGACGAGCATATCTGGGACACTATCAACAGAGTGGTTACGAGTATACTCTCCGAGCTGCAGATGAAGTGGCGAAGGGATTAACAAAGTAGGGCCATTGGCTAGAATGCCGCCAGGAAACCACAAATCGGGTTTCGGAAGATATTCCGCCGCCGAGGAACTCTCCGTCGGTGCAGAACAGGTCCAACAAACTACTGGAAAGAATCATTCTTAACATGTTGACGAAATGTACGGAGGACGAGCGCGGACTGTCCAAGATGCAGTTCGTATTCCTCAAAGGAGCATCTACAATGGATGCAGTTCAGATAATGCATCAGAGTTCGGAGAAGGCATATAAAAGGAAGCGAAGAAAAGATCGATATTGTCCTGTGGCCACGATAGGGGTGAAAAATGTATTTAATAGCGCTAGCTGGGGAGACATCACCGCAGCGCTGCACAGAATGAGAGTCCCCGACTATCTTTGCTGAATCCTGAAGAGCTATTCCCAGAGCAGAGTACTGCTGTACGAGACAAGCGAAGGGCAGAAGTCAATGCGGGTCACAGCGAGCGTTCCTCAGGGCTCCATTATCGGCCCAACACTTTGGAACGGGATGTACGATGGGGTCTTAACAGGGTCTTGTTGTAGGTCAGCAACCGCAAAGCGGTTTGGCGAATGCGGATCGACATCGAAGCTTCAACAACCACGTCGACAACGCCTGCGAAAAGTCGGTAAAGGAAACGAACGCAATAGCAAGAATTATGCCAAACAGCGGCGATCCTAGAAGTAGCACGAGGCGACTGCCAGTTAATGTTCCGTCATCCATACTTCGAAAAGGGGTTCCTGCCTGGGGTGCTGCACTGAAAACCAAGCGGAACAGGACATTTTGGCTAATGGCCGTACGAGTTGCAAGCGAGTACAGAACAATATAGTCGGAGTCGTTATGCGTTATCGCCGGGATGACATCCATCTGCATCACCCTGGTGGAGGACATCGAGTGCTACAATCGGAGAAACACCAGAAACGTGAGGAAGGTGATGAGAATCAATTCGATGGCTAAATGACAGCAGGAATGAGAAAATACGGAGAAGGGAAGGTGGATCTATCTACACATCCCAAACCTGTCGATGTGGGTCAATAGAAAGCACGGAGAGGTAACGGCACCATTGTGCTCGGAGTGTGAGAACATTGAGGAGACACCGGAGCATGTGATCTTCGAATGTCCGAGGTTCGAAGCGACGCGCAGAGAGATGCTTGAAACGGGAGGAGCGAACACCAACCCAGGTAATGTCGACTACAGAATTACAAGCGACGTCAATATGTGAAATGCGGTCAACAGAGTAGCGACGCAGATCATAATCGACTTACAGTGGAAATGGTGTGATGAACAGCGAGCAACGGTTTAGAGAGCAAAATCCGCCGAAGTAGACTAGACCCGCCGCCGGGGACTTGTCGAGTAAATTGCGATAGAGTACCGGATATGGGTAGTCGGGGCGTCAGCGCACCGGACGACACACTCCAACCGGAATCGTTGGATCGATCACGGCACCCTACAGGTTGGCCCGATAGAAATATAGCAAAAATCAAAGCAGAATCTGTATCGGGGAACTCGGGAGCACTAGCGAACTGGACGTCCTGCTCCATCAGAATCGGCAAACTAGCCTCGGTACCTGGCTGGTTGGCTCGGTTTCGAGAGGGAACTTCTCTCAGTTCGCAAACAAGTCGAGAGCTCGACGAGGAAGTGGTATTAAATGGTACAAGAGAGCCGAAGGGCTCGGTTAATTAGACAGTCTGTAACCCTACTGAAAGGACTAGCTACTAAGTAGTTGGATTGAAGAGAGTGCTGGGCACAAAAAAAACTCCCCGATGTAATGCCGTAAGGTAGTCCCGGGGAAGAAAGTGCTTTGGGCCGGAGTCTCAAAGGTTGCGAGTTCGAATCTCGCCTCTGGGGGAATTTTTTTCACATCATTGCTAAGCTTCACTCACCATTTTCGATCGTTTTCCCCTGTTGGATACCACCAGTCCTAAATAGGGTTGAATTATTAGACCAATTTGGTGTTAGTTTGGATATAGCGTCCAACTGGCAGCAAGTTGGTGTCAGTCACTGCCGAGTGGAAAACGAAACATTCAAATTCAACTTCTCGCCATAATTACTTTTCCTTTTCAACATTATTATAATGTTTTTGCATATATGCCGGTCAACTGAATCAATAACCCTTCAAGCAAATATCTTTTAAGTCTTTTATTTTCTTTCCATTTTCTATTATATTACTGATGAAACCGAATATATTTTCGCATTCTAATTATATCATGTTTCTTTCCTTTATTTTCAGGATCTGATTTCATTGCTTTTTTAGGCGTCCGTGTGTATAGAAGCAATAGTTCCAAGTGCAAAAAGTTGCAGAATAAAACAAGCAAATATTGAGTGTTGAAATGAAGCACCATTTCCGGTCCATACTTCATTTCGGTTGTCATTGTTGTGGTCCAGCGGATGGGTGATGTAGAAACCAGACCAGACGGCAGGGAGCAGTTGTTGCGGGGGGAGTGGCGGTAATATTAGCTACATGAAATATGACGAAGAAAGTGTGTTGTAGTTTGCCGAGCTGCTGTGTAGAAGCAGCGCTGTTTAAGTGATTCCGAATACCGCCGGATGGTGAAAAGCCAACCCAACCCAAGTGAGGGTCGGAGGAAAGTTCAAATAATAGTGTTGTTTGTTTCCACCGGTACAGTTAGTAGCAGTGATTTGTTTTCCCAGCTAGAAGCGGTTTCCATTGTGCGGCGAGTCGGGAACTCGACACACTTTGGCTGGTGTTGACTGGTGGATTTGTTTGCTGGAAAGAACGCGTTTCGAATTCCCAGCGTCAAGTTTCGACGGTAAGTAAGACAGGAAGGCTCACTTTATGAATGGTTTTGGTTGCGGCAAACGGTGATTTGATGAAGTACATAGCTACGACCTGAGAATGGGTTCGCATATTGTGTATTTGTTCGAAAACTGGATTTTAGCGGCTACTTCTGCGGGGTCTGAAAGTAGGAGTTTGACTACAGGGGATAAGCGAATGGTGTACGAGGCTTAACGCTGTATTACACCATTCTATTTCGTATATATGTCTACCGAAGAGGCAGCACTATCCAAACAACGATCAAAGCATGTTTAAAAGATATGGTAAATATAATTATTTATTTCCAAGGAAATAATACTTTTATATTTTGACCTCCTGTGCGCTGAAAGTCACACCAAAACAATCATTACGCAATCACTGACTCTTGCTGTTTCAATAATTTCATATAGTCTGATTAGTGCGACAGCTGAGGTTTAATTTTGTGGGGCATTGGGAGATTGAGGTTAAATTTTCTGTACCCTCACATTCTCATTCCACAGTCTTACACATTGCGTCTGTGCGCTATGCATAGACATCTAATGACTCGATTAATTTTCTGGCAACCCAGTTTACAACGAAGTGACAGCTGACTACTTTAGCGACTATCAGAGATGCCAGATTTGCAGACAAGTCTGCAAATTCGCAGACTTTTAATTTAAGCTGCAGATTTTTTCGATGACGCAGATATTTGCAGATTTTTCCGTTTGGTTGCAGATATTTGCAGATTTTTTAGTTTGGTCGCAGATATTTGCAGATTTTTGAATGTAAAGGCTTTCGGTTACACTAACTTGCCTCACATTTTTTGTTCTTCCCAGACTTTTAAAATTATTATTGCAGACATTTGAAAAAAGTACCTGGCATCTCTGCGACTATAGAGTTCTAGGCAAACCATTTTACACACACGACATGAGTGGTTTGTTTTCCTCCAGCTGTCATATGTAAAACTGTCAGCCAATTTAATAATTTGAAATAGCTCGCATAAAGTATTTATAATGGTGCTGAAATGCTATTTGTCGCTGTAAAAGTAATTTCGAAGACGTACAATGTCGGTTGGTCAAGTTCCGTCATGAAAATAATCTGACTGAAAAGTTATTTTCAATTTGTTTTACTCCACCTATGACAGGTGGAGGAAAACAAATCGTCGAACACACTAATACAGTTATAGATTGTAAAGTACTCTATTTAACCAACCGTGTTCATCCGTAGAGTAAACGCGCAATAATATGCCACCAAATTTAAGCGATATCGTCGCGTGCATTGTTGGAACGATCCTCCAGCGGGTCGGTTATAATGCTTCGCCCCTTTTACCCGACGCCGCAGCAAATAATATCCACGAAGGAAATTACCGTGATTCTGTGGGAAACGTGATTCATTCAACTGTCGAAAAAAAAATAATCGAGCGATGCAAGAATCAGTGTTGCGCTGTGTGTATGACAATCGCAAAAAATGCGCATTTTTCCCGCGGAAAATTTACATTTCACTACAGCTGTATTATGCTGTACCGCACATATTTATGCAATACGATGCACAGGCGGGAATTCATATTCAATGAGGTTTTTTTGCGTGCTTCCTACCCCTGTCTTCAGTTGCAGTTTCGCGATTCAATCACGGGTTCGCATCTCGAATTCGTTCCGTTGTCATGCCGAGAGAGAGCTTTAAATTTTCAGCGATTGTTCGAGATATTCGATTTATTTATTCCTTTTTCCGTCGTTGTATGAGGAATATTTCCTCTTTCTGGATGGGTTTTTCGATACTGGTTAACGGTAATTGCTACAATGTATCGACGCGTACGCATGTTGCTCGCTGAAATGGATATATGTAGATTGAATATTTGTAATCATTTTGGAGACAGCATAATTTCCGGTTGCACACAACTTCAGCTACCTAACAAACAACGAAGGCTGAACAAGCTTTTGCTCCGAGAGAATAAGCTGAATAAGTACTGTTTAAGCCATTATCCAGTTAAATTGTTTGTTGGGTATCCATGGTCTTCGTTACATCAGCTATTTAGCGTTTTTTTTAAATTCAGTTATGTTGGAATTGGAATCAGCCTGTGACCAAAGCTATTATGGTATTCTTCTCCGTATTTTTTCCGATTTTGAATTATCATGGATCCTATCTTAGCCAAGCTACGCTTTTTTAACTGAGTTATTGTAGATCGACTCTTTTCTCCAACAAATCAGATGTACTGCAGGGTAGCAATGTAGGACTTCTGGTTGTCTCACTATTTTTCAATGATGCCTGTTGGGAAGCAGGCCAGTAATTTCTATAGTTTTTTTTATTTTTAGCAGTCAACTGAGCTCTGTTGAACGGGTTCAATATGAAAGTGACATTTATATGAATGATATTAATATGAAAGCTATTACATGACAAATGGTAGGAAAATCGAAGGATACTCTTAAAAAAAAAAATGCGCAGAAAATTTTCATGGGGAGGGTTTTAATTTTTATCGTTTCTATCAGAGGTGACGCGAGGTTCCACCGTCAACCTGTTCAATACCACAAATACCCTTAAAATCGTCGATTCTAACATTGAACGAATAGGACCAACAAAAGATGTTCGTCGAACGGGTTTTTTCTGATCACAGGAGTCGAGCATAACAAATTTGTTATCAAAACCCATCGGTGAATTGTCAAACAAACATTTTGTGGAAAACCTAATCCAAAAAAGTCCTGTAGAAAAGGCAAAAATATATGACATATTCGTGTAAGCGGCAACCGCTTCCTTCGTATTGAAAAAGTTTTTTCAATTTAAATTTAATCAACGCAATCATGTCTAAAGGCATTACTTATACATTACTTATAAATCATGTTATGATTCGAATTAACCTACAATGTAGAATCTTATTTTTTATTCCGAGAATTTTTCCTCCTTCCTATAAAATAGGTTGAAACATTTATTAACCGGTTTAAAATCATCTATTAATTCTAACAATTAGGATAGACATTTAAATGTTCCAAGGGCAGAAACATCTGGTTAGACTACCCAAGAAAACAAGCGTTCGACCGACAGCTGTGAACGTACGGTACAGCTACGAAACGTATTTGAAAACTATACAGCGCTCTCGTTTCGCACACAGAGTTCTAACGAGCATATGTACATTAGGGTGGGGCATTGTTATATGGAAAAACGTAATCATAGCCGCATTAACCGAGCACAGCACTTTTTTGGTACTTTTTGGGGTCCCAAACAACTGTGCAAAATTTGGGGTCGATTGGTGTTGACCCGGCGTGGCGCATTGCGTTTGAAATTTGTATGGAGATTAGTATGGGAAAATCTACATTTTTGCATTTTTAATTCTACAGACTACAATTCTTCTTGTAGTATGCCAACAAATAGATAGAAGTATAGTCCAGGATATGCTGAACAACTTTGCCGAAGGATGTATGCTGTTAGAATGTCTCTAAGCCAAGTTATAGCTGTTCAAAGTTTGATACATCGAATTAAATGCCAAAAATCATTTTTATTGCCAACACTGCGGGTGTACCAATGGAATTTCATATAGAATTCCAAAATAACATTATATATTTTAGATTTACCACATTGGAATGTTTGGATGAATTATTCAAAAGCCTTAGCTCAATTTCATGAGGTAGTTGAGCAATAGGGCGTAATGAGGGGTGAGGAGGGGGGACTTTAATATGTAGAAATTCGAACTGAAATGTTGTCGAGTTGGAATGTTCAGATGAATTATTTCAAAAAATTTACACATTGTCCTACGCATAATAGTAACGATGAAATAAAACATACTGTATCCATTTGTCTTGACTTTTGTCAAAAGAAGTTATGTTACAGACTGAATCAAATGATGTCGAGTTGATATGTCAGAGGATTGCATTGATTATATTTCAGTTTAATACGCACTATGATTTGATGGGATGCTCATTTCGATACTGCTCGATCACCTGAAGCAAAAATTGATGTAGGGATCTGGTAGATTTTATGTTGAAATCCAAAAATTAGCCTCACGCCTCGTGATCGAACAGCATAGAAATGAGCGTACTATCAAATCATGCGTATTATACCGAAATATAATCCTCTGACATATCAACTCGACATCATTTGATTCAGTCTGTAACATAACTTCTATTGACAAAAGTCAAGACAAATGGATATAGTATGTTTTATTTCATCGTTACTATTATGCGTAGGATAATGTGTAAATGTTTTGAAATAATTCATCTGAACATTCCAACTCGACAACACTTCAGTTCGAATTTCTACTTATTAAAGTCCCCCCCCCCCCCCATCACCCCTCATTACGCCCTATTGCTCAACTACCTCATGAAATTGAGCTTAGGCTTTTGAATAATTCATCCAAACATTCCAATGTGGTAAATCTAAAATAAATAATGTTATTTTGGAATGCTATATGAAATACCATTGGTACACCCGCAGTGTTGGCAATAAAAATGATTTTTGGCATTTAATTCGATGTATCGAACTTTGAACAACTATAACTCGGCTTAGAGACATTCTAACACTATACATCCTTCGGCAAAGTTGTTCAGCATATCCTGGACTACACTTCTATTTATTTGTTGGTATACTACAAGAAGAATTGTAGTCTGTAGAATTAAAAATGCAAAAATGTAGGTTTTCTCATACTAATCTCCATACAAATTTCAAACGCAATGCGCTACGCCGGGTCAACACCAATCGACCCCAAATTTTGCACAGTTGTTTGGGACCCCAAAAGGAACCAAAAAAGTGCTGTGCTGAAAAAACGATCATTTTGCCCCACCCTAATGTACATCGCTGCAACGCTCGCTGGTTCAATATTTGATTTGAACCGGTGCAAAAGAGAATAGAAAAAGCCATCGCCCATGGGTCTCACACTGCTGTTCCAGCCATTACGCATACTGCTGCTCCATTCAACGCGTGACAGTATGAGATACGGGCATGTTTGAGGTTGAACCGGTGAAACCAGGAAGACAGAAAATTGTAATGGAGACGCTAGATTGGTTTATCGTTCCAATCTGACTGTGCAACTTCAGTGTTTGAAGATTTTTCCTTCATTGAAAATATTTTTCGTAGGTAGTACTGCAGTTAAACTCTAAATAAGTTTCGGTTCGGCTGATTTGGCTGACCTGTTCAATAAACAGGTTGAACATACCGACGCGTCGTCTCTTCGTTTCTTATAAAAGAAACCATTAAAATTTTTCTGAGGCCTGGAGGACCGAGTTTTGTATACCAATCGACTCAGCTCAACAGATTGGGTAAATGTTTGTTATCAAAAAGGAATCTTCTACGGACATCGAGGCCCGCTGGTTCGCGGTAGTGTCGGATTGGTAGGTAGTGATTAAGCTTACCGACTAAGTCTAAACCTCTCCATCCTTATTCATATGGGGCATCCGCTAGGTACTACTTAAGTGTGCTCTTGCTCTTGCGCCGCTTGCTGATTGTGTTAATCGTTCATGTCTTTTCTATTATCTGACCTCCTCAGGTCTGCTGCAAATATCGTCACCTCAACACGAACCGATCCGGATGTGCCGACTCTAATGATTTTTAGCTCTTTACAATCATCTTCTCAGGGTTTCTTATCCTTCTTGACGCTACTCATTCCTATTTACCTGCTAGCTGGTGCTGAGAGTTCTTCGGCGGCGGTATTTCTCTCGATACCGATTCCCATCTCCGACTTCGTGTTTTTCCTCTGTTGCTCCTATTACTCCCACCTTTGCTGTGTAGATGGTCTTCTCACAACTGTGGCAAATATCGAAACTTGCCGAAGCGTGATCCAGCCTTCCTCGCAATGTTTCTTCCTTGGTTTCTGCAACTCCTTGTTTCTACAGTGATTAAGCTCAAACGATATTTTATGTGTCAAAACGGCTTGTAGTGGAATTTATTTTATGAGCAGGAAGTTAATAACTTTTTAAAAGTAATTCAAAACCCCAATGGGAAGGGTTTGAACACCCAAAACCCTCTCCATGCGCACGGGTCTGTACTAGAGCAGTAGTTATTGCAATTAGTCTGGTTAGATTTCGCTAAAGCGGTGCTGCCAGAGAAATTTTTAGTTATTGTTGTAAAACGAAATTTCAATATTTCTTCGTCGTTTTCAAATATTATAGAAAAGTGATAAATTCTATCATTGTAGACTGTCATCGTCCATCTTTTCTATGCAGTTGCGGTATTGTAAATATTCTTGGCGAATTGTTTAAAATTGGGCAGCTTCTAGCACTGAGGAAAAGCATCTATTATGATCATGATTAGTTGTTTTTTGGCCCCAGCAATTTTTAGTAAAAATAGGTTTGGAATATTAAATGCACTAGACAAAACGTTGGACATGACAAGGTTACGGCGGTAAATGTCCGTACAGTGTTTAGTTATCAGCCACCCGGTCTAACAATTCGAAACCAAAATCAGAATTTCTAATAATTTATGGCTGGATTACTGCTCTAATGCTAATAACGGTTCCGATTCAGCCGATTGCGGAATGTGTTCTTTGAACCTTAAAGCTTCTCTAAGATTCACAAAAGACCCCTGAATTTCACAGAATTCTAAATCTAAAGTTTGATTAAATTCTCTACAGCTCTGACAAGTTTGCTATGCTTTCCTCAAATTCGTGGAACTTTCCAGCAATTCTCAGCAGTTGCCCAGTTCGTTAAAAGTTTCATTAAAGTTTGGAGATGACCCTGAAAGTTCACAGAACTTTCCAGACGCTCTCAAAAATTTGCTGAAAATTTGATGTTAGATCATCGCAGCATTCTCTTGAAATTTGCAGTGGTTTACGAAAGTTTATAGAAATTCTAAGAAATATTCATCTGTAGTTTTTAGAGCGTTACTCACATTCGCTGATGTTGTTTAAAATTCGTATAAATTCCACATAGTACCGTAAGAATTCCTCTGAATATCGCATATTTTCCATCAAATTTGCAAAACTTTTCTGAAACTTGCAGAACTTCAATAAAATTTTTCGCATTTGCAGGCTGATCTTCTTTAAAGATTTTCGGAAATATTCTGAAGTTTGCATTCATTGCACAAAACTTTCCAAAAGTGCAACAAACCTTGTTTCCTGAAATTCGAGAACTGTTCCTGATACTCACAAAACTTTCCTGAAGTCCGCCAAAATTAACTGAATTGAGACAGAATTCCCTGGTGTTTCGGCTATCAATTTAATGTAGGATCAAGTCGGTCTGTCGGATACTGATGAAATGAAGTCAAATTGCTAATTCATGGCTTACTGAAGTTATAAACAGGTATTGTGCCATTCATGCACAAAATCTTTTTTATGTCATTGGAAGTAATACGGTTCAAATGTATTACATATTAGGGTAACGTGAGAGTAAAGAACACCCAGTCGCACTTCAGTTACTTGTTTGAGCAATTTCCGTGATTTTAAACGTCGATATTAAATCGATTTTTTCTTAATCCAAAAGTATAGGGACGAGCTCCATTGTTTCGAAACTTGTCCCCTCTTTCAGTAAATACTCCTGGAAAATGAAGCTGGACTTTGCTTAAATCTTCAATCGCTAGTTCGCGAGTTCAAGTGAATGAATCGCTGATGTTAACATGTCTAATTTTATTGGTGAAACTTTTTTTATTATTCGATCCAAAATATCAGTATCAACAGTAACTGTTGGCTTTCTTTTTCGTCACATCGTTCTTCATCCGGTTGTTGGGGACCAGAAGTTTCCTCCTGGCAGATCTGCTGAAAGCTAAAACTATAAGCGAACTACAATAACCACAAATTGCTTTCCTGCCATTAAATAAGCCCATTTTCCACAAAACTTTCTGAAAGATGGCGAAAAACAACCATAACCGGCATCCAACCTATCGGATCTAACCAGCGTTGACGGATTGGATAGTCGCACCCCCACCCCAACCCGCAACGAGCAGCTTCGACCACCCATTCTATCAGTCTGAACTTCCCCGAAAAACCGATTTACATTCCACTATCGTCGCATACGTCCTACGTCGGTACAATTTGGCCATCTAGCATATTACAAAACTTAAATTGAAATTTGATTGTTCCCGGGCAGTGCAAGCTCATTTCCAAACGCAATCCACGCAAACCATCACCAGCAGCAGCAGCCAACTTGTTTACTGGTCCTTCTGCGTTTCAGCCAGCCGACCAGTCGGTCGGCCCGGCCTAACAGGCCAATATCTCCAACAACCCCCGCACTGGACATAATCAACTCCCAGACGGGTTTCGCTCTATTCCGTGTTCCATTGCTACTGACGCTACTTGCGGTTCGGTTCCCTCCTGATTCCCCTTATCGCCTCCGGTGTTCTCTTCGCGCCTGCCACACACACACACCGTTCAACATAGCGTCGGCGAATGGTCAGCAAAAACACCCGGGCAGAATTAGCGAACGGACGAATGAGAATATGCCTTCTACCAGATCGGTGGGGAGGTGAAAATTGCTTCTCGCACATCATCAATGATGAATGAATGTGTGGAAATGTTAGCGCCGTCGTTTTGCTCGAAACTGGTCCCACTAGATACTCGTCATACAGTATGTACTCACCAGCACCGGAATGATGCCCGAGGGGCTAACAAGGTGATCGCCTAGCAATGATTGCCCTTAGAAAACCTACTACTGCTTCGGTATAAGTGGGCTACTTTTGACGCTAGCAAATTCCCCCGTAATTTGTTTCTAGCTATGATGAATCGTTGGTTCGATTTTTCGGTTGATTGTCGGTATTGTTGTGGTGCCCACCTGGCTGCGGCCGTGCGGCCGGTCCATCTACAAGGCTAAATGATCTGTGCACATTGCACTATAAATCAAAATGATTTGGTGGGGATTCCTGTCCGTAGTCACGGTGGCCGTACCTGCTCCCATTGTGATGCGGGTTCGGATTGCTGTCCGATAGTGCGCGTTATAACCTGACAAACAGGCGCGATATGGCGTTTTATCGGCACCATTCGTGCTCAATACCATCTATCAATATCGGAAGATGATCAGGCTGATACCGTTGTATTGTTGATAATAATTTGTTTCATTGACAAATAAATGGTTTCTCATTTTCTATCGGTCTACCGTAATAGGTCGAGGGTACAGAACTAGTCCAGAGGATGATTGGTTGCGTCATACGTACGATGAAACACGCTCGATTTGGACTACTGGGGTTGCGCTCGAAACAATCCTTGCACCAACAATGTGTTTGGGGGGATTTGTACGGAGATGCACAAAATGGTTCCATCCAATTGTTTTCCCTTTAGGGAGTGTTTGGTTCTTAAGCCAAAGTTCGTTTTTGCATTCTTATCAGCAAACCTGTCATTGCTTCCCGAGACATCATTTGGAATCAGTCGTCAACAAAACTGAAAAAAATCTTTCATAATCATGTTCAGCAGGTATTACTTTTATTACTCATATTAGAACAGGAGTCCGTATAATTCACCACTTCGAGAATAAAAACTGTCATTATCACATGGATCACTTATACAAGATGGATAGATAAAACGCACAATTACTACGGATAATAATCTGATGTAAAATGACGCATAGAACTTATTGCGGTATTCCTTTGGTCATCGCTGCCTTGCTGGAGCTCATCATGAACATGACAAAACAAGTCTAATCTACTTTGTTTACGATTTGCCTTCTAAAATAGTAAATATTTTAATATTTTTGTTTTTACGAAAATCAAAAAATGTTAAGTTTTTCGCCGAGAGAAATAATTATCGGTTCTATAAGATCAAAAAATAATTCTCATGCTTTTTGTGGCGACAAAAAATTGTAAGACTTAAATTGTCCTGGAAAAGTCCGATATCGAATAATGCTCTTGTCGCATAAACGAATGAGTGAGTGAGAATTATGGTGCCTGCTTTTCAACTTTCAACAGTATACGGCCACAGATCGCACCGGTCCCCACTAATACCGGTTCCGTTCGAAACGAAACTGTACCAGGCTCCAACCCCAGCCGCTGTCAATATGTATGAACTGACAGCAGTTGGTGCTAGGACCCAACCCAGCCCTGGGTTCAAGCGAAAACGACGTAAGGAGGCTCGTACTCCGGTTGGCACCGCGGATCCATAGATCTAGAGATCCAAAAATCGAAAGATACAAAGATCAAATGATCCAATCATCAAAGAATTAAAAAATGTAAGCATCCACAGATCCAAATCAACAAAGATCGAAATATCCAAAGATGCTCAGACCAAAAATCTATAGATCCAATGATCCCGAGGTCCAAAGATTTAAAGCTTCGAATACACAACGATCCATTGATTTGGAGATCCAAATATCCAGAAATCCAGAGATACAAAGATGAAATGACCGAACCATCAATGGATCTGAAAATCCAAAGATCCATAGATCCAACAATATGGAAATTCAAAGGTCCAAAGATCCATAGATCCAACGATTCAATAATCCAAAAATCCAAAGATCTATAGATAAATAAATCCAATGATCGGAAGCTTGATCTTGAGCTTGTGCGACCACCCCTGACTGCTACTCCGTTATGGATCTGGACTAGCTGAAGTTGCACAGGGAATCAGTAGATAATTATGCTTGGGAGTAGCGAATTGTCTTTCAATGTGCAACTCCTGGTAATCCTAAAGCGTTTATTGATTATTACCGACGCCAGCCAGGCCCGAACGTAGATCGCGGAAGGAAAGGGAAGGTTGGATAGTCCGATACTTACTTTTGTTAGAGGCCGTATATACTACTGCGCACTCCACAAGTATCACCGGAGGAGGATATTTGTTAGTAAGTATAGAAGTTGGATTCTATTACTTCTTTACCGACCCCAGAGAGTTAGATCCACTATCTGGACTAGATATCGATCTATCAACTCATGTACCGGTGACCAACGACTTTACTTACCTTTCGAAGGAAGACGTGGCCACAGATTTTTTCACGTCAGAAAAATCTCAACGACCTCGACTGGAATTGAACCCATGCCAACTGGAATGAGCGGCGGTCACGCTTACCACTCAACCATCGGCGCCGTCATCCCCATAGAGCCAAAGATCTATAGATCAAAAAATCCAATGATCGAAGGATCCATAAATCCAATAATAGGAAGATCCAAAAATCCAAGTTCGAAATAGTCAAAGGTGCCTAGACCAAAAATCGGTAGATTCAACGATTCCAAGGTCCAAAGATTTAAAGATTCGAATGCATAACGATCCGTAGATCTAGCGATATAAATAACCAAAAATCCAGAGGTATAAACTTCAAACGATCGGAACATCAAAGGATCTGAAAACCCTAAGACCAAAAATCCATAGATCCAAAGATTCGTAGACCAAATATCCATAGATCTAAAGATTCAGACGTGCAACGATTTAAAGATTCGAATATCTAGAGATACAACGATCAAACGATCCAATCAACAAAGAATCAAAAGATACATATATTTGAAAATACAACGATCGAAAAATCAAGAATTCAAAGATCCAAATCTATAAACATCCAAAAATCACAAGACTAAAATGATCCAAAGATTCAAAGATTCGTTATTGCAAACGTTCAACGACCCTACCATCCGAATATCCAAAGATAAAAAATCCAAAATACCAAAGATATTAAAGTACAAATCAGCGTAAAAGTAACGATTCAAAGATAGAAAGATCCAATGATCTAAGGATC
This sequence comes from Topomyia yanbarensis, assembly GCF_030247195.1. Taxonomy (NCBI): domain Eukaryota; kingdom Metazoa; phylum Arthropoda; class Insecta; order Diptera; family Culicidae; genus Topomyia; species Topomyia yanbarensis. Next base: position 22,161,855 of record NC_080670.1, on the reverse strand, counting down.
CAAAGATTCAAAGATCCAGAGATTCAAGGTTTCTAAGATCCAAAGATCTAAAGATGTAAAGATCCAAATAACAAAAAAGTCAATAGATAGAAAGATTTAAAAGATCTAAAGATCCATTAATCCAATAATAATAATAAGATTCGACGATTTAAAGCTGTATCCAAAGCTTAAAATATCCCAAAGATTTGAAAGAACAAATTCTGTAAAGTTCCAAAAATTCGAAGATTTAAGAATGCAAAGATTCAAATCTGTAAAGATCTGAAGCTCTTAAGATTCAAATTATCCAAAGATTCAAAAGATCTAAAGATCCAGATATCCAAAGACCTTTGAGTTTTTTGGTCAATGGATCTCAAAATATCCCAAGGTTCAATTATGTAAAGGTTCAATGATTCAAATATCCAAAGATCTAGAGATGCAAAGGTTTCGAAATTTAATAATCCAAAAATCGAAAGATTAAAAAATCCAATGATCCATAAATCCAAATATCCAACAATCCGACGATTCAAATCTCCAATGATCCAGACATCTCTAGACCAAAATAACTACATCTATGTGTTCAGAAATCCCAAGGGAGAAAGATTCGAATACTCAAAGATTAATAGATCTAACGATCCAAATATCGAAACTTCTTGAGATATGACGATTAAATGATTCAATAATCATAGGATTGGATCCTTATGATCCTAAAATCCAAAGATCCAAAAATTCAACGATTCGAAGATCAAAATATACAAATCTGTAAAGAGATAAACCAATGATTCCAATATCCTATAATCCAAAGATTCAACGATCCAAGGATCTAAATATCCAAAGATCAAATGACCCAATGATCCATAATTGTAAGATCCAAACTTGTAAAAATCCAAAGACTCAATAATTCGAGAGATCCAAATCCGAAGGTCAAATGATCCAAAGATACATAATCCAGTAGTCTTTTAGTTAACGCGGTATAGCTATCGTAGCGATCTGCAATCAATTGGATACTTTTTGCAGTGCTTGGCGTCAAACTCTCCAATATGCACTTCTTTTCAAACCTTTATTATTTGAGCAATTGCGCTTGTCAGTAAACCATAGTAGCTTCACATTTAGAATCAGATAATACTATGCTATATTACTCCATAAGGATAAAAAATTTGCTGAAACCCAATTTCTCTCCACTAAGGAAAAAATTTGGTGAAACCACTTTTGTAATCGCAGGATACTAAACCTATAATTAAATCAGTTATGAAATTTGTGTTTCGACGTCATCTCATCAGAATCCGACAGTAACTTAGTGCCATGACTAAGCTATCGCCGTATTTATTAGTTATTTCGTGAGTCGTACGACGAAATTCACACTCTTATATCCAACTTTTGACCGATGAATTCGGTGAAGCGGAGTTGTTTTATTACGCATCAAACTTCCCTTTCGTTTTTTGCCGGTTGCCCACGTGAATTCAGAGGGGTTTCTAGTTTCAAAAAACACTGGGGATATGCCCCCCCCCATCAAGCTACATCATAGATTCTTATGAAACTACCTATGTAGGAATTTTGGAGGAAAGATATGTCAAAAATATGGGGTCGATATTTGATCGCCATCTATATTCGCCAAGCACGAGGCTGGCTTAATGCAATGATTCCATTAATTTCGACGTTAAGCCGTCAATAGCAGTTTTACTAAAGCAATGGTAATGTAAAAACGGATTGAAAAATGAACAAATAGAATAGTAGAGATTAAAACTCACGAAATATAAATGTCCGCTCTGATGGCTACATTTTCAGTATATCAGTAGTTCAAACCAGAACCAAATTCATTGTGGTATCTGTCATAGTTTTGTTAAATATGAGATAATAGAGAGTGTTGATGCTGGTTTACTAAGCCAGGCCTCGTTTGGACGAATCCCGATCAGGAAGGATTTTTAGTGTCAGAAGAATCGTTAAACACTTTGAAGATTATTGAAAAAGAAAATGAGAATTACGAAAAGAGATTGCCGGTCATACTTTTATGGGTCCATATTGAAGCAACATAGGCATCAAGGGCACAACACCAAACATGAATCATGTTGAAATTCATCTCATCAGTAACTAGCACCAACTTGGGACCAAGTTAAACGATGTATCTAAAGTAATACTTAAATTTGCACTACTTTAGATACGTCGTCTAACTTAGCCCCAAGTCGATGCTAGTTACTGACGAGATGAATCCGAAACTGAACTAAAGATCACTCGAGTAAAACGTTCCAGGATGGCTTGATTATGGTAAGTAGATCTGGCAACCATCGGTCAACTTTTTATTTGATACCGTTCACAACTAAGCTGCATTTTTTTTGTTAAAAGATTTTGAAAGATTTATTGTATTATTGAATGATTCGCGAAAACTGTACTTAGTCCTTTACAAAAATCAGTAAAATTGTGAAAATTGCTTGTCATACGAAACGTTTTTTCAGTATAATTGTTTGATTTCACTTCTGTTTCAATTTATCTGGAGTGTTGATTACAAATTATATTTTCAAACAATTGATGTGAAAAGTTTAAAAGCTATATATCACAATGTATATTTTCAAATGCATTTGTGTTCCAAAGTTCGTATCAATAGATTTAATCCCTATCTGAGCTATAGTCGAAACATTTTTCTGTTCGATTATTTTAATTACTCAATATTATAGTCTGAAACCAAAACTAACCACGGTGTCTTTTTTTAACAACTTTATGCAAAAAAATTCAGCATCCCTGAAACTTTAGGATATGAAAGAATGGGCTTTCCCCTTTCATTTGAAACCAAAATCAAAATAATCCGTCGGGGGGTCTAGAGCAACTTTTTTTTTGGAAGTTTTTTTTGTGAAAACATAGATTTTACAATGGAACAAGTTCATATTTCTGCCCCCAGATGGTGCTTTAGACATTCGAACAACACTAAAAGTAAGAATCTGATAGATTATTTAATTGTCTACAACTTTGTTACCAACTAAAAACCGATTTGAAATTATCCCGAAAAGTAGTTTAATATTTTAACGAATTCTAAGTCCAAGTTAGTTTCACAGAAGACCTAGTGGTTTGTCAATTCACAAGCACTTTTTTTATTTGCCAAATAGTTGTGTTTAGTTCAATAGTGAATTCAGCGGAATTTGAGAGCTTGGAAAGTCTCATCTTTTAGCTGAAAATTATAATTCCCTGATACAGGGCACCATTCATATTTTTGGGATGAGAAGTTTTAGATAAGTGTTGACCAAACTAGTATGATATTAATATTCTTTTTCATGATGGTAAGTGATTCCTCCCGCAGAAACAGCTTTTTCAATTATGTATGCCTTCTTTTTCATTTATTCGAATGTTCTCAGGGATGACTGATAACCAGTGTTACCACAATTAAATCTGTACCGGAGGTTCAAAAATCTTTTCTATCTCTACCATTATGTGGAAAATTCTGTACCGAATTCTGTACCAAATCAATAACAAGATTGTTTAAAAATCATATGATGTGCATATTTTTCATTTGAGCCGGCGAGCTGAAACTGACACTAAGATTCGATACGCGAGAAACCTGCTTGCAGCAAATCAAAGGGTTGATGTCTGAATGAAGGCCGAGCAGATCTTGGTGAATTGTCTGCTTTTAATCTGCGGGAAGCTTCATTTGATTCCCGACTTCTCGCATCCCAGTGTCCAGCGACAGCTCCAGCTCAACTTCTCGATGTCACTTTGTCGGCGGCCCAACTCAATATTTGCCGACTATTTGATGCGTTTGCAGTGTTTAATATTTTACGCTGCTGTCACATAAAAAATTCTGCACCGATCTAAACTTTTTGACAAAAATCTGTAATCCTTACCGTACAGAATCTGTACCAAAAATGTTTAAAAAATCTGTACCTTTCTAGATAAATCTGTACTTGTGGTATCACTGCTGATAACTATTCTTACATGAATCTCCTACTCTGTTAGCATCTTCGTATAAAATTGACTTGTCCTGAACTTCAACATTTATATTTGAACAAACTCAATGAAACTTTTATCGCACCATTGCAATATTTCGCGGATTTCATTGCAACGCTTGGTTAAAAACGCTGATTATCCGTTTTCAAAATTAACTCAATGTGACAAAGAGTGAACAAAAAACTTTGAGTTTTTGGATCAAGATTTTTTTTTTTGGGATATATTCGAGGACTTCTATGTATATAAGGTTATTGTTGTACTCAAATCATATTTTGTTTTCAAAAGTAATACATATCGCATAATCTAGGATCAATTTGGTAACGATATCTCGCATAATTGATAGGAAATGGCCGTAAAATACAACTGCCACAATATGCTTTTCGGAGAAAACTTGAATAAATCGTTTCACGCTAACCACTAATTTGGACAGTTACTACTGTGGGTTGCGTTAAATTAGAAACGGTGTGTCCCAACATTTCGTCTTGAACGGAATTATAATAGCTGACTTAAGCGATCATAACCTAAGTTATACGACGTATGGTCCTTTCTAAAACATAAATGTAAGCAAACCCTTGTAACCAAGCAATACCTTCCGATGAATGGTAATCCCTTCGAATCTATCGGGAAGGATTACAAACCAAAAGCACAAATAGTTCTCTGACTCTGTCAAACATCCTTATTTTCAGAAGTTCAATTAGAATTGTCAACGTAATGAATCCCGTCTAATATTTTCATGCCACTAAACCCAATTATTTTTTTTTTGTAATGTAATAAGTGCGAGAAAACATATTTCCAAACCACTAGGCCTCGTGTGAAACTATCTTAGATATAACTTTGTTAAAATCTTAAACAACTTTTCCGGATGATTTCAGATCAATTTATAGTGGTCGACAAACTTGTAGACAATTGAATTTTCTATCAATTTCTCACTTTTAGTGTTGTTCGAATTATAAAGCACCATCTGGGGGCAGAAATATGAACTAGTTCCATTGTAAAATCTATGTTTTCACGAAAAAAACTTCAAAAAAAAAAGTTGCTCTAGACCCCCCGACGGATTATTTTGATTTTGGTTTCAAATGAAAGGGGAAAGCCCATTCTTTCATATTCCGAAGTTTCAGAGATGCTGAATTTTTTTGCATAAAATTGTTGTAATAAATACACCGTGTAACAGTATCTTATTTCAATCTGATCCTGGTCCTTCAATATTAATGTTATTCTGAAACTGATTGTAGCAACTTTTCAGTCATAATAATTACTACATTCTAGTGTGTCACAACTACGTGACAGAGTATTCTCTGTACTGTACTGCCTTACCCAATGTCGACCATCATCCCAACGAACCATTATCAACATTTTATTTCCAACAGAGATTATCAGATAATTGGCGCCTGTTTGTATACCGGTATTGACTAAACAATGTATTCCCTGCTACACGTGAACCCTCAGAGTAGTTAAGGGACATGACAATTTTTATCATGTTTGTTGTTGTCTTACATTGCAAAGTTGAAGCACTGCGCGATAAGCTCTCGTCATCACTGAAGTGAACCTAAACAGCATTATCAGCTGACGGAAACATTCCATGCATTTTACACACTTTTTCACTAGTCACTAGTCGCTATCAACCTAACCTTCGCGCACGCCACAATCGCAATCCCCGTATACAATTACAAGCAGCTTGTTTTTGAGCAAGTCACCTAAAAATCACTCGTCGTCGGAAACTGTGCCAATATGACCGGAACGTAGTCGTCGAACTTTGCCACGAAAAAGTTTCCCGCAATCGGATGACCCAGACTGTACCGGCGGGCGAAGTCTCGCGTCGAGAAACGTACTCGTGGTGTGCGATTTCTGAAATGAAAAAAAAAATTCCTGGCCGTAAAGACAGGTACGTGCCGCATCGGGTGACTCACTTTCGGGAAGCTCTCGGCAACTCGGAGTAATTGTAGCGGCAGTGCTGCTGGTAAAGTAAGAAAATGTACCGATGGTAACCGGATGTCGAGCGGGGAAACGCTGGCATATACTCGAACATCACTTCACCCTGCTCCACATGCTTTCCGGGAATGTTTCCGACCAACCAGTGAGCAAATTCCCGGTACAGTGGCTCTGTTCGGCTGGGAGAATCCGGATCGATCATCACCAGGGTGTAGAAAGTGGTTGGATCGGCACACCATTCGACCTTGGGTTCGTTGCGCACGTCAGTCGGTGTTAGTTCCTTACTTGCGTCCACCAAGCGTTTGGATCGGTAGGCGACCTTGTCGAAAGGAAAAAGAAAGGCATTATTTATTAATTGAATTTTTTTTTTGCCACATCGCATTTGACGTCTGACCTTCGCGAACACGAGTGGGGCACGATCGATTAACACCGGAACGATGTCGTGCTCGGTAAACATTTGATTAATATCGGCTTCCATTGGTGCTGCGCCTCGCTCCTGTCAATCCTGGATGTGTTGTGCGATCAAACGACGACGGTAGACTGCATGTTGTTCTGTCCAAACCGATCACGCTGCTGTGGCAGATCTCAAACACTGAATGAACAACACTCGGTGAACGGTATTGCTTGTGTAGCGTTTGGATCGAAACAGCTGATAACAAGGTCGCGTCGCGTTAGAGTGCTGAGCTGCGTGTTGCGTTTGCTTTTGCTGCATGACCGATGTGACGTCGCGTACGAGTTCGGCGAGTAGAAAAACGTTGCCAACGTTTTTGTTCGGAAATATGACGCACAAAGAATGTATTTATCCAAAGGTTTCAGTCATTTGATGACGTACGAAAACAACTTGTATACGCACTGGTCCGTCTGGTACATTTGATTTCACCTAGCAGTAACATATTTGGTTTCTGATATGAACATCTCTCCTATATTATCTACAAAATAAACTGTTGATAGTGCCAGTTGATATTTACGGAAGTAATTGATCTTCTCTTGTAGGTCATTTTCAGATTGTCTTTCAATTCGTCCGATGATTAGTGCTCGTGATAATATACAACAAATAGCAAAATATCAACATATTTTGTAAATTCGTCCCTGAACCTGTTCAGATGAAACACTCCAGGGTAATGAACCTATTTTCGCTTTATTTCTATTGTCACTCTACCCATTGGTTAAGAGCTGCGTCTGCCATCTTTCCTACTCACATTGATTCAAATGCTTCAAATGGTAGGGTCAAAAATTAGGACGCTCGATTCGAGTTTTCGTTGGGCTCAAACATGAGTATTGCATTGTTTATCGACCATTTTTGATTTTAAGTTGGTTGTTAGGAACGAAGCAAAGTTATTCCATCGATTGTAGGCCGAGTAATAAATGAAACAATGCAGCACCGTTCCCAATAGGGCTAAAATTGGCCCATTACCCCGTTGGGGTTTCCATGAATGTTGCACAGTTGGTCAGGAAACTGTTTTCGACGAACAGAACCGCTCGAGCTCTGAGTAAGCCTTTTGTCGGTTTAGAGTCTTCGGTAAAGTATCACAGGTTAAATTTAGTCATATTTCGACGACTTGGTTTTAATCTAGATAACTTGAAACTAATCTAGATCAGCTCTATCTTTTGATAGAAGCGTGTTAGAAAAAAACTTTCTTCAACAAAGTTGTTTGTTTTGATATTTGCAGCATATATTTCGAAGACACTTATTCTAAAAAGTGTGTGTAGATGGCGCTGTATAGCAAGTATTTGATCGTTTTCATGAACAAAGTTTTTTCACAGTCTGACATATTATTCGAAGATCCTTTATTTCATTACTCTTATGCTCTAAGTATGTATCATAGAGGTTTGGTGTCTTCGACAAAGTATCATGTAAAAAATAGAGCTATACTCTGACCCCTTTTGCATTGACCTAGATAATTTTAAACTGATCTAGATGAGTTCTATCCTTTGACAGAAGTTTCTTAGTAGAAAACTTTCTTCTTCAAAAACATTCCATGGATACTACTTGGAAAATCAGTTTCTACAATTTGGTGCTTATAAAGTATTGTAGTACGTAAGTGTCAATTTTGATTCGTTTTACATTTTAAATTACTTAAAACTAGGGGAATACATATTGATGTTTTTTTAATGGAACTAAGGAGATTTTATAGCTATCCTATATATCTACACAAGGGGGTAATATAAGTTTCATAAGAAAAGGGGTGTCATTTAGTTTTTATGTCAATATGGTTTGACACTTTTAGCAGATAGATTATTGGAGCAAATAATTTTTACCTAATGGGGACAATTTTTACGACTATCTTAAAAGTAGGAATAATTAGAGGGCGTGATTGAATTTTGTAAAGATTCGGAGAGATTAATTAGAGTTAGTTTTAGGTGGTAGTAGAGATGGGCATTTTCAACGAAATTATGTAATATAATAGTTAAAACTAGAAGAGACAGGAAGAGCTAAATGCTTCGCGAAGATATTTGCTGCGGAGAAGGAGGTTGATTTCTGAGTATAAGAGTCAGGAGAGGGAGAGTGGCGAAGAAGACAGGGGGGAGAAAATTATAAACTTTCAGTTTCAGGCAACGGGAAATCAACGGAATAGATTATAGACTCGGGTGGCCTTCATAAGGAAGAATCATGTACTGGGACACTGGGTTATCCTTCTCAAGACGGCAGAAGTTTCTCCAGACGATTTCGTAGTACGGCTCAGATGTGGATCGGCAACACTTCGAGTTGCGCGTGTGATGTACATGCTGTAGGTCCCCTGTTTGTTGGCTCATTCGACACAGATGTTTTGTGTCGCCTTGGAGTCGCATCAAACCTTCGTGGGTGTTTGGTACAGGTAGAAGAGGGCGCTTCTGAGATTGATAAGAAATAAGACGGAGCAGTTGAATTTGTATATTGATGGTTTTCACGAAGGTTTATATGAGGGGCATATAGAGGAGATCGCGACCTGTTAGCATATCTCGAACCGGGACGTTGGTTGGTCTTCCTCGGGCCCGCAGGGTATCCATTACCCGAGACCTGGCGGAACTGTTCTCGGTGTACGCCCAGACAGTGCGCTCGATGTCGTGATAGCCGTCGCCACAAGCGCAGATACCACTGTCCAGGAGCCCAATACACCGGAGATGCGCACCCAGCGTGTAATGGTTTGCCATGAGTCGGGACATCACACGAATGAAGTCACGGCCCACATCTATCCCCTTGAACCAAGGTTTCGTCGACACCTTGGGGATGATCGAGCCACCTTCCTAGCTCCCCATTGCTCCAAGAGTTTTGCCAACTTTCGAGGGTTCTCTAATGAGTAATACTGAAAAATTCGCTGAAGCAAATTGGTCTTTCATAAACGTCACCTTCTAGGGCACCCACCTTCGCTAAGGAGTCCGCCTTCCCATTGCCCGGAATGGAGCAATGAGAAGGGACCCACACCAAGGTAATCTGGAAAGTATTCGAAATACAGTGAAGACCCGAATTTATCATCCCCCAATTTAGTCTTCCACCGATTTTGTCTACTCTTAATTTTGTCAGCTGTTTGACGTCTAACAGACGAACCCAGTCAAATACGAGTAAATCCTGTCTTCAGCATATTTTTCTTATCTTTAAAAATTAAAATATGCAAAAATAAAAAAAAGCATTTTTTCTAAACTTTGCACTGGAATATCCCTTTAAGGGAATTTTATACTAAATAATTAGAAAGTCGAGGGGTTTTAGAAGAATATTTTAACAGCTTCGGTTTATCAAAAAGAACGAAAAACATTTGTTCCAAATTTTACACTGTCCCCATTTTTTCAACCTACAATACGCCAAAGAGCAGATAAAAATGGCTCTTCACTGTTCCAATGGAGCTTCCACCTTAAAATAATCATCTTGTAGCAGTAGATGCATGCATTCAAGGAAACAATTCTACATATGTCTTACAAGCAATGTGCGATGAACCTTTATTAGTATTGATTTGTTAATTATTTTTTGAAACAATATCAAAGACCAAGCTACTCTGTTAAGCTCACGTGCTGAACTATGCCAAATAAAGGAATTAAATATTTAAAAAAAATATTTATATTTATTTATTACAAAACGGCAACAAAACAGTCAATCCTCTACATCAATAGTGACACCCAGGGTAAACCCGCCAGTTTACCGTGCCGCAGCACGACGCAAAACAGAACCGTTTTCCCGGCCATGCATGGAGTGCTGATTCCAGAGGTGGCCATGCAATTAAATAAATCCCAATTAAATCAGAAAATGCATAAATGACGTCCTTCCGCTCGCTACCTGCTCCAATCCCGCACACATCCCGGGTCATTCGATCTCCGTATGCATCATAATTTGACGATTATTGCCGCCAATAGTGGACGTTTTTGGGATTGGTAAGGGGGTGGGTGAGGGATCGAAAAGAATGCAGGTGTCGATAGTGATAACAACTTTACCTATGAGCAAGCAATTCACACTATTCATATCAATATATACAATGTTGCTAGCCGGAGGCAAGTTAAATTGGTAAACATCCGCCGCTCAGTCGGCATTCACACACACTCGCGCACGTACGCGCTCACACACACCTCACACAAACGGGAAATAATTCGGATTCAATTCCCATCGGCGTTTTATATTTATGTTTGCGGGACGGAATTATCCGAATCACATTTCGGATATTGTTTCAATATTTAAAAAATATTTAGCATTTTTTTTGTTGCAGGTTGCATTTTCTATAGGCTGATATGTTCGGGGATGGAATGATCGGTGGTAATTATTGTACAGTTCGAGAAATGAGTCTATTGGATTTGAAATGTGTGCATGTACTAGATTTTTATATTAGTATTCTATTGGGTTGCGTAGTAGAATATTTGTTTAGATGAGATGTCATGTTTTGATATTTAAAAAAAAACTGTGCTAAGCTAGCGCCATGTTCTGATGAGACAACGCAGGAAATCATTGTGGTTTTTTTTATTTTGACTGTACCTTAGGGTTCATTAGAAATATTTTAATAACATAGTAATAATATTGACAATCTATGAGAACTAATTCAAAGTGTCATTTTAAGCAAATATGTGAAATGTACTGTTACAAATAAGATGGTAGAAATTATCTTAATCGGATTTTTTTTATAAAATCGCAAACTTCGTATGAATCTCTTAACCATCAACTGCTGCACTTGATTATGTCCAACTATTGCACAACGAACACCAAAAAATAATGGGAAACCTTCGTTCGCTAAGACCGCGTTCTCGCGAGTAACATGAAGATGTGTGTAGGAACGAGTCGATTGCGACATGCTGCTAAGCTGAAGTCAAAACGTTAATCCCATCTTACTTGCTTAAAGATGCAACCAGTTGCAACATTTTAGTCGCTCTTCAAAATTGATGTCTCTCTGCTGCTTCAGCGTTTCGGTACACTTCAATTGATATTCAAAGAAAGCGGCTATAATGCTGCTGATAGTAGAGCAACTGTAAGTTTCGCGTTGGAACATAGTCTAAGAGCAGAAATTGGTAGCAAAAATTGATAGATACTTAAGCGTTTGGTAGTTAAACATATCACGGTTTTGACAGGATTTTCGGTACCGAACGCAGCAGTCGTATAATGTCAATAAAAAGGTATTGTGTTAAAATGTCACAAAAACTGTTCTAGTTCTAATTCTGAAAATTTTTCAACTGGGGTTCCGACTACGGGCCTGATGTTTTCTAGCTCGTTGTTATTTCAACCCACGTCTCCAAATTCACTAATTAATATCGCGAGCAATCGACACAGACACTCACTGACAGGGTCATCAATTGCGACGACCTTTCCCTTTAATTTAGTTCAATTAGACCCGTCATCGTCGATTGCGCCTCCACCTCCGCCGCCCGCCGTGTGCAGTTGAATCAGCCCACGTAGCTGTACCATGCCGTCACGGGTCCATGTGTGTATATACATATGCAATCGGTCACAGGCAATTGTTTTTTTTGTGTGTTCCGTTCAGTTCCAGTCGCGCGATTATTATTTTATAATAGAGTTTGTAGTGACTATACTGTAGCCCCATTTTTTCTGATGCATTCATCGCGGGGCACGAAATCTATGCAAAACATTGTCGCCTCTGTGTCCTCTGTGTATGTATGTCGGTACTCGGTCAACAGAGTCAGGGTACTGAAATATTTATTCGCTTTCCAGTTTGAAATCTGACCTCAGGCCGGGGATGGACTGGCCGTTCCGTGGCGTGATGAAGCAAATCCCTGTACATGTACCGACACGATCTACGTTGGGAGTGCTCATATTTAAATTTTTTCAAGACATAGCTTGTAAATTTTCAAGTATTCAGTTGATTGATAGTGAATAGAATGTTGGTTTAAACCTTATTTGACCAGCTTTTATCTACCATATATAGCGTTCCAAAACTATTTTTCCTTTGAACTGATCGGTGTTAAGTCAGACCGGACTAAGTAACAATTTATTGATTTCGAGAAAAACGAGTTTAAAGTTTGAATCGCAGCATCCTTTACATGATAATTGGAAATTACTTTTTGCCATAATTCTTGCTTATTGTTACATATTTCAAATCTGGAAAAAGTCGAATGGAGCTGAAGAAAACCTGTATCCAATGCATTTTGTATTTTTTTTAAATATTTTGCGACTTAGTCCGGTCTGATTCAACACCGACCAACTGTTGGGGTCATGAACCAAGTAAAACTTGTGTTGTGATATGTGCTTCTTTCGCAGTTCTACAAGCTGCTCAATATTTACATTGTAATGCGCAATACAATTCTCCAACAATATTTGCAATGCTCCAATTTTATGGAAGAGGAAGACAGTCTAAATTGACATACTTTATCAGTTTTCAATAATATTGCAGTACAACGAAGTTGTATCAAAACTTCATTTTTACCTTTAACTGATATTGTCCTTGGTAGCACTGCTTCAACGGAATCCAATCAATTTAATTGCAATAACTTCAGCTCTACTGATAATACTAACAAGTGCTCAAATGAAAGGCGGTAGATCCTTGTTTTTATAAATTAGTTAAGCTCCGGTAAGCATTTCACCATCCATGAACTGTAATGATGTAATAACAATGGTGAAATCGTTAAGCGCAAAGCCGTAGGATTGAGTACCAGTAAGAGAAAAATGGAAATAAAAAAACTTTTGCACAGAAATGGACTATAACGGTATACCACTTTTACCTTACGAGGAGAAATATTTCATTTTTATCCTAAGAATGGCTTCAGAAATTATTCACCACAAAACTCTGAAAATGATCGTTAGTGACACCCATCGTCATTTGAAAAGGGGTGGCCAAAAGACGACGGAAATCGATGATTGACACCATTTCGTAAAACAAACCACAAAACAGTGTAAACTACTAGCAATATGAGTGTCATTTGAAGCGGGGTGGTCAGTAGAAGACGTAAATTGATAATTGACGTCATTTTGAAATACAAAATTGCGGTACTGAAAACTATCAAAAATAAGGGTATGGGTTGAAGGGTGGTGGTCAACAGATAATGGAAAATGATGATTAACGTCATACTGAAATCCAAATAGATGGTTGTGACAAATTGATCTTTCTTCGTTGAGCAAAATTTACTTTTATGTTATTACTAGGAAATACTTCCGTTAATCCAAGCATCTTGACAATTTCAAATACAAAATTAGGTTTTACAACTTTCACTATTCTAAATGTTACTTTTTGATTTACCTGCAACTTTTAAATTCGAGATTTACAAAGTATATTCGCGAGACCGTTGAATTTGTATAATATTCTTTTGGAAAAAACGTTACAACTTTTTTATTTCGCTCTTCATAATTGACATCTGATCCCTTACATAGAAAAATGCTTCAACCCTTTATTTATATCCCTGCACGTGGACACTATAAGGTCGCTTTCGGAAGCAAGTTCTTCGAATTAAAGATTTTGTTATTATTTCCGACATGTGGCTTATCAAATAACATTCACTGGTCAGTAATTTGGAATTATTTAACACCTGTTGCAGATATTCTGGAATCGGATTCTATAAAGTGAATGGTTGTGTAGTTATGTCTAGGTACTAACGAATAATATTTTAACAACTTTAACAAACTAATGGCTTGTAATATTTGATTCCTATACTCACACTAGGAATAAATAATTAGAAAAAGAGCCAACGCAAAAAATGTTTTTAATTATAACACTATACCAATTTGGTTTCGGTTCAACATTTGATTCATATAAGCAATCAAAATTGATCGTAGAACTTATTTAGTTATGGAACTATTAGGAATTGTTCACGAAGAAAGCCGTTTTACACTATTTTATTACGCATCATCAAAATCTAACTAAATAAAGTACAACAAATCCAAGAGCAGCATGGGTACATACAAGATTTCCTGTGATTACAATTAATACCTTTCCGACCTCTACAAATCAAACAATTTAAAATTACACTTATATTAATAAGCGTTCTAAATATTCGGGAAACCAAAAGTTGCCATTTGCTTCAGTGGCTAACCAGCGCCCTTGTAATGAACATAAATTTTGATTAATGTCACAAGTGTCTTGTGGTAATCAAAATTCACTATCTTAGATTTCGTCGCGACTAGAATCTCCAATTTCTGTCATATACATAGAATCCCCTTTCAAATGATACCTACATTCATGATGGTATTTAGTGTTTTGCGATAACTGGAAGCCCTAATTTTGCTTTTCAAAACGGCGTCACTCATCAATGTTCGTCTTCTACTGATCACCCCTTTGAAATTTCGCTCATATTGATCATGGTGTTCACTGTTTTGAGGCGACTGGAAGCAGTCACCGTAATTTTTAAAATGGCATCAATCATCAATTTCCGTCTTCAACTAAACAACACTTTTCAAAAGACATATTGATGATGAGTTTTGCTGGTTTATATCACCAGAAGTTGCCATCTTACTTTTCAAAATAGCACTAATCATCAATTTCCGTCTTTAACTGACCACACTTTTTCAAATGAAACTCATATCGATGATGATTTTCACTGTTTTGTGGCAACCGGAAGCCGCCATCTTGGTTATCAAAATGGCGTTAATCATTAATTCCTGTCTTCTACTGACCACCATCTTCTAAATGACATCCATAACAATGAAGGTTTTTGCTGTTTTCGAGTAACGGGTAGTCGTCATCTTGGTTTTTAAAATGGTGTCACTCATCAATTTCCGTCATCTACTGACTACCACCATTTAAATAATATCCATGTTGATGATGATTTTCACTGTTTTTTGGCAACCGGAAGCCGTCATCTTGGTTTTCGAAATGGCATCAACCATCAATTTCCGTCTTCTACTGACCACTCCCTTTCGATTTACACCCATTTTAATGTTGGTTTTTGCTTTTTTTGTGGTAACCGGAAGCCGCCATATTGATTTTTAAAATTTACAAATCTAATAATCAATTTCCGTCTTCTACTGGCCATCTCCTTTCATATGATACCCATATTGATTATGGTTTAACTTTTTTCTGGTAACCAGAAGCTGCCAACCTAGTTTTCAAAATGGCATGAATTATCAATTTCCGTTTGCTACAGACCACCACCTTCCAAACGGCAACGACAACTTTTCACTGTTCTGTTGTGGCCGGATACCACCATCTTGGTTTTCAAAATGATGTCAATCATCAATTTCCATCATCTACTAACCAGCTTCTTTCGAATGATACCCACATTGTTGGTTTTCAAAATTTTGTCAATCATCAATTTCCGTTGTCTACTGACCAACTTCTTTTAAATAATACCCATATTGATTACGGTTTAACTGTTTTCTGGTGACCGGAAGCAGCCGTCTTGGTTTTCAAAATGGCATCAAGCACCCATTTCTGTCTTCTACTGATCACCACCCACCAAACGACAACTACAGTGTGTCCTACATTTATACGTTCACCCTTTTTTCGGGATAACTTTTTATCTATTCGAACAAACTGCACCAAATTGTCAGAGCTTGTTTTGAAGCTTAATCAACGATGTTTACGAAATTTGGAAATTATTCAAGTAATAAAACCGTGTGGTGTCCGGCGGGCTAAATTTTTGTGTGCACTAATTCAACCAAGAATACAACCTACTCCCATGTCGTATGAGGCGACTAACAACATGCTAAGACTTCCTAGGTCAAGCTATTGATCCGTACCAAGGACTTAACCTGGGCGGACCTTAAGGTTTTGCATCACAACCTCTATCCATTCTATATTGAGTGAATCACTAAAATATAGTCACCTTTTCTGATTCACGATTCCCGATCATATACCAAAGTTTTAGGTTTCTTCTGGCGCTTGCACTATAGCCGTAAAGGGTCAAGTCTGATTCTACACTAAGTAACAGCATATATTAATATACCGGCTCTTCTACGCCAAGGTATAGATTTCAAAGCCTTGGTTTTAGAACCGTATTTAAAAAAACATACCAGTAGGGTTTGTTTTGAATTGGACCAAGATGAAGATGTCGAATTGAACAAAAAGTTTTTTGTGTGGCAAGCGATCTGTAGATGCGTCAAAACAAACCAGTTTTTTTCTATTAAATCTGGAACCGTCTACCGACAAATCCGCATTGACGAATACCTCCAAAAGTGATTTTTTGAGGTCTCATGAAGGTCTGACATTAGCTTTTTTTTACTATTTTTGCTTTTCTAAACAATGGTAAATATTTGAACACTCCAGAATTCCACTCTGTCAGAAAATGTAGGGCCATCGTAAGCTAAAACTTAGTAAAATCGCACTTCTGGTTCTTTCTTCAAAATCATCCAGTGCAGTACACTGCGTCACTCTTCGGAGTTTGAATCGCTTATATGGTAGGCGGCCTTTGCCAGTATTGCTCTTCTCCCATCCATTCTTCTTCTGGGCCGCCGATGGATCAAAAACCCTTGTTGTTATGTTTATTATTTTTACTACGCATAATAATTAAAAAAAATTAAAAAAAAATTGGTATTCAACCCAATTATGGAAACGTGTCTGATAGGGAGAGTGGAGATGCCAACTTGTCATTAACATTTCGCAGTGAATTTCTTCACATTCATTTGAGACATCTTTTATACTTTTTGTACGCTTGCTTTGTACTGCAAACTTTGGAAATAATCATTGAAGTGTTAATAAGAAGCAATACTCCCGATGGGCAATTGTTCGGAGTTCAAGTTTCTCGTTTCGAATTATCATTATGAATGTCTTCTTGACTGTCGAGCTTCTATTATCAGGAGTTTTTTCGGCTAATCAGTCATAAATTAGACAGCGAAAACAACAATATTGCTTTTACTTCCAACGTTTCAATGGATTTATTCCACCTTTATCAAGGATTAAAACACAAAGTTTTTAATCCTTGATAAAGGTGGAATAAATCCATTGAAACGTTGGAAGTAAAAGCAATATTGTTGTTTTCGCTGTCTAATTTATGACTGATTAGCCGAAAAAACTCCTGATAATATGTTTCGAATTATCGGAAATTGATCGCGAGCGACTTTCGCACATATTGCTAAGATCATATTATCTATAGATGAATAGGTATCACAATTATATTCCACGCGGCATTATCCTTTTGTGTAACGCCCCGCAGAAGAATTATTATTAAAATGCCTATTCGAACGGCATTCATATTTCTACTGACGGTCGCACTCCTGAAAACATTTCTCTAAAATGAAAAAAAAAAAAGCGCGTGAGTACTCGACCAAATCACAATATCTACCAAGATATATCCTAAATCATTTCACTACCTACTAACACCAATCCTATCCAGCGACACTTGTGGATGATGCAGAGAATTCCTCGGTCATAATAACCATAAATAAAAGCAAAGTTCAGGAAAGATCAAATAATTCTAAATCCAGCTCAGAGCAAGAAATATAGAAAATCGTAATGCATAAATGCCGATGCGAATGATATTTTTATTAAAAAATTATGAGAATTCGATTCCTTACTACACATAGTGTTAAAGCATTTTTTGGGAAAAGCTATATTTTTCTTAGTGAACCTATAAATGCAGGAACAGCTTTTTTCACTTAAACTGCCATAACCAACGAACGAAAAGCATCCAAATTTTGAGAGACATCGTTGATTGAGCTATAAAATTGTGAGAATTTAGGGTTGACTTACAAATGTGGGACGCATTTTACGCCTAAATTGCTATAACAAGCGAAGAAGATGCACTAGGGTTTCCAAACTGCGAGAAATATAGCTGATTTAGCTTTAAAACCAACGCTGAAAATCTGGTGCACTATGTTTGAACAAAAAAAAAGTTATCCCGAAAAAAACAACGTTCATCGTATAAATGTGACAAACTATACATTGATGACGGTTTTCACTATTTTGTTGTAACCTGGTTTTCGAAATGGTGTCAATCATCAATTTCCGTCATATACTGACCAACCTCTTTCAAATGACATCTAAATTTATGATGATTTTCACTGTCATATTGGTTTTACGAATGGCGTCGATCATCAATTTCCGTCTTCTACCGACCACTCTCCCTCCATTGACGCCCATTCTGATGATGATTTCCACTGTTTCTTGGTAACCGGAAGTTGCGTTTTCAAAATGGCGTCAATGTTCAATTACGGTCTTTTACTGAACTTGAATATTTTGTCGAACTAGTTTTGCACTAATTAATATTTAACTAACTTTTGTCCGTGGTTGTGAAATATGTACCATTTCTTGTGTAACCCACTTTTGATCTGAACACAATTTTAACACTTTTGCTCACAGCCTTTCATTGTACCTTCTACTTGCTAGGAGTCGAGCGTTGCGCCCGAGCCTAGCAGCATGTTCGAGAAACGAAATTTCAGACATACGAAAATTGCATTTTTTTTGAGAAAGCCAAAGAGCGCTGTTGGCAACACGGTCATCGAAATGTGTGTCCAAACTTGTTTGCATCACTTCTTTACAACAACTGGCGACTGGGACTAATGTGATGAGCCACCAAGGAATCGTTGGCAATAATGAGGCCGACGAAGTAGCTAAGCGTGGTTCATCGCATATGTTTGGTACACCAGAACCTTTTCTACCCTTGCCAACAGTCTAGAACTTTCAGGATAAGCTCTCAACAAGCTAAGAAATTCTTCTTTCCTGATACAATGAGAGACAAAAAAGTAGTGCCCGGCTAGGACGACACATTCAGACAAACAAATAATCCCATTCCGACAATGGATTCGGGTAATTTGTAACATGTTACAAAATATAGCCGGAATAGTGGTCGAAGTGGCAGTGTTTTCTCTAACAGTCCAAAAATTGATCAAGATTCAACCGTCAAAAGCCGATTAAGCAGAGTTTAATGCGAAACTAGCCAGTATTCTTCAACCCGGTGAATCAGCGTTCATGCGATGTTTGTTTTGGCGGCGTTGCAGGGGAAATACATACTTTTGGCGGCGGCTCAGTACGATAATCGTGCCGCCAGTGAGAGGGCGGCATCCTGAACGATGAATCTTTTGGCGGCTAATTTTTCCTTCTTCAAAACGGGTGGCAGGAAGTTTACGAGTTAAATTTCCTTGAACCATCAATTATTGGTTTTAATAAATCAGTTCTTTTTAACCGTAAATTATTCCTCTGTCAATTTATGGACGATAATTTCGGTCACTTATTCGCAATTCAAAATCATAACGACCAAAATTCCTGTAAACAAACGTTCCCCTTTCGACCGACCGAGTATAGTCTCTCTCTCTCTCGCTCGTGTGACACATGCGCAAGAGCAGCTCAACCGTTGGCACCATCAATGCCCGCCACACTCGGTTGCGAGCGAATTTTCTGAACGGGAGCGCGAACCATCCTCGATCCAGGCAGCAGGACCATGCCGAAGGACCACGTTGTACCAGCGGCTGCCGTCCGCCGCCGCCTTAGATGAGAGAGATTGAGAGTTGCCGAGACCTCCTATCCCGTTCCGGTATCCTGACGGACGAACGACGCGGTGAAGGTGGCAACAGTATCGGCAGTAGAGGCTGCGAGCGAATGCGTGTTTTGATATGACACTTGAGTTTCTTCTATAAACCTAGCATCCATCCCACATTATAGCGCCGGGTACCTTTCGCGTCGACAGCGGCTTCGTTCAGTCGACGTCGCGATTTCGTTCGAGTTGGATCGGAAAATCTCACGGTAGTGAAAAAGAACGGGCGAACAAATATTGCGGGTCGTAGTGTGATAACCGTTGCTGAAGAAGGGCAAACTTCTTTACGGGAAAAGTGTTTTTGTGCTGTCGCGAGGCAGAAGCGGAAGGAAAACCAAATAACAATAGGATGATCTATTGGAGCGTACAATGTGACGGGCGCAATTTTCCGGCGATTGGTCGTGAAGTGTGTGTTGATTGTTCATAAGCGTTTGCTGTGTGCTTCGTTGCTGGAGAATCAGGTTGGGGGATTTATCGCCAGAATCTGTGCTAGGTGCGAGAGCAGTAGCTGCCACGAAACAAGGTTTGAGTAGGAGACCGTGAATAGCGATGGTTTTATAGGCCAAAATTTCCAATTTTGTCCTTATTCCCACATCTGTATCTGTGGTGCGCGCCTTTTCACGCAAACAAAAAAGAAAAAAGTTTTATTATTAATTCTTCAACTAAAGTGTGTTGTTGTTCTTCTTCCATTCGGTGTGAAAGTTTAAGCCATCTGCAATCATTGTTGTTGCTGGTGGGGTAGAGTTGAGGACCAACTGGGCTACGGTTACCACAGGCAAGCTCAGGCCTTGCGAATATACACAGAGATCGAACCGGTGCGGTGGTAGTGGGCGCCGGAAAAAGACAATACCTTGGCAGTGTCTGAAAAGGAGTCATGAATATTTTACACCCACCAGGTTTGTTTTTGTGTTCCGTCTAACTCTCGGCCCGTTCTGGGGGGTTATCGTGTCGTGAAAGGTCTGCGAAAAAAAAAATAAAGCCAGAGAAGAAAGATGGCCAAAAAGGAAAGGCAAATCATTATTATCGTTGAAGAGCAAGGAAAAATAAATGTATAATTGAAAAGTGTTCTGCTGCCGAGAAGCTAGTGAGAAGTCAGAAGAACAAATTAAGCGAAGCTACTATCTCTCGGTCGGAGTTCTAGCGGGTGGAAATAAAGAAAAGTGAATGATTTATTCAGTAGATTCGTCCTTCGTTGTAGCAGCTGTGATGGGAAAAATTGTGATGAAAGATATGCAACTGTAAATCAAGCGGAACGGGCGAATATGAATGCAGAAGCAGTTTTCATCATCGCTGGTACCTTCCTGCAGAAGTGTCCACGAGTGCAGTAGTAGCGGAACCGTTGGAAGGATATATCTACAGGGTACACACTATCCTACAGTACTAGAGACTACCAGTCGTACGGGCTGTGAAGGCAAAAAGTTCAAAAGGTGATTTAATTTTCACATTCGAGCGCAGCGCAAATGGCTGGTTGGCATCTCTCTATGTTTTTTTGGTTGGGGGCGCTGTGATTCTAGTTCGTTAGTTGCTACCTTGAACTCTGGGCTGTGCGGGTTTTTTTTTGTCACAGGTACACCTACACTATTTGGATCTGTTTAAAACGATAGGTAGTAGATCCGGTCAGAAGAATTTTAACATTCCGCAAATGAAACGACTCAATCCACCTAACAGTGAGATAAGATGTTTCATATGTCATTACTTGCCCAATCATTATTCTGCCTAATATCGCAGTATATAGAACAGAAAGGGCTAAAAAAATAATCAATGAAATTAAATGACCTCAAATAATCACCACACATAAGGAAAGACGTGAAAAAGATCCATTTGAGGGTCATCGTTATGATAAGTGTGAAAAAATACTGTTTAAGAGCTAGTTTACAGCCATTTGTAGAAGTGCACGCAAATTCTTGAGCGTGATCGTGTTTTCGTGGTTGTGATTCAGTTCACAAAATTAAAACATATTTTCTCGTAATATATTTCACACAGTTCGGAATATTTTTCATGAATCCGAAGTAGTTCGTGTTTCCTAATATACTAGCCCCGATTCAATATCCATGCTCGTGAAATAATCCACAAAATTATAAAATATACATTCATGATTCCTAAAGAATTATTCACGACGTTGTCGTGAAATAGTTCACGGGATCATTGAAAGTTAATGATCCCGCGAAAAAGTTCACGGGATCATTAAATTTTATTCGTGGAAACATGAACTGGTTAATGATTCTTAGTATAATAGTCACGCCTAACCATATGTGCCCGTGAAAGAGCTCTCAAAATCATAAAATATTATTCAGGTATTCGTGAACAGGTTCATAATTCCTAGTAAATGATCCACAATCCATACTGAGCGCTGGGGCGGACATAGCGTAGTTGGTAAGTCGATCGCCTTGTACGCAGCTCACCTGGGTTCCAGTGCCAACCCCGCACATATGGATAGAGATTTTTATTAAGAGATTTCTCTAATCTGAAGAGGCGAATAACCTTAAGGTTAAAACCTCTATAATCAAAATAAAAAAATATCCTGAGCTTTTGTAATATTTGGAAGGTATCTATTGAGGAATTCCACGAAGATCCGTCCGAAAATCTTTAAAATCGTGACCGACCATCTTAGATTCCAATGAAACTTTACACGTTTCACCGTCATGCAAGACTAAATATTTTCCACAGGTAATAAGATTATTTTGACTCAAGACCAACTTTTCAAAAGGGCGTAAACGTTTCTACGTGTATGAATTTCAAAATTTTTTTGTTCGATTACTGTATTTTATACAGCAAAACTATCTGAGAACGAGTTACAGGGAATGAATACTTCTGTCTGAAAAAAATATACACTGAAAAAAATGTTGTGTCATTTTTCAAAAAAAACAAAAATTTATGATAAAAATTTAAATTGCGAAAAACCCATTTTTTAATTTTTTATATTTTGTTACCAAAAACCTAAAGAGAAAAGAAACATTTTGAATGTGATTGCATGATGGAGAAAAAATCGGTAAAAATGTTTTCCTAACAATAACTTCGTACATGTTTTTAAATTTCATACTAATAGACATACAAAATTGTAATTCTATTACAGAATATAATTCTAAGCACCATTTAAAATCAAAATGCATTTAACAAAAATCTTCCAAAATGCGATAGTTTTCGAGATATTTGAAATTTTGCTCCTTCAAAGACAATTAATTCGTGTAATTATGCTCTTTTTTAAAGTTATTCGCGTTACCCCATCAAAAAATGTCAAAAATTTAATATTTATCGTTTTAAAGACGTAAAAGCAACTTTTTTTAGTGTATTTGGATCCTGGAGAAGCTTTCAATAAAAAAGTTTTCCTAACAACAACTTTTGACATTTTTTTATAATTCCTACTATTTGCACTCAAAAATACAATTTTCTTTTTGAATATGATTCTAAACGCCATTTTAAATCGAAATGCTTTCAACAATTTTTTTCTAAAATGTAGTAGTTGTCGAGATATTTTAACTTTTGTTTTAACAACACAATTATTTTGTTTTATTACGACCTTTTCATAAGTTAGTCGCGTTTCTCCATCTACAATAATAGGTTTTTCAAAACCATTTGAAAGTTACATGAACCATTTGAAAGTTACATGAAAGCAACCAACATACGTCTTTAAAACGATAAACATTAAACTTTTGACATTTATTGATGGGGTAACGCGAATAACTTTTGAAAAGAGCATAATTACACGAATTAATTGTTTTTGAAGTAGCAAAATTTAAAATGTCTCGAAAACTATCGCATTTTGGAAGATTTTTGATAAATGCATTTTGATTTTAAATGGTGCTTAGAATTATATTCTGTAATAAAATTACAATTTTGTATGTCAATTAGTAAGAAAATTAAAAACATGTACGGTTATTGTTAGAAAAACTTTTTTACCGATTTTTTCTCCATCATGCAATCACAATCAAAATGTTTCTTTTCTCTTTAGGTTTTTGGTAACAAAATATAAAAAATTTTAAAAAATGGGTTTTTTCGCAATTAAAATTTTTATCATAAATTTTTGTTTTTTTTGAAAAATGACAACATTTTTTCAGTGTATATTTTTTTCGGACAGAAATATTCATTCCCTGTAACTTGTTCTCAGATAGTTTTGCTGTATAAAATACAGTAATCGAACAAAAAAAATTTGAAATTCATACACGTAGAAACGTTTACGCCCTTTTGAAAAAATTACTCTTGTGTCAAAATATTCCAATTGCCAGAGAATATCATGGAGATTCATACAGCGAACACACCTGCAAAGTTTCGTTCGAATCGACGATGGTCATATTTTGCGGTCGGCCGGTTTCTCATGGAATCCCTCTAATATTCAAGAAGCTATTCAAATTGGGTTTATCATGAGATATCGTATAGTTTTGTCCAGCTCCTAGCAACTAGTAATAGGTCCGAGCAGCAGACAAAAGAAAAGTATTCGGACCTCTAACATCGTTATTCATTCGATAAGTATCAATTTGATGTCCGGACAGAAAACGAAAACTACCCTGAGCGTTAAAAATACATCATAGAGTCACAAATCGTGTTCGTAATATAGTTCACAAAAAATATTCCGCAACACTTTTATGACCCAGTTCATATTGTCACGTTACTTCGAATAATAAATTCGATAGTGATTAAAAATAGCATATCCCTATAAGACAAGGAGAAATTACGAATATCATGAACATGAGTTACATTACTCCACGTGTCAAATCCAAAATTGGGTTCAAGAATAAAATATCACGGTAACGTGAATATACATAACGAAAACCGTAATGAAGATCCAGAAATCAAGAACATAAATCGCACTACTCTTGACAAAAATATCAAAAGTCGTGACTAAGATCCTGAAATCAGGACCACAAATCACCTTACTTACTGACTTAAATATCATGATTACGTTAATGTAAATCACGAAATTGCATGATTAAGGTACTGAAATTATGGACGTAAATCGTGCTACCCTGCTAGAAAAATTTGATATTGGACTTGTGAATAATATATAATGGTGACGTGATGAGAAATGTTCTTTTAGTTGTTATGCACACCAGTGTTCCCCAAATTATGAACAAGAATCATAACAAAAAATAAACATTCCCATAAAGAAACCACAGAAACTCAACCAAACATTTGATGTAACGTATGTTTTTTAATGTTTCGGATTCTCCTCGTCAGTAACTAACACCAACTTAATGCTGGTTAGATAAGTCCAAAAAAAACACCACATTGGCGCTAGTTAGACACTAAAATCTTGTGTGAACACTAAAGAACTGGCTAGTATCGAGTGATGTCTCGATAGTAAGCACAGAGGTTCTGTTTGCTGACAAGGAATGTGAATCGAAACCATCTTTTGGTTTTAGAACCAAACGCCTCGAATTATGCAGATTTCCCAAGCCAGGATAAGACCAAATTTTTTATTGTACATAAGGACACAAAACCTTATATAAAGTAGTTTGATGTAATGCCACGTATATTTTAAGCGCTAACTAGATTTTTTTTAGAAAACTGAAGTAGTTTCATAAATACCAGGTTTATTATCTATAAGTACTAGGTTTATGTTAAAGCTGTAAGACAAATTTTACAAAATTTGAAAAAAAATCAGTTGCGCCTTTAACGGTTAATTTATTATCCGGTAACTGGAAATACCACTTTGCTGTTTAACTAAAAGGTTTCTTCTTGTCATGGAGTATTTATTTAGCTTCAAATGGCAAACCTTTCTAAAAAAGATTCCTACATCTTCAAGGCCAACATATATAACACGGAAAAAATCTGTTCATAAATTCAGGAAAAAACGGCGTGGTTTCTCCACAATAAGTGTGCTTCTTTACGATATGAAAAGAAATAGGGTGGTCCTATGGATTGTGAAACTAAAAATAATTTCGTCTAAACAGTAAAACACTTTTGAGGAAATTGGCATCAATTTGACTTTTGGTTTCTGATAAATGCGTATGTTTAAAGAATAATTTATTATCTGTTTCATAAACAGAGATATTGATTATTGTAGGCTTAAAAAGCAAAAGCTCCAAGGAACATAACTCCGAAATAGCAACTAATTTATTGCCCATTTAATAGTGCAAGAAAAATACCGCTGAATGAAGGCTGAACTGTTTGTCTTTTAGCGTATCTACTCGTGAATTTTTGTATAGTGAACTTTCAGAGCTAGGGTAAAAATAAAAAGGAAGAATTTGCATTTTGGGAAACTATTAGGCCATACGAGGCGACATTCACAAGAAATCATCTTCAAAAATAGTATATCAAGGAAACTGTTATCTTTGGAACCACCTTAAACGAAACATGGAAAATTGCTGTAAAAGTGAAACCGTTACAGATAGAGTTATGACATTTTCAACATAGTTACACGGAAATTATTTCTCTACATTGCTTTAGAAGGTTGTGTTCTCCTAATTTTAATTGCTTTATTTAAAAAAATCGAGAGAGCCTTCCTAATTTCGTTTACTCCAAAATGAAGTGAACTTATCGTGGTAAATTTGTTCTTAACACTTAACAGGGGTTAAAAGTACTGGATTCTCTTACGGGTTAAAAGTATTAAAAATCGATTTGTGGTCCATGGTGCCGCAGAGTTGCATAAAATTAAAACGATGATTACAGATATCTTTTAAATACCACAAGCATGCAAGATAGATCGTGAAAAAATCACTATGAATCAAGAACCAGTTCACGAAACCATGAATAAGAGTTAATAATATTGGATGAGTTTGTGAACTATTTCACGAATTATTGTGAGCTGTGACAAATATACTAGAAATCATGTTGATGAATCCATGAAAAATATCTTATGAATTTGAGTATTATTTCGCGAATTGTGAGCTGTGCAAATATATTAGAAATCATGAACCAGTTCTCGAATACATAAATAATATTTTATGGATTTTGTGAGCTACTACACGCCGCGAATTGTGAGTCGTTATTAATATACTAGGAATCATGAACCAATTCACGAAGCTATGAATATTATTCTCAGCTCTGTGAAATAGTTCACGTGAAAATATTAAGATCATGCTACATAGTGAAAAATGGAAACGTATTTTACAATTTTGTGAACGTTGTCATGAGCACGAACCGTAACTAATATATTACGAACTAGTTCACGATGTATGAATAAATACAAGAATTATATTCCGAGTTTTGCGAAGTAGTTTAAGAGAAAATATGATCTTGATCAAGTTGTAATAATTCATGAATCAGTTCACGTCGTCTAGTTGGACCGTGAACGATTCCTAAATTGATTATTGAGTCGCGAATCAACCTTTAGTTTATGAATAATGTTAATAAAGCCGTGAACTAGTTCATGGACAGAACTACGATTGTAAAATGACATAGTGGAATTAGTGACTGAAGATTACACATCAAAGTTAATTATCTCCACTAATAAAAGCGTTTTTCAGGCGTTACGGAAGGAAAATTGAACATAAACACATTATTTTTGTAGGCGATTTTGTTTTCGTAACGTAAAAACGTGATTGTTCCTGTATTTATGGTACTTCATTTACGAACTCGGAAAAAAAATTCTTGTAGTTTGAGTTTTGACATAATTCAAGCATGATTTGATTACTCAATTATTACAAAGATTTTCTTTTCCAGTTTTCCACAGATTATTTATAGTAAAAAGCTTGAAAACGAAACTATTTTTTTTTAATTTTACCTTTCCAAACTTCTACAAAAATTTGCCGCATATATCTAACTAGAGAGAACTTTGAAATATT